>NC_089795.1:45913361-46018361 GCF_040412425.1 Macrobrachium rosenbergii
CTTGATTATGTAATTTCCTGGGTCGTACAGTACCTTATTTATAGTGAAAGTCTGAACGTAAGTTCTCTCTCTCTCTCTCTCTCTCTCTCTCTCTCTCTCTCTCTCTCTCTCTCTCTCTCTCTCTCTACTCGTCATTCTCTGTAATTGTGTTAGTAGGGTCGGGGGGATGGAGAGGGATGCACGATTGAGAAAAAAAAAATGGGAACAAGTGACCTAAACTGACACAGCTTCTGCATTAATCCTATCTTTTGCTTAAAAATAAAATTAAATTAATGATAATCAATAATCTTATAAGAATACTGTTGACTTCACGAGCTCTCTCTCTATTAAACATGTAATCATGTAATACAACATTTACCATTATGGATGCTCTTTGTCTCTCGCGCAAAAAGTCTTTTATATTTTGTTCTATTAAAATTAATCTTTATTCGAGTTTTAATTGCATAAACAAATTGATGAACTGTGCCAAAATTTTATCTGATGGGCAGTCTTTGATATTTTATACCAATGTAATAAAACCGTGTTCTTTTTATCATGTTTTAAAGGTGAGCACTTTTTTCAGGATTTGCTTTATTCCTCTTTATTGGGAAATTTTTCAGAAATGACTTTTTATTTTTCCTTTCTCTTCCGGAATTAGGCCACCTCCCACCCCACCCCCTGTTCCTTGGAAAAGGGTCCTTGTCACCCCTCTTCGGATAAAAAGAGGCAGAGACTAGGGAGGAATCTATATTCATATGAACTAAACTCTAAAAGCTAAATTTGGAATACTTGCTCCTTAGTAACTGAATATTTATCATCTGTGTATTTGTTCATTTCGCAGATCATTTTATCTTTCAGTAAGATCAATCTCATTTTGCAACTTCATCCTTGTCTTTGTTATCTCAACCTCCATGCTTTCTTTATCATTTTATTTAAAAGGAAAAATTTAAAATTTATTTTATTTATTTGCGCGTAAGTCTTTACGTTGAGGTATTCATCATTATTGATTTGCAAATGAAGAAACTCGGCTGTTTTTCAAAGTGAAGCAAAGATTTGTATTTGAGCTGAGAGGGTTTACGTTGATTTAGGTTTGTATTCATTAATTTATCTTCGTAATAGTAAGAGCATTACAATAAGGATAAGACCTAGAGTGACCAGGTGAATTATTTCACTCGTTTCTAAGATCAAAATTTTATATTCAAGTTTTTCCATCAAGAAGAATGCTTTTGTTTTCTATTGCCAGATTCTTGTAGTTTATTTATTTCGTTATTTTTGTTTATGACAATTATTAATTTGTTCGAACTAATTCTGAAAGTTATCTAATGATTCTTAATATTTTACTAATCATTTGTTTTCTGCATTAATCTTATCTTTTACTTTTAATTTCTTTGATCCCTTTTTGTGTCTGTGCACGTTTAAATACGGACGCGTACAATAATATGTTGTAAATAAGTTGATGATCTATTGACGTCACGAGCACACACGATATTAAAGATGTAATCATATAATACAAGATTTACCATTATGGATGCGTGCAAGTTTGTCCTTGAATAACGCGCAAAAAGTCTTTTATATTTTGTTCAATATTAAAATTAATCTTTATTTAATGATGATTTAACTTTATTACATACACAGATTGTTGAACTGCGCCATGGGTAAATGGCTGGAGTATATCTGCAGCGTTAAGAGCAGTCTTTGTTTCATATTTCGTTAAAATTTTACGGCGACTGAATGTTTAGATAAAGCAGAGACTGATATCTTTTCCCAGGCTCATTGGGCATGAATTAAAAGAACGAATTAATGCTTTGATGAGTCTATTTAGATTTTAATACAGAAGCCAGGACATACCAGTATTTACGAGCTTCAAATCTTGTAGGAATGCTAAATACAGGCTACATAGAAGTCACTGTCTTACTTGTCATTATTTGATCATATCTAACAGGACAAGGTCTGCTGTGGTTAGCGTGAAACAAATATAATATTAAATTTCATCACTGATAAACCTTATATCATTTCATATACATGAATTTTATGACATTTCCAATGTTGTAAAGCAGAAATTTATACAAATGCTGATTTTGAATGAAAATTCACTTTAAAGTTTTTTCTGATTCGCTGCTTTGAATGTTAATTTCAAGTAAATATGTCATAAAAACTGCAGTATTTGCTTTGCATATCAAACTCACGTCTATTTTAATCATACACGAAAGTACTGATTAAAATACAATTAGCGGGGGTAAGACATGACATTGTCAATTCGGTAAATCAAAGTTAAGTTTCATATGTGCATGTTTGAGAGGAAACTTACAAAATGATGATGTATGACAAAGATTCATAATGGTCAATGCACCTCAGACCAAACGCCGCACAAAGAGAGCTTCCAGGGAAGCACAAGTAACATTTCGTGTGTAGTGATGACAGATCAATATCGAACTTTGAAACTGAAAAAAACACACACTGGAGAATAAATATATTCAAAATCTACCTACATTTTCGGAGCTTCATATTCCATACTGCATGACGCTCCGAAACTGAATCTGGATTTTAAATAGATTGTTCTCAAATTGGTGTTTTTTTAAATCTCGTGTGTTACTGAGGTTTCGTTCGACACGGACCACAAACGGTAACTAGTGGCTGATATCTACATGTATGCTTTAAAATATATTAAATGCACATATGAAGTTTGTATAAATGTATTACATATAAATGTATACAACTTTGGCACATTAATTAGATATTTGTATGTTATGCATCACAGTAGGCACACGTATTTCATAACCTTTATCATACAACATTTTCTAAGTTTTCCTCAAACAAGTAAATATCGACCTTTCTAGGATTCTTGTTCCAATTTTATGGCAAATACCAGGCATATTGTACTATAATTACCTGATCAATTATAACTACACAGTTCCACTGTGCTGACGTAAAGCCAGCGTTAATCATAAACAACAGACTGTAAGTCAGTAGTTCTCCCCAAACACACTCATGGAAGCAGCCTGGGGGACCTTCCTGCAATCCTTCCAGGAAACTGCCTCTGAGGAGGTCCTTTCCCTTTTAAGGAGGTGCCTTCTTTAAGGGATGGGTTCCCTAGGCGCCTGCCTTGGGTCCCTTCACCTTTGTGGTTCATGTTCCTCCCCAGGCCTGGCAGGAAACCTGCCTCCTCAAGGAAGCAGCTTCTGACGAGGTCCATATCTTTTAAGTGTGCCCTTAAGGGATGGTTTCCCTAGGGCGCCATGGGTTCCTTCGCCCTTTGTGGTCAGGTCCTCCCCAGGCCCGCTTCCCAGCCTTGCAGGAAACCTCCTTCCAGGAAGCAGCCTCTGAGGAGATCCTTCCCCTTTTAAGGATGCCATTAGGGGATGGTTTCCGTGGGGTGCCTTGGGTCCCTTCACCCATTGTGGTTCAGGTCCTACCCTGGGCTGCTTCCCCAGCCTGGCAGGAAACCTGCCTCCCTCCAGGGAAGCAGCCTCTGAGGAGGTCCTTCACCATTTATAGTTGCCCTTAAAGGATAGTTTCCCTAGGACGCCTTAAGTCCCTTCACCCTTTGTGGTTCAGGTTCTCCCCAGGCCCGTTTCCCCAGCCTGGCAGGAAACCTGCCTCCCTCCAGGGAAGCAGCCTCTGAGGAGGTCCTTCCCTTTTAAAGGTGCCCTTAAGGGATGGTTTCCCTAGGGCGCCTTGGGTCCCCTCACCTTTGTGGTTCATGTCCTCCCCAGGCCCGTTTCCCCAGCCTGGCAGGAAACCTGCCTCTCTCCAAGGAAGCAGCCTCCAAGGAGGCCCTTCCCCTTTTAAGGGTGCCCTTAAAAGTTGGTTTCCCTAAGGCAGTTTGGGTCTCCTTACCCTTTGTGGTTCAGGTCCTCCCCAGGCCCGCTTCCCCAGCCTGGCAGGAATCCTGCCTCCCTCCAGGGAAGCAGCCTCTGACGAGGTCCTTCTCTTTTTAAGGGTGCCTTTAAGGGACGGTTTCCTTAGGGCACCTTGGGTCCCCTCACCCTTTGTGGTTCAGGTTCTCCCCAGACCCGCTTCCCCAGCCTGGCAGGAAACTGCCTCCCTCCAGGGAAGCCGCCTCTGAGGAGGTCCTTCCCCTTTTAAGGGTGCCCTTAAGGGATGGTTTCCCTAAGGTGCCTTGGGTCCCCTCACCCTTTGTGGTTCAGGTCCTCCCCAGGCCCACTTCCCCAGCCTGGCAGGAAACCTGCCTCCCTCCAGGGAAGCAGCCTCTGAGGAGGTCCTTCCCCTTTTAAGGGTGCCGTTAAGGGATGGTTTCCCTATGGCACCTTGGGTCCCCTCACCCTTTGTAGTTCAGGTCCTCCCCAGGCCCGCTTCCCCAGCCTGGCAGGAAACCTGCCTCCCTCCAGGGAAGCAGCCTCTGAGGAGGTCCTTCCCTTTTTAAGGGTGCCCTTAAGGGATGGTTTCCCTAAGGCGCCTTGGGTCCCCTCACCCTTTGTGGTTCAGGTCCTCCCCAGGCCCGCTTCCCCAGCCTGGCAGGAAACCTGCCTCCCTCCAGGGAAGCAGCCTCTGAGGAGGTCCTTCCCTTTAAAGGTGCCCTTAAGGGATGGTTTCCCTAGGGCGCCTTGGGTCCCCTCACCCTTTGTGGTTCAGGTCCTCCCCAGGCCCACTTCCCCAGCCTGGCAGGAATCCTGCCTCCTCCAGGAAGCAGCCTCTGAGGAGGTCCTTCCCTTTTAAGGGTGCCCTTAAGGGATGGTTTCCCTATGGCGCCTTGGGTCCCCTCACCCTTTGTGGTTCAGGTCCTCCCCAGGCCCGCTTCCCCAGCCTGGCAGGAAACCTGCCTCCCTCCAGGGAAGCAGCCTCTGAAGAGGTCCTTCCCCTTTTAAAGGTGCCCTTAAGGGATGGTTTCCCTAGGGCGCCTTGGGTCCCCTCACCCTTTGTAGTTCAGGTCCTCCCAGGCCCGCATCCCCAGCCTGGCAGGAAACCTGCCTCCCTCCAGGGAAGCAGCCTCTGAGGAGGTCCTTCCCCTGGCAATGTGCCCGTAATAGGTGGCTTCCTTGGGACGACTTTGGGGCCTTTATTCTTGTGGTTTCGTCCTTCCGATGTAGTATCCTTTCTTCTTGTTTCCATTTCGTCCTAATTCGGAGAGAACCCGCGTCCTGACTATGATAATACAGCGATGTTCCTTTACCCTGCTTTTCGAATAAGACATCCTATCTCGGAACGCTTCAAGGAGATTCGAGGGATTTCGGAGCTTGCTTCTGGAGACTAAAGCTGGAGTTCTACTAAGCTATATCCCTTGGGGCATGCGCGAAAGGCTTCTCTCCCGCCCTTCCAGTAGCTGGAGACCGAAGGATTCCGATACACTTTCAAGGAAGACTCCGAAGATTTTAGACTATTTCGGTTCGCTTCAACCACTCCTTTGTTTTCCTTTCCTGATATACTCGTACATCCAGTTGCTTGCCTAGGGAACGTCGGCGATGTTGTCCTTATTTTCATGTGTACAATTGTTCACTGACATTATTTGTAAGCTCTGTACGTTCTTTTACTCAGCTTTTCGAATGAATTCAATCTTGTTTCTGAAGACGATTCGAAGGTTCTCGGAACTTGTTTCTGGAGACTGAAGTTGGTACTTCACTGAGCTATAGCGTTAGGCGCATGCGCGAATGGCATTTCTCTCGTGCCTCCAGGAACTGGAGAAGGAATGATTCCAAGACGGGGAAAGTCCTCTGGATCCTTAAGAGATTTCACTGATAAGGTCTGGCAAGCTAAAAATAATCCCCTTTGCCTCTCTCTCTCTCTGCTTTCTTCTCGTAAGGATTCTTGGTCTCCATTCCATTGTCAACTCCTCTTCTTGATTCCTTTCCATGCTTGTCTCGAGTGAAGAACTTAGTTCCAAATGTGATAGTATTAAAAACATTGCCGCTTTATAAATCGCCTAAGGCTGGAACTTCGACTCCATACTTCTCCACGATGTAGGCCATATTGTCATAAGCATACAATTGTTCACTGAATTCATTTGTAAACTCTTTACCTAGTTTTTAATCAGATTTTCGAATAAACGTCATCCTGTCTCTGAAGACGATTTGATGGGTTTTCGATCTTGTTTCTGGAAACTTTGAAATTTGTGTTTTACTGAGCTGTAGCGTTAGACGCATGCGTGAATGACATTATTCTCGTCCTTCCAGGACGGCAGGATAAATTTTGAAGGTTTTACATCATTTCAGCATCGCCTTTGTAGTGAAGTATAATCAAAGTTTCATTTATTATAGAAAGAAACCAAAACAACAGTTGAAATGCCATTCTCTGACAGCATTATTGCCCCAGGTTGAATACCTATACTTGAAAACAAAGAACATTATTGTATATCACCAAGAGAAAGGAATATTTAGAAGATATCGTTAAACACAAAATATTACTTCTTTCGAATGAACGCCACATTCTTTGGAAGCAGTGACCCCTTGGGCTTGTTTCATATGAATAGGGATAATTTTCTGAATAATAATAATAATAATAATAATAATAATAATAATAATAATAATAATAATAATAATAATAATAATAATAATAATAATTAAGAGAAAAGTAGTCATCATGGCATCCTTTCCTCCTATCTTCGGAATCTCAACTCAATGTATATTGATAACTGTTCCCATCTCTGCCTCTGTCACCCACTCAGTCTTTTGAATAATGTTTTAGTAATTTAGAAATAACTACAGCCCCTTACATGTTTGCGTATTTCGGGCGTAGAACTAACCAGCGGCTTGTGTGCAAGGTTCTTCTGATTCTGCTTCTGTGAAGTTGATCTCTTGTTTGGATGTCACCTGGACTTTCCTTCTGAATTCGATCGACTTATTCATCCGTTTTGAGCATTACTCTAATGTATGGGGAGACGTCTCTTACACTTGTCTCTGTTGAAGGTGTCTGTATATCTTGTGTTAACTATTTATAGATAACTTATAACATAGATAACTCCTTTTCTGTGACCATACTTGATTTGGTAGGCATCCCAGTCGTGGTCACTTCATTATAAAGATGTAGTAGATGAATCTGTATTTTCAAAAAGAACAACACAGAAGCATGGAACTTATAAGGTTAATTACAGACTACGAAAATTGCAGCTGTATTTAATATATCAGCTTTATTGTGCCTTCAAATGTCTGCTTTTTTCCATGAAAAGTCTTACAGGATTTCATGTATTATTTCTGTTTTGTCTCTGGTCTTTCTTTTCCTTTCAACTCTATTTCATCCTTTTCCCTTGTCAGTTGTCTGCTGCTACTCAGGCCGAAAATCATCGTCTCTTCGTCCATCATCTCCAACTTGAATTGCCTTTCCATTTCCATCCACTTTCCTTTCAACTTCATTTCTGCATAAACCTCCCTCTCAGGTCTTGTATGACATGACTAGGCGTTAGCATCTTCTTAGCCTTGTCGATGGGGTTGGCTGGAGTATATGGTGTATCCCCACTGGTGACTCTCTCTCTCTCTCTCTCTCTCTCTCTCTCTCTCTCTCTCTCTCTCTCTCTCTCTCTCTCGTATTTTCTAGTTTTTCTGATAATGGTAAGAAGAAATTCTGGTTCTTTACCTTGTTGATTATTATTATTTATATTCGCTTGTACTTGTCATTATTTTTCCATTATGTTATTCAACATACGAGCATATAGAGTCACCGACACCAATATTGTTTCTTACAGTTCTTTAAAAAGCCAAAGACAGATATTATATGTAATGAATATCTCCCTGTGGGGTAAGGATTACCTCATCGAGGCCCTCCGGTTTTGATGGTATGCATTTTGACAGATTAATGAACACTGACGTCTCTCTCTCTCTCTCTCTCTCTCTCTCTCTCTCTCTCTCTCTCTCTCTCTCTCTCTCTCTCTCTCACCGCACACGTACCTAACCTTGCAGTATCTCAGCAATACTGAATTCTCTCGATGTACAGCACTGCCCTACAACGTGAAATATTAACTCATAAAATTCTTTTCATTTCCCCCATCTACATTCAACATTATCTATTGGTTTTACATAATTATTAAATATATTTCATAATGCTTTCTTATATTAGATTTGTCAAGTGAAGGAATGACAACTGCATCTTATAACAAGACAATTTTCATTATTATGTACGATAGAGCAACCAGTGCCAGGGAACATGACCCCGCCTCTCTCTCTCTCTCTCTCTCAGTTTTTCAATGGTGAGGGAGAATCTCTATTCTCTCTCTCAGATAAAGTTTTCATTCAGTCATGAGAGATCAGTTGTTCTCCTCCGCCAGGTAAACTGTCATATCAGTCATCATATATATATTATGAATAACATAATGGAAAAATAATGACAAACACAAGCGAAAAAATGACAGTAATCAACAAGGTAAAGAACCAGAATTTCTTGTTCTTACCATTATCAGAAAAACTAAGAAAATACGAGAGAGAGAGAGAGAGAGAGAGAGAGAGAGAGAGAGAGTGAGAGAGAGAGAGAGAGAGAGAGAGAGTCTCAGAGAGTGGAGGAGTACCATATTCTCCAGCTAACTCCTATATATATATATATATATATATATATATATATATATATATATATATATATATATATATATATATATATATATATAATTATATTTATATATATAAATGATATATAATTTTATATCAAGACAATAACTTCTCGACATTCTTCGCGCTTTTTGGATATACTTGTATACGCAAGCCAGTATCAAATAAGAAACTATGAACGCCGGTCTCGGGAAGCGAACCAGAATTCCATATTCACAGGAGAATCGCGTTGCCGACCTAACCTTCTCGTGGTCAGGTCGGCAGTCATCACGATAAAATTTCGGAATGACAAACGTAAGATACTAAAATTATCATATCCAAAAAGCTTTGATATGTGTATGTGTCTGGTAAAAGTGACCAATAGAACGAACATCATAATTATCTTTTAATATTTTTATATACTTTTGCAACCATTGATATTTTGGATAAGGCTAAAAATAACTTTGATATACAAAGAACATAATAATTATCTTTAAATATTTTTATACTGTTTGCAACCATTGATATTTCTAACTATTATTAACAATATTCATTATTATTATTATTATTATTATTATTATTATTATTTATTATTATTATTATTATTAAATATTTCTAACGGTCAGCCTTTCATTCTATCAATGTCATCTGCATCAGATCTCTTGACAAATCTCTTGTGTTTAAACTCTACGTTCATTTAACTGGTGTTTGTTTTCCATCAGGTCTCAATGAAAACTGTTGAAGGATGAATAACTGATGAATAGCTGGCAGGGTTACGGATAATGTATAATAATAATCAATGTTTTGATATTCTCCCAAGTAAGTGTCTTTGGGATTATGGTTACGTCAGTGTTTGAGGGTTGGTTAGGATTTCTTTTTTAGTGACTCTCTTGTAGTATTTTGTAGTATGGATGTATTCAAAAGTTTGATTGGCTTTATGAGTTATGTACATATGTATGTGTGTTTGTATGTATATATGGATGTATGTAATATTAATTTATTGATTCTTGGCACATGACAGAATTCTGGCTGTACATATTCCTGTCGAATGCAGATTCTGTCCTTAGAATCTAAATCAGCCCGTCTGTAGCTGCAACATGATAACTGATTGGTAAGTTTGAAATACGTGACTTTTTATGCTCACGAATATTAAGTTACAAATATTCCATTATTGTTCATTATGATAACCCTCTGAGAACGTATTCATGAAACCAAATGATTGTATGTCATTTTCACAACCTTATTTTGTAGGTGAATGAAATGGGCACATATAGTCATTGTTCATAGTCCCGATTCAGTTTTATATAAAAGAAAGTAAACTGTAATGATCATGTGATTATAGGGAGTTGTCAAGTGTTGGCAGGCTAAATATTTCGTTTCATTTTGAGTTCATTTTCATTCTTCTTCATTAAAAAAAACAATGGATGGGAATTTTCCACTAATTATGTTATTAAATACTATCAAAATGATCAGTTAATGAAATCGTACTTTATGTTTTCAATTCTACGTATACTGTAAGGCGGCCACGTGGTCCCCATGCGGTCCTTTCCCCACAGATCAATTTAGAGTTTTTTTTTTACTATAAGCAAGTCGTTAACGCCATCTATTTGCCACCTAAGAAAATTAGCGCAAGTGGACAACTGCATTTTCAAAGATGGATGAGGAAACTAGTTAGATTATTCTTATTCCTATCTTTTTCTCATAATTTCAAATGATGAGTCCATGAGAAAATTCGACGTCATTTGGAAATAAGTAATGTAAAGGAAAAATAACCCAAAATTCGACGTAAGAGAAGGCGATAAAAATCAACTTGCTTACAATCCTCCCCCATAACGAAAATGCCACTGCCCGTCATAGACGATATGAAGATCCAGGTATACCAACGCAATGAAATGCAACAGCGTATTTTGGACAGGAACACTGCAGTTCTGAGCATAAAATGATCGAATCAAAAGTGATTTACTTAAATTCAGGTTTGTGAACTTACTTCAGACTACATGAAATACCAAACTACTTTTAATTCATCTGCTTTAAAATCTAAATATAGATTGGCAGTTCCGACAATCCAGGTATACCAACAAAGTGAAATTCAACAACGTATTTTTGACAAGAATACTGTAATTCTGAGCAAAAAATAATCGAATGAAAAGTGATTGACTTAAATTTGGGTTTCTGAGCTTACTACAGACTACGTAAAATAACAAACTATCTTGAATTCATCTGCTTTAAAAAATCTTTGGTCAAGCAACGTTACATGAGGTTAATTAAAAACTTGTCTAAAGGTCAGTAATATTACATTTTGATTTGAAAAACCTGTACATTACTTTTAATTAAAAAAATGTCTAAACAAATCAATAAACATTTTGTTACAAGTGCTCAATCTCAACATGTTTTATTTCATCATGCAGTCTTCGAAATGCTGCAAACATTTTGTTACTCACTTGTCGCAAAATTGTCGACTTCCACCATGATTCTTTGGTCACAGCGCTGACGTTGCCAGGTGATAAACCTCTCAGTAATCTTGAAGCAGTATGGTCCTGTACCAGGTATTAGAACTGTTTTTGCGCCAAAACTGGCGAATGCATTCGCGCTGTTATACTGACGAATATATTCTCGAAAATTTCGGGCTTCTTGAGTATTTCCAGTGAGCAACAGCCTAAGGTGGTCACTTAATGTTGAAAATTTCGTGCCATTTAGGATTGCATGTCTCTGGAGAAATCCAGAATCTGTCTTTGGAATCATTCATCCCAGAATTCTTCCACCTCCTGGAGAAACGCCCATTGGATTAAAACCATAGAGGTAAATATTTACCCTCTATGATTTCATTGCTGCATATAAAGATATGCAAATCCTTCACCCATTATTTGTGGTTACGACTTGTTTTCAAAGAAAATACCAGTTTATGGCAACACTACTTATTGTTTATCCCAAGTTGGCGCAAAACAACCATCCATAGAGGGTAAATGATCTTTTTTTTCATTGTGAATTTTTTTTATCCTTAGAATGTTAATGAGTTTTAGGTCTTATGAATGTTTAGTGAGTATGTGTTTAGTGAATGTTTATGAGTAAGTGTTTAGTGAATGTTTAGTAGTGGTTAGGGTTTAGTGAATGTTTAGTGAGTAAATGTTTAGTGAATGTTTATGAGTAAGTGTTTAGTTAATGTTTAATGAGTGTTTAGGGTTTAGTGAATGTTTAGTGTGTAAGTGTTTAGTGAATGTTTAGTGTAAGTGTTTAGGAATGTTTAGTGAATGTTTTGTGAATGTTTAGTGTTTTTAGTGTTTAAATGTTTAGTGTTAGTGTTTAGCGAATGAGTGTTTAGTGTTTAATAAGTGTTTAGTGTTTAATGAGTAGATTAGTGAATTTCAGTGACTGTTTAGTGTTTAATGAGTGTCTAGGGGTTTAATGAATGTTCAGTGTTTAGTGTACAGTATACTGAGTACTTAGGAATGTTTAATGTACGTTTAGTGCTTTAGTGAGTGTTTAGTGAGTGTTTATGTATTTGGTGAATGTTTAGTGAATGTTTAGTGTGCAGTGAGTGCTTAGTGAATGTTTAGTGTACAGTGAGTGCTTAGTGAATGTTTAGTGAGTGTTTAGTGTTTAATGAATGTTTAGGATTAAGTGAGTGTATAGTTAGTGCTTAGTGAATGTTTAGTGAGTATTTACGGTATAGTGAGTATTTAGTTAATGTTTAGTGAGTGTTTAGTGTTTTATGAGTGTTTAGTGAGCGTTTAGTGTATAGTGAGTGCCTAGTGAGTGTTGAGTGTTAATGAGTGTGAGTGTATAATAAGTGTGAGTGTTTAGTGAGTGTGAATGTATAGTAAGTGTGAGTGTTTAGTGAGTGTAAGTGTAGTGAGTGTTAGTGTTTAATGATTGTACATTACTGTTTAGTTAGTGTTTAGTGACTGTATGCAAAGAAAGCCCTGTAATTTACAGGAACCATTTATGCTAGACATTGCTTACATCCAAGAGCAGATGCTTAGGCCTTTTTCACAATGGTTGGAGTGCTGTTTTTGTAAGATAGTTTTCTCTGTGAAATTGGGTCAAGTAATATAATAATAATAATAATAATAATAATAATAATAATAATAATAATAATAATAATAATAATAATATAATAATAATAATAATAATAATAATAATAATAATAATAATAATAATAATAATAATAATAATTTTAGATTATGCGCATTAGAATGCAAAATTCTGTACTTCAACTACAGTAAACCTCAGGATAAAAATATTTCGCAACATATCTTACAGTGATGATTAATTTACCCAAAAAAAATAACATATTCTTATGATAATTAAACAAGAGGAAAAAAAAGCAAAGTTGCCGTAGTGCTTCGTCTCTACAGTATGGTACTATGTTCTGGACCGAGATCTTTCAATATGGCCGCCCGAGGTCACAAGCTCGGTAGTTGGCAGGGAGATCGCCACTCCCGCTTATTGACGCGCTATGCTACCGTCACGCGCTGTCTGCCACCACTAGAGTTAACAGATGATGGGAATGGCATTCCACAATAATCTTGTGTTCTCAGGAATGAAAGTCCTCAAATACTGGCAGTCCTATGAATGACATACAAGAATGAGCGTGTGAACTCTGCTCAAGGTTATGCTAAACCATGTTAGCTCTTGTTATGGTAACCCGCAGGACATGATTCGGCAGGTTCGAATTGAGATCATGTACTTTTGGAGCAAACTAGGATTGCCAACCACGCGTAAATACCCAAAGATACTGTCTATTTACCATATTTGCAAATTACACACACACACACACACACACACACACACACACACACACATATATATATATATATATATATATATATATATATATATATATATATATATATATATATATATATATATATATATATATATATATATCTGCACTAAGGACAAAATCGTCTGGTTTTATGGACAATGTCATCCTTGGGGGTGACAATGCATGTTGGTAAAATTGGTCTCTTTAGCAGTCCAACTCTCCAACACTTCAGTCACTCCGTCAGTTGCCTCGTGAACATCAAGGAAGGTAAACGTATTGTCTTTAATCTCCGAGGTTTAAAATAACGTTATATTTAGGATGCATCATTTTACAAGCATGGAATGGCATATATTGTTCATCAGTGGACATAAATAAGAAACAGAATGGGTGTCCAGGTATGTGTTTATTACGGTTTGAAAAAAAAAAAAATTAAGAAAGAATGAAAACGGTAGCCGATGCCGTCCGGGGTCATAGGAAAGAATTCATCGGATGAGTGCCCCCTTCCCGGTTAATCTCTTATTCAGTACATATGTGCTACATTTTATAAAACTTTGAATGGTTTTGTAGACTGTAAAACAACCGAAGGCGTGTTGCCGTTTGTAATCCGAGTGACGAGAAGAGTCACTGTCAACGGCGGTTGTATTTGAATTTGAACCTGTTGAAGAACATTATTGATTTTTTTTTTTATTAATTTGTAGCAATACCCTCTGGTGCAGGGAGATTATAGGAAAAGTTTAAGGTAATGCATAGATGAAATTTTATTGCAAGACCAACCCATAGCGTTAGACCTATAACGCTCATTAGAAAGGTTACAGATGACTAGGTCTAGGCCTATTTAAAGTAATGCTTCGTACGTATACGTTAATCAGTAGACCTAGCTGGTCAGCTTGAACAAATACAGGAAAATTATGTATAAATAACTTATCATATTTAAGAACATAACTTTGTAGACAGAAATCAACACACCAAGAACCACTTTCAGCACTATGAACACAGCCTAAGTAATGTAACTTAGGCCTATCTACGTTAGCATAGCTTAAGATGACTTAAATTATCCTTGTCTATGCTGACGTAAGTTGGACTAGCTTAGATTAACGTAACTTATCATAACCTAGGCTAAGCTAGGTTCTCGTTGTACAACTTAGTCTAATCAAACAAAGCTCTACCGAATCCATATGAATGTGCCGTTTGATTTGGCTGAGATTCACACACACACATATAAAATATATATATATATATTGTATATATATATATATATATATATATATATATATATATATATATTCATATATAGCTATATTTGATTAGTTAAACCAAACCACGATAACCTTGGTTACCTAAGTATATATGGTAACTTACACTTATGGATTCAGTAGAGCTATAATTAATCAGATAAACCAAACCACAAGAACCTAGGTTATTGTGGTAACTTATGTTTGCCTAATTTAGGCTAACCTCCGTAGCATAGACTAGAATATTTATATTTATGGTATATTATATATATATATATATATATATATATATATATATATATATATATATATATATATATATATATATATATATATATATATATATATATATATACACGGATGCTGCAATAAATAACGAGACTGGGGAATTAGCTGCACTCGACTCAGATTCGTTAATCCTAATGAATATGCATTCAGGTCTTCTATTGTATTTGTTTATACCCATGAACCAGAAGTGAATGGGAATAGACTTGATTTCCATTGTTATTATTTGAATGTTGCACAAGTTCCTTTTCCTTGTTCATTTATTCCCCTATATTTTCGAATGCCTTAATTCTGTTTCCTGTCTTTTTATTATTCGAAAGGAAGTGTTTTTTCCTTTTTGTATTTCTGTAATATGATTATCATTCTAGCGGTAATCGTTGTTTTCAGAAAGTGCCAGAGAAGTTTCATCACCAAGGATGTTGTATAATTAAAAACAATTAGGAGTTGCACACAACTATAAAGAAAAAGTAACTGCCTAGACATGAGAATGATTGGCTTCTGTGAAGTGGATTCATAAGTACCAAGTAAGCTCACACAACCTTTCTGCTTTCTTGTAGTTACGTGTTCCTAGAAAGTGCTAGAAATGCTGAAGATGTTTATGAAAATATTAGCTTTATTTTTATTGTTTTAACAGAACCGTCCTTACAAGGAGGCTGAACTAGTCTTAGGGTTTAACATGTGACCGGCAACATTGCCACATAGTACCAATACCTTAGACCTATTATGTTGCTTTGTACTTATGTGAATATACGTTGCCTTTCTACGACGTCTTCGAGTTAAAAATTTGTACTTACAGAAATTTGGCAACTACATCTTCATCGGCCCAGTGATATAAAAATTTTTGTGTTCATACCAATTCCGTAATATATGGAGCACTCTTTTCTTTGCTTTAAATGTTTGGTGTTGTTCAGTCCTACCATATATATATATATATATATATATATATATATATATATATATATATATATATATATATATATATATATATATATATATATATATATATATATATATGTGTGTGTGTGTGTTACAGTAAAGTGGAAGAAACCAGGCCCATTCAGGAAATGGTCGAGAGGTGTTTTCAAGGCTTGAGCCAAATCCGTTACTTGAAATTAGCGGGTGAGTGTATATATATATATAAATATATATATATATATTATATATATATATATATATATATATATATAGTATGTAGTATATATAATTACAGTAAGACTGTGAAATTTTTCATAATTATACAATGAAATTTTCAGGGAATTCGTCAAATCACCAATTTCACTTAGGGACATTTGATCCCCGAGGGGACATTATTAAAACTAAACAAGGCGAAACAGTGATTCATCAAATCTGTTTCTCCGTGTTTATTACTAGCTGCTCGGGGATCAAATATGTATATATACTGCATTCGGGGATCATGCAGGGAGACAGTGGATCAAGTAAAAGTTAAGTATATCTTAGTTTAACCAGACCACTGAGCTGATTAACAGCTCTCCTAGGGCTGGCCCGAAGGATTAGATTTACTTTTACGTGGCTAAGAACCAATTGGTTACCTAGCAACGGGACCTACAGCTTATTGTGGAATCCGAACCACATTATGGCGAGAAATGAATTGGCTGATCAATATTTACGTTGCATAATGAGTCTATTTAGGCAATAATTCATGAGCATCTATCACCAGAAACAAATTCCTCTTGTTCTTCACTGGCCGGTCGGAGATTCGAACTCGCGACCAAAAGAGTGGTAGCCGAGAACGGAACCCGCTCACCCGGCGAGGAACTAGTGGATCAAGTAAGCGATGCTTACTAATGTTTAGAGTGCGTTAACGCTCTCACAAAAAGTTATGCTGAAAGACAGAACAACTTGTTTATATCAATACTTATTTTATCAGTACGTATACCATGCTGTTTAATCAAACGCGCCCAGCGATCATAAGCATAGCTGTTTTCATAACCAGTTTAGTAATAGGGTATAATTTTATGTAACAGCCATTAATGAGATTGGCAGATCAGTATTTACGTATTTTTGCATAATGTGGAGTCTATTTATTCCCGACGCAATAATTCATTACATGAGCTAAAAATAAATAAGCAAATTACAAAAATACAAATTTAAATTTAAAAATTATATAATGGATTACAAAATAAAAAAATTAAAAATAGAATTATATATATATATAAAACAAAAAATATATATATATATATATATATATAAAAAAATATATATATAAAAATATATATATGGACCAACCTATTCAGTATGTATAACTAAATCAGAAAACGAAAAAATGGAACGTGATGAATATATAAATAAATATAAAAGGGGACGATCGTTTAATCATTAATGATTCCAAATGGCCAATTCATGTGCCTAGAGGCTCGAATCACTAAAACAGAAAAATTTATATTTTCAAAGATAAAACACTAGAGTGATTTCTGATATTAATTAGCCTGACACTATGAGAATAAAAAGAAGACTGATGGATTTATGTTTACAAAGAATTTAGCTCATATTAATGACAGAAGGGGATTATAAAGGAAAAACATATTTGTACCTGGAATCCAACACAATTGAAGAATTAGTACAACTGCCAAAACAGGATTAAATACTTAAGAGGTTTTCAAATAAAAAGGATTAAGATCAAAATTTCAGGAGCAGGGACAGGACAATTAAAAGATTATACAGGTTCGTGACTGACCACCTAAAAATTTTTAGTACAACACAATAATTTTTTTTTAACAATAATAACTTTTTGCAAGATGAAAATTAATTTTTTACAAAAAAAATTATATTAAACATACGGATATACAGAAAATATATATCAAGTAGCTACCTTGTTTTTCTAATTAAGTCAGTGATTTTATCTTTTAGGTCATTCTTGAACATTTTTTTAGAATACAGGGGTCCAAATAATACATGCCAGGGCTAAGATTAAAATTACAACTGGAAGTAAGCTGGATAACAGCGGACTCCAATAGATTTCTTGAAGAGAAATCTTTCGATCTGGCAATCACTGAACTTTCAGTCCAATTTATCCTGTGAGAGTTTTCACTTAAATGAATGAATATAGCATTGGATGCTTGTCCAGTTTTGACTGAATACTTATGTTGCTTAATACGTACATCTAAATCTTTGCTAGATTGGCCAATATAAAATGAGGGGCAATCCAAACATGGAATTTTATATATTATGTTGTTGTTTTCTTTAGGGCTATTTTTTATTAACATTCTTTTTTTGAGTTAGTTATTATAAGAAAAAACGAGGTTTACATTAAAAGGTTTTAACAATGATTTTATGTTTTCAAAACCACTAAAATAAGGCAAGCTAAGAATTTTGTTCTTAGGGAACTTTCTTCATGTTACTTTCACTATAAAACTTTTTGTGGGCTTTGTTATAAAAATATCTAGTATATGTGAAGGATAACATAAATCTGTCCCTATTTTTCTTATGTATTCAATTTTTTATCCAAATACTGGGGACTGACAATGCGCTGAAGGCTCTGAAAATAAAAATTACAGAGGAAAAATTTTTTCTTATAATAACACACTTACGGTAAAAGAATGTTAATAAAAATAGCCCTGAAGAAAACAACAACATAATATATAAAATTCCATGTTTGGATTGCCCTCATTTTATATTGGCCAATCTAAAGCAAAGATTTAGATGTACGTATTAAGCAACATAAGTATTCAGTCAAAACTGGACAAGCATCCAATGCTATATTCATTCATTTAAGTGAAAAATCTCTCTAGCAGGATAAATTGGACTGAAAGTTCCGTGATTGCCGGCATCGAAAGATTTCTCTTCAAGAAATCTATTGGAGTTCGCTATTATCCAGCTTACTTCCAGTTGTAATTTTAATCTTAGCCCTGGCATGTATTATTTGGACCCCTGTATTAGAAAAATGTTCAAGAATGACCTAAAAGATAAAAAACACTGACTTAATTACAAAAGAAAACGGTCAGCTACTTGATATATATTTTCTGTAAATCCGTATGTTTAATATAATTTTTTTGTAAAAATGTTCATCCTGCAAAAGTTATTATTGTTAAAAAAAAAAAAATTAATTGTGTTGTACTAAAAACCTTTTTAGGTGGTCAAGTCACGAACCTGTATAATCTTTTAATTGTCCTTCCCTGCTCCTGAACGGTTGATCTTAATCCTTTGTAAAAACTTCTCCTTAAGTATTTAATCCTGTTTTGGCAGTTGTACTAATTCTTCAATTGTGTTGGAGCCATTCCAGGTACATATGTTTCCTTTATAATCCCCTTCTGTCATTTATATGAACTTTCTTTGTAAACATACTTTTATATTCCTTCAGTCTGCTAAATGTAAAGGACTAGTGTGAAGTGTCGAAAGGCCTCATCGTGGAGTAGCACTCCAGTGTTTCAAACCCAGAGTTTCTATCAGATTTTATCTTTATATATATATATATATATATTTATATATAAGCCATTGATATAATCATTATATATATAACTGTCCCCTATTAATAGAAACCTATATATATATATGTATACATATATTTATGTATTAGTATATATTCATATAGGTTGGTCATTTATATATATATGATATATTTTTACAATGTATATTAATGTCCTATATATAAATGTATATATAAATTTAAATTTACCCTATTTATGTATATATATTTATACAGCCATAATACATATATATATTTATAGATTACCTATTTATCATCTATATATATTATTATATGTATATATATTATAAATGTATATATATATTTATATATATATATATATATATATATAATATATATATATATTTATATATATACCTATATATATATCTATATATATTATATATATATATATATATATATATATATATATATATATATCTAATATATATATATAATATATATATATATATATATATATATATATATATATATATATATATATATATATATATATATATATATATATATATATACAGTCTTAAGCATTTCAAATTCCAGCAGCTTAGTCGAATTCTTACGGAGAATGAAGACATTTTATTCCCCTGTTTTAGAATTCTAATTGACAGTATTTGTCGCCCTCACCCAGTTTCATTTCAAAGGCCTCGAATCTCTCGCGGATTATAAATGAAAAATCTTTTTGCATGGCGTTATGGTAAAGAGAAGTTCTGTTTACTGAATGTATAAACCGAATATAAAGAAACCCAGCTTCATTTAACCTTCAGTAAATTTTTTATAGTGTTTTTTATCACTGAAAGAGGAGAATATGCCCTTATTTCATTGGATCTTAAAATGCATAACAGCGATGTGACACTTAACAGTGTTTGCCAAAAAATGTGCGCTCTGAAAATATTGTTTTATCGCAGCTGTTGTTTTCGAACGAGAGGGTAAAAAAAGATAAGTGGTTTTCAGGTTTGAGTATACTACTAACCTTTCCCCTCCTCCTCCTCCCCTCCTCTCCTCCTCGTCCTCCTCCTTGATAATGAATTTATTCGTTTTAAAAACAATGTGAATGAAACCAATGATTGCCAGGGGACGCGTTGTGTATTTTCAAAATTGCTGTGCATAAACCGGGTAGCTGAACGGTGGATTAATTTGTTTCTAAACTGATCGATGAAATAAATTCGTAGCATCATGATCATTCGTAAAAAAAAAAAAAACTATAATAATGTGACGATACCTATCATGACATTCCTTTTAGGAGTAAAATCGCTTAACATCTAAATATCGCAATTCAAATTTCTAAGTAACATATTCACTCAAAGAAAACCAGGAGTATCTCCTGCTGTAACTCGAAAATTTTGAGTCATGAATTATCCTTTGAATGATAACTAGTCTTTACCGAAAGACTCTCAGGAATATAATAAAATCCTTTCAGTAATCAAAACAACTAGATTTCATTACGCAACTTCCGGTATCGTTGGTGCAGAAAGGAAGTTTATTTAGATTGATGTTGAGAAACAGTGGGGTGGTTGGGGTGGGGGCGGGGATAGTGTCATCAATGCACCTCTCGCGATGCGCTGTAAGCATTACTTTAGTTTCTTTGCAATGTCTCTTCGGACTCTAGCTTCAACCCCATTCAAGCCTTTTACTGTATCTCCGTTCATGTTATCTTTCTTCCATCTTAATTTCCACTTAATCCTAACAGTTGTTTCATAGTGCAAATCCTTTGTAGAAACATCATATGGTCAGTTGTTTTTCCGTTGAACTTCATCGTAAATTTAAATGCACTTTTTATCGCCTTCAGTTTCAAATCGTAAATTTTTTTTAATAAGATTTCATCCTACATTTTTCATCGTAATTTTTTTTTTTTATAATCACAGCTGCCACTTTTTCCTTCTTTAAAAGAAAGACAAAGCAAAGCAACAGTTGAGACAAGCCTGACAAGTAAAAACGCAACGCGAGAGAATAAAAGTCGATCGCCCTTGCACACGCAACAACGTCATAAGCGAAGTTATGACCTGCAGCTCCCGGGGGAGTCGGCTGAAGGGAGAAGTCGTCACATTTCCTGGGAAGAAAATTAAATGAACAGTTATAAGTCAGGTTTATTTATGTCAGAGTAATGACACCCTTTCGAGAGGGCGAAACTGACTTTCCGGAGGTACGACAAATACACTTTGCGTTGGAGACTTTTTATGAATTATGGGAAGGTTAATAACCTGGGTGATGAATGCCTAGATTACAGAGAGAGAGAGAGAGAGAGAGAGAGAGAGAGAGAGAGAGAGAGGTGGTACATTATTTCCTTTTTATAAAATTGCAGAGGAACCATCCGCTTTTTGGTGTAAGAATTTTATTCCCAATTTTTTTCTTTCTTTAGTCCTTAATGGTCGATGTAAAGTCTAATGTTAAAAGTCTTAATATTCTTTGTGAGTAGGTAAATGTGCTTACATTTTTGTCGCCTTTCTGGTTGATATCCAGAATAAAATCAAGACAGCAAAGATATTTCTCTCTCTCTCTCTCTCTCTCTCTCTCTTCTATTCCATTCCATATACCAAAACACTTTCAGTATTTAGAACCACCTCCGTTACAAAGCCAATATCCAGAGCAGAATTAACTATTTAAAGCCATCGTAGTAATTCGCAAGGATTCAGCAACTATTCCATACTGACCGGTCAAATGGACTTAGTTCCCTTAGCTGCAAGAAGAAATTGAGGGAAGTAATTTAAGTCATTAACGTTATTGTGTTAAGACAGAGACGGAGAAATTTCCTTGTTTTTATCTTCTTTTGTTCTTTTGTAAGTAACCTCCGCTTGAAACTGATGTATGAGAATTTTCTGGCGTTACAGCTTCGTAGGTCAGTGACTTCAGTCTTTTACTGAGAGAAACTTATGGTGGAATAGATATGAGGCATATTTGAGAAAATAGGCTGAAATTAAATTAATTAATACAACACACCATTGGAAGAATACAAGCGTGAAAATGTTACAAATTCATTAACAGTTTTATCAGGTGAAATATGGAACAGTTACCAAAACAGAACTATACTATTTTGTCTTCCTAAATGAAAACGTGGTGCTGATCATCAGGTGGTGCTTCTTTTAAAGAAATATGTAAATTATAGAATTTTTCTTGAGCACTGAATTCACTTTACCATGGAAAGCAGCTGGCAAAGAGTATTTTAGTAATTTAGTCGCATCGTGACAAGACCTCGCCTCCTAATTCTGATTTATGACCGGGTAATTCATAGTATGAAGAAACCCCTATTTATTTTGTCATCCATAATTATAGTAAGATTCCTGAGACGTCTCAGGGAAAACCTATTTAATTTTTTCTTTTGTAATTACAACGGTATTCTAAAGACTTCTCAATTTTATGCATAAATATGACAGTGATGACATGATTAGTTGATCTTATAAACTAAATTGAATGTTGATCACTGTGTCTTATCATATTAGGTGCTTTTCGGTGATCAGGTTAGACCTCTAGACCTCAAATCTACAGGTGATGGGAAAAAGGCATCCTTTAGGTGATAGAGAAAAGGCATCCTTCAGTTGATAGGGAAAAGGCATCCTTCAGGTGATAGGGAAAAGGCATCCTTCAGGTGATAGGGAAAAGGCATCCTTCAGATGATATGGACAAGGCATCCTTCAGGTGATAGGGAAAAGGCATCCTTCAGGTGATAGGGAAAAGGCATCCTTCAGTTGATAGGGAAAAGACATCCTTCAGATGACAGGGAAAAGGCATCCTTCAGGTGATAGGGAAAAGACATCCTTCAGGTGATAAGGAAAAGGCATCCTTCAGGTGATATTTGGCATCCTTCAGGTGATAGGGAAAAGACATCCTTCAGGTAATAGGGAAAAGGCATGCTTCAGGTGATAGGGAAATGGCATCCTTCAGTTGATAGGGAAAAGGCATCTTTCAGTTGATAGGGAAAAGGCATCCTTCAGGTGATAGGCAAAAGGCATCCTTCAGATGACGGAAAAGGCATCCTTCAGGTGATAGGGAAAAGACATCCTTCAGGTGATAAGGAAAAGGCATCCTTCAGGTGATAGGGAAAAGGCATCCTTCAGGTGATAGGGAAAAGACATCCTTCAGGTAATAGGGAAAAGGCATGCTTCAGGTGATAGGGAAATGGCATCCTTCAAGATAAACGACAAAGGTCGAATTGTTAAGAATGACCTAAGCCCAGAAGCTCTTATAAAATACACACAAGTACAACAGCAGACTACTAAACTTTCCCTTACGGGGGTAGTGCCGTCAGTGCACTTCACGTAGTGCAGTGTAGGCATTACTTAAGGTTCTTTGCAGCTTCCCTTCGGCCCCTAGCTGTACCTCTGTTCATATTCTCGCTCTTCCATCTGATTTTCCACGCTCTCCTAACATTTGTTTCATAATTCAACTGTGAGGGCAAGATTATATTTGAAATTAGTGTATAATGAGCTTAGATAGTAACAGTAGTAGAATTAGATTTCATACTATTACACTTTGCTGCAAATTGATTTCGTGGCTTATACGTTATACAAAAGCAAAGACCATGATCTCATTTTGGGATTAGATTGCAAATTGATATTTCGATTGGATGAGCATCAACTCTGATTGAAGTCAGCGTAGATAATGAGAGATCTATATTTTGTCGTTTGTCAAGAAATACTGTATAAGTATATATTACATGCATATATATATATATATATATATATATATATATATATATATTATATATATATATATATATTTATATATATATATATACAAGATAAGAACCCTGTGTGTGTGTTAGATATGTGTGTGTAGATTGCATATATATGATATATATATATATAGTATATATATATATATATATATATATATATATATATATATATATATATATATATATATATATATATATGTGTATATATGTGTGTGTGTGTGTGTGTGTGTGTGTGTGTGTGTGTGTGTGTGTGTGTGTGTGTGTACACATAAAGATATAAGGACCTATTCATATATATATATATATATATATATATATATATATATATATATATATATATATATATATATATATATATATTATATATATAATTCTTTTTAACTTAAACAAACGATCATGTGAGCTTACGAACAATCCATATACCAATCGCTATGTTAATTTCTATAAATAAGGAACTTTTATCCATTGTCGTTATTACCCAAAATGCTCACTGATTTGTACCTCAAACCCCCAATTAGTGTAAAGTGCCTCTGATTAATTTTTTCTAGTGCTCGGAGGGACGTAACAAAGAACCATTCACGTAACATACTGGTTTTCACATGACCTCAATCTTTGTGTATATATATATATATATATATATATATATATATATATATATATATATATATATATATATATATATATATATATATATATATATATGTGTGTGTGTGTGTATATATATATATATATATATATATATATATATATATATATATATATATATATATATATATATGTATGTATGTACGTATGCTTTACAAAAAAAGTATACATAACAACTCTAAGTGTAAATACAGCTAAAATAAGATATTGACCGTTATTGAAATTTGGCGTATAATTTGGTATGAAAGTGGAACAACTAAAATCAAACATAAAACCTTGAAAGGTAGTGTAGGACTTTATGTGAATGCGTCTCTTTTTCCTCTTCCAAAATCGTGATAGTAAGACAAGTCTGAAGTGCGAAATGTCAGATATATACATCTATATACAATTAACATGAAATCATACAATGTATATATAATGCATAGGAGGTCGATTGCGAAAGTTGATTGAGAATATAAAAAAAAATAGATTGAAGCTGATGAGATAAATTGCTTCGAAATTGTTCACTTTCATGTTCTGTGGATCTTGTTGCAATGAAACAAAAATGTTTGTATCGTTGCATTAGGCTGCATTTGTTAGCTTTTGGATTTCACTTCATAAAGGGTTCGCCCTTCGCAACACTCCGCTCACTTTTCATGCAGTTCACATAAATAATGATTTTTTCTTTTTCCTTTGGAAGACTCTTTCACCACTCTGTTTCATTCATGAAAATGCAGTTTTATTTAGGTATGAATTCTTGACTAGATATTTGATAATGTAGAAAATGCACTGGAATAGAAAATGGTGTAAATGCAGCTCGGGTTAAAACAGTAATACAACAGAACAAAAGGAAAAAGTATTTTTTTACTCTAATATTTCAAGCATTTAAGAGCACTCAGAGGAATTATGACTTTGAATTCCATTATATTGGCTTCCCTTTTTTCCTTATTTTAGAGGTCACTGTAGTCTCGCCTTGACAAATAGCAGTGAAGTTCAGTCGAAAAAGAGTGAGTATTTTATTCCCAACAAAAATAAAAAATTTATTTTACGTTCCTTTTCAAAAACCCTCAGCGAAGGTAATCCGCACTGATGGGGATTTTGTCAGAGGATTTACTTAACCGTAAAACTATTTTTATGCCTTATACGGATATAGGCTACCTCCTTGGATTTTATTTCTTTTTCGTCCTTTTCACTTTTATCCTTTTTTTTTCCTTCGTTCTGTAAACCATTGGTTCCCTACGTTAAGGAAGCAAGGACAGGTCGAGAAAAATAACTGATTTGTATTTGCTGTTTTTACTCATTTTAATAAATTACTAACATTTTCATCTATGTATTAATTTGGTAACTTACTTTTTTTCTTTTTTTTTAAGTGCTCTCTTCTTTCTCTATTGCTCATTACCTTCTGTTACTTCTTTTTAATGAACTCCATGTTCCATAGAAGCTTGAATTTCAAGTCAGTGGCCCCTGTGGGCTCGTTCCATATGAATAAGGTTCTTCTTCTTCTGAATAATAATAATAATAATAATAATAATAATAATAATAATAATAATAATAATAATAATAATATACTCGTGTAATTTGCATGTACGGTAAATACATTTTTGGCTCATTATAACGTGTTATCTTTCCTGGTACAGCAGGTATTTTCCTCTTTTCGGAAACTGGTGTTCACTAGATATATCAATGACTGGTTTTCGATAATCGACCTGACGATATTAAAATTCTTTTTTACCTTTAAGTACAAGGTGCGGGATAGCATTTCAAAACTAAAAATAATCCACAACTTCAGCAGTGTCTTCGACCTAAATTAACGTCATGTTAACCCCATCTTGATGTAATCAACAGTAACACGAAATTTTTGTCTTATAAAATCAAGATTTATTCATTTTTATTTTGCGCTTCATCGACGTACAGTGTTCAATATTTACAAGTTTCATTATGGAATTTAGTTGACTAGAGTTTAGGCACGAAGTCAAGTAGACAGAAATACAAGACGCAACGATTATATATATATATATATATATATATATATATATATATATATATATATATATATATATATATATATATATATATATATATATATATATATATGTGTGTGTGTGTGTGTGTGTGTGTGTGTGTGTATGTAATATGTGTGTGTGTGTAAATGCGTGTGTAAAATGCAGAGACAGAAAGTCTTGGGAGGATGCACAAATAGAAGAGGAGAACCGAACCACGGCTGAATCCGCTCATGAATGAAAATCCCAATGGCCCCCTTTGCAGTACATCCTGCAATAACTTTGCGGCGTATTTGAAAGGGGACGCCGTGTAAGTTTCGAACACTGCTCCTGCAACGCGTATATATGTCTTCAGTGTTACGCCGTGGGACACTTTCACTCGCTGAACAGTGAATGGTGACTTTACCGTTGGAGACAGTTCAAATGCAATATTCGGCTAACGTGTATGTTGAAAAAACAAAGGAATATATATATATATATATATATATATATATATATATATATATATATATATATATATATATATATATATATTACATACAAACACACAATAGATAGATAGATATGATTTTTAAACTATGTAGATTAACTTACAAATACTAGCACTTCAAACAAAAACGGGTGCAAGCACACACATAAACACAGATACAGACTTAGAAACGCGCACACATATATGTGTATGTATGTGTGTGTGTGTTTCTGTGTCTATATCTGTATGTGTGCTTGTGTGTATGTGTTGCACCTTCTTTGTTTTTTTATGCTTGTATTCATTAGTTAATCTGCTACAGTTTAAAAATCATATATTGAGGCTTTACTCTCGTTATTACTAATCACATGGGTAAAACCATGACTCCTCCGGGAAGGGAGCACGATCACCCAGGAGATGGAGCTGGTGATTCTCACAGAGCAAATGTGAGAAGTGCTAATGCTACGGGTGTTAAGGAAGAGGATACCCTCTCCTAACCTCAGCAAGCAACATACGAAATAATACCTGAAGAAAGGGAAGATAAGTCGATGAAATTTCCAACAAATTTTCCCTGACACCGAAGAAGACCAGTAATGTTATCTATAATCAAGTTATCTATAATCTTCTTGAGGAAAAGGACTTGCACTAACTAATGGAGCTTTTATTTTATTTTATTTAAATGTAGATAGCAGTTGAATTTTATGCCTGTTGAACAATTCTGGAGCATCATGAGTCCCATATATGTTGAAATAAATGAGATATTGATATTGAAAATAAGTAGGATATAACTGTGTGAACGCATGTTCATATATACATACAATTATATTGATTGCAAATCTGGTTATTAGGTCCATATAATATTTCTTACTTTTGATTTATTACGAAATCTAAAACGAATCATTTTACAGTTACTTTTACTTAAATACTTTCTGTCATTTAATCAAATACAGATTCCATACTTTATAGAGAAATGCAAGATATTATTAAAAGGGAGATTTCCTTCTAATGAGAAGGCCAGATGGAATTAATATACGATTCAAACAGAGAGAGAGAGAATGGATATTTCATCAGATGCCCTAATTGTTAATTACATTTCAAGTCTTTCATAAAGAGCGGGACGCTTTGGAGTATATTTAATCCAAATTATTAATTAATTACGAAGTGATGTGCTGCTTCTCCTGAATTAACCCAGGAATTATTTTGAAGTCGTTAAATTCAATGTAGACGAAAATATTATATAACTTTTAAATGTAAAATGAAAAGATTTCAAAGCCTTTTTTCAGTCGTCAAAACACTTGAAGATCATTTTAGAAGAAAGTCGGAATGATTCGTGGTTCGTTTATTTTATCTTATAATTTGCTCAGAAACGTTAAAACTAAATCTTTATAACAAGAAGATCCCGTAGTGCTGTCAGTGGACCTCACACTGTGCACTGTAGGCATTACTTAAGGTTCTTTGTAGCGTCCCTTCGGCCCTTAGCTGCAACCCTTTTCACTCCTTGCACTACTTCACCGTTCATATTCTCATTCTTCTTTCTTACTTTCCATCCCTCTTCTAACAATTGTTTCACGGTGCAACTGTTAGGTTTTACTCCTGTTACACCTTTTAAACCTCTTACTCTCAATTTTCCTTTCAGCGATGAATGTCCTCATTGGTCCCAGTGATTGGCCTTTGGCCTTAATTATATGTAATGAAAATCAGTTATAACAAGAGGTTAATGTTCACGCGAATATGTTCATTCTGTCGTCAAGGCTATTATTAATGTATGATATAACTGCGAATATTATAGCTTTAGGTTAAAGTTAAAGCGTTATTCAGACTCAGTGCTTCAGTCATCATGTCTAAAATCTGTTAAATTTATCTTTTACAATATTATCCAAACAAGTCAATATCCCCATGGTTCTCTCAGAGAGAGAGAGAGAGAGAGAGAGAGAGAGAGAGAGAGAGAGAGAGAGAGAGAGAGAGAGAGAGAGAGAGAGTCTCATAAAATCGTACGAGAAAGTGTCTCATATAATCGTACCACACTGGAGATGTGGAAAGATTCCAAAATTAAAAGCAAATTTAGACTAGAACAGAAATATTTACAAAGCAAACAACCCCTCTTTGGAACAAAAGGCTTCATTAGGAGGGCAGAATATTTGTGTTAAAGTTGACACTACAGGGAGACTGAAACAGGTAGATTGACAGGAAGGTAGGTGAATAAGCAGGTACCGGTAACTCCGTATTTTTTTTTTTTTTTTGTCACGATTGATAAACATTTTGAACCTTAAGATTTACGTAACTTTGTTAATGTTAACGAAATACTTTTCTCATATATTTTTTTTCATTCCTTTGGAAACCTGATATATTTTCTCGTTTTCTTGTGCATTTATTCTAGATATGTACTAAATATCTGCTAAAATTCATACGTCTAGACATAAGTAATTTACTTTCTCCTAAAAAGTACTGCAGATTTTTTTTTTTGCTTCCGCATCTAGGAGGATATAAAATTATGTATCCTTTTGAAATGTCTCATGATAATTTTATACCAAGATATCAAAAGCACAGACATGAGCACACGCACGCACACAAACACGTGTATGCTATATATATATATATATATATATATATATATATATATATATATATATATATATATATTATATTCACAATAATAAGCCACGATTGACTCTTAGTATCCGATTCCTCTTTGGCGCGATTCCTCTTTGTGTATGTTACTCCCACGGTATTAGTCGCTTTGTGGTTGTGGATATAAAAAAATGCCAAGGTGTATGTGACTGTATATATATATATATATATATATATATATATATATATATATATATATATATATATATATATATATATATATATATATATACACATATATATATATATGTATATATATATATATATATATAATATATATATATATATATAATATTGATCTATATAAAGATTCACAGTTGTGTCCAGTGGGAGGATTTTGCCAAACTTTTTAAAGCTCTCGTCTAAAGGTAGTAGACGTCTTCAGCTAAGTTGGTCTTCAGCTTTGATAGACGAAGGCTTCTCCATGTATAGCGATATTTACCTCATTAGACAAAATTGCGGATTCTTCTTTCACACGCAAACGCAAGTTTATATGTATGATTGTGCATGCAACTATTTATGTATGTCTGATTGGTTCCCCACTTTTTCAGAAGGGTCTTAAGTGTTTAGAAATACAATCAAACTCTGGGTGACTGAACAGACTATGTCGGACAAATATGAAGAATGGTTTCTTTTTTGTTAAATCTGAAGAGAATCCTTTATTCTCTTCTGCAAATTATGTTTGATCTCTTATTAGGAGGCTGGGGTTTATTTCTGTGGTAAAGAAACCAATTTTTCGACACTTTCTTATAAATATATCCTATATGTAAAAATTATTACACGAGGTAATAGGCCTTTTACAACTATAAACTCAGAAGGTGAAAAGGAGTTTGTGTTTCATATCTTTTGAGGGGTTGATAGTCTTATTGTTCAGGAAACCGCTTGAAAAAATGTGTTTCTTTTTTGTTTTATGTGAAACCGACCTTGGATAGACCGAAATGAGTAACCGATTGTCTCGTTAAAAGTCTGCGTGGATGTACTTATCCAAACCGGTTGGGTGGATGGCGGGGAGGAGGAACCGGTTGGGTGGCCAGGAAAACCGGTTGTGTTGATGGGGGGGAAGGACACCCTGGGTGGATGGGGGAGGGGAGGAATGAAATGGACGGGGGTGGATGGGTGGGAGGGATACCTGTTGGGTGGCTCGGGAGATACTGATTGGGTGGCTGGTGGAAGGAGGCGAGCTGGGTGGATGTTGGACCGGTTTGGTGGATGGAGGGTATGGACCTGTGGCGGATGGGGAGGGGGAACAGGTTGGGAGCTTGGGAGGGGATTTCTGTTGGGTGGCTGGGGAGGGAGATTTACTGGATGGATTGATTGTGGGGAGCTATAATATTTCCCTCTTTGACGTTAATTTTCTCCTAAATAATCCTGCAATTCGCCACTTCATTCCGTCGTCCCCCGCGACGTTTTGCAGTCCAAGTTTGGACGTGAAACTCCCAACGACAATAGAGGTATTTAAAGTCTGATTCCATTTAGGAAGTCCCGGCTGATTAAAACTTCCTTTCTTTTGGGGTGTCCTGAAAAGGTCGTACTTTTAGGTTTTTATTTTTTTTTTTATTTATACAGTGGTACACTATTTTCGTTATTTATACTATCTAATATTTATTCTGAAAAAATCCTGTATCATCTGTTACAATTAGCGAAACGGGTGACTGATGAGGAATAAATAAGTCAGCCTAAATTTAAAAAGAACTGTTATGTGCCATGAGGCCATCGTGTCCTCGTATCATTCCGTTTCTAACCCAAGAACATAATTCTGTCATGTAAATGATTGTAGTAATTATTTCTGCATTACCTCTCCGTTCCAAACCAAAAGAACTGGACTTGTTTTTCTGTAAATGATTCTTGACAAAATTTCTTGACCTCATATATAAAATATATATATATATATATATATATATATATATATATATATATATATATATATATATATATACAAATATATACAAATGTAGATATACATATATAATATATATATATATATATATATATATATATAATAATACATATATATGCTTAAAAATCACAGTAGATGCACGTGACTTCAGTGTATAAGCGAATCCCACAGGATAATGAATTTTCTTGATGATAGAAATTTCACCTTTTCAGTCTTTCGAAAATCAACTAACATTGCCTCTTTTGTTCATTATTATTCCAATCACCATCAAAATGTTAAATTCTCTGTCTTTTCTGGAATGTTCTTAAAAGGCTTTACGTGTTTGTAGCCCGCAGTTCATTGATGCTGAGATCAAAACTATTTATGATATTGCTTTGAAACTTAAATACCCAAGGACCTTTGTAGATGTAGCATGGAAAAAGCCAGGAAAACATTTTATTTAACTAATAACAAACTTGAATTCAGCAAGCATAATATTCTCAAATTACCAACTGCGAAAGTTTTTTTTTTACAAATTCCTAGAATTTTAAAGTTTTTCAACATAAATGTTGTTTTCAGTAATTTTAATGTTAAGAGTTTAGTGATAAAAATTCTCCTAAGATGTTTCTGGCTGCACCTATGAAATTCCTTTAAAAAATGTGATAAAAATATGGACAAACTGGAAAATCACTTTCACAACGAATCAAACAGCACTAATATTCTCTGAGAACTGGCCAAATATCGAATGCATTATTCGTACATATGAAGAGATTTAGATATTTGGCCAGTTCTCTGAGAATATGGTTTGTTTGATTATTGTCAAGATTTTCCAGTTTGTCCATAATAATCACATTTTTTAAATCGAAACATAAACGTGCAACCAGAAACATCTTGTGAGAGAATTTTTATCACTAAACTAAGTTTGACATTAAAATTACTGAAAACAACATTTTTGTTGAAAGTGTTAATAAATTCTAGAATTTGTAAAAAAAAAGAACTCATCATACAAATTTGAGAATATTAAATTGAATTCAAGTTTGTTTTATTAGTTAAATAAAAAAACTTTTTAAGAACCCTTTAATGCTAATCTGTCCTTGAGTTTTAAGTTTCAAAGCAATATCATAAAATACTTTTGATCTCAGCATCAAAAACAGACCAAAAGAATATCATCGAATCTTGTTTTATTAAGTCAAATAATGAAAGTGTTCTAAATTTAAGTCTTGGTTTGTTTAAACTTGGTGCCTTCATAATTAAAAAAGTTGTTGATAAATATATGCAAAATTAATAATAATTTTTTTCACATGTTTCTGCAATGTGAATGGGTAAGATTCCTTTTGCATTATGGTTAAGTATATATTTGGATTAGTTTGTGACCGTGTGATCCCCCTTTGCCGTGGATTAACCTTTTGTTTTTACCCCTGGCAATTAACCATCTGGTATTCAAGGTTATACATGTTTTTGGAGTTTGTACGCCTAAACTTTAAAGGTTTCTTGTTGTTTGGTCTTGGGTTCAGTTTGTGACAGCTCGATCCCGGATTATCCTGGATTGTCTTTCTGTTTATTACCCTTTGACAGCTGACCATCCGATATTCTTGTTCTTTTGTTTACTTTGTAACCTTCTTTATATCTGTGTCTCATTCAATTACCGATGCGTTAATAAACGTGAAAGTACTTGGTACTGAACTTCAGCCTGTCATTTTCAGGTGATTCGCTTATATAAAATGTGTATGTATATATATATATATATATATATATATATATATATATATATATATATATATATATATATATATATATATATATATATATATATATATATATATATATATATATATATATATATATATATATTTATATATATACTGATATAGGCTAATGGAGAATTAGAGACTCGAATTTATTTCTGGTGATAGAAATTCATTTCTCACTACAATGTGGTTCAGAGATTCCACTATAAGCTGTAGGTCCCGTTGCTAGGTAACCAGTTGGTTCTTAGCCACGTAAAATAAGTCTAATCCTTTGCTGAAAGCAAGGAGAGCTGTTAATCAGCTCAATGGTCTGGTTAAAAGCTAATATATACTTAACTTAAAACATATATAGTGTGTGTTTATTTACTGTTTAAAGATTTACACTGGAATAAGCTCAGTATATTAACAAAAAAATCTAGATTTATATATATACTATAATATATATATACCGGGGTCTATATATGTAAGGCATTTATATATCGAGGCTATATATATATATATTTAAATCAAAGTATATATATATATATATATATATATATATATAAAAATAAAAAGCATATAAATGTGTGTGTGTGTGTGTGTGTGTGTGTTTATGTGTGTGTGCAGTGAAATCACACGCTACCTCATGCCCAAGTTTTGCAAAACAAAACATACGAAACAGAAGTGAAAATGAACATGCCAGCAAATTCAACTCCTTTCAACAAATTTCGGAGACGAGGATGTTCTCATAAAATTTTATTTTTTTTTATTCCTGTTGTGGAAACGTGAATGAATATTTTGAGAGAGAGAGAGAGAGAGAGAGAGAGAGAGAGAGAGAGAGAGAGAGAGAGAGAGAGATCCCAAATGGAAATGTCACACACACAAGCCTGAGCCGTCAGATAGTCAGGAAAACAAACAAGCAACGCAACAGGAGTGAAATATTTACGGGGTGTAAACATGTTATTATTTCTCACTTTCATACAAACAACACTTACGCAGCCGCGATCGACTTTGGTTGCTTCAAGAAAGAGATAAGAGAAATGTGTCAGGTTTTAGAAAATTATTGATAGTGGACGTGTAAAAAATTCTCTATCTACATCTACATATCTATCTAATCATATGAATATTATTGGTATATATTTTTATTTGTAATTGGGTTTCTAAATATATATTTCTCTCTCTCTCTCTCTCTCTCTCTCTCTCTCTCTCTCTCTCTCTCTCTCTCTCTCTCTCCATTTATATGGATAATATTCTTGCAGTTTATATTATTGTGTGAATATTTCAATATCGAATGCAAAATCTTCCCTTTGGAGCTAAGTAGATGATTTTTTAAATATTATGTATTTGATGTTATCTTCCTAAATTATCTTATCTATCTATTTATCTGTCCTTGCCATTCCGAAATTCTCCTTGCAAGTCTAGTCAAGCCATTTTACCCACTACACTACCCTATAATACAATACTACCTGACAGAAGCTGAATTTCAGTCAACTGGTTTCATCTAAAACTTTTCAACCTTCCCCTCCCCCTTTAAAGTAAAAGTATTGTTTCAGAATCATCTTTCGTTCGTTCAAAGTGGCTGTCCTGAGTATAACTCGAGGGGCTGATATCTATCACGCGATGTTCCCATCAGGAAAAGATCAGATTTCGACCTAAACTCTAACAAGCAGTTAACGTACGTTTGGATCAGCGTTACTGGCTCAGATGTTATTTACCGTTATTTTGTTATTACCTTCGTAAGATGCGAGATTACGCAGTCTTGGCCCTCCCTCAAAAAAAATTACGTTTTTAAATAACTGATTACCGCAGGGTGACACAGTAAATTCAGTGCACCTCATGTGGTGCACTGTAGGCAATACTTTTATTTCTTTGCAGCGTCCCTTCGGCCGCTATCTGCAATCCCACACATTCCTTTTACTGTACCTTTGTGGATATTCTTTTTATTTCAATCTTACTTACCCTCTCTTAACAGTTGATCTGTATTGCAACTGCGGGTTTTCGTCATGTTGCACCTTTCATACGTTCTTGCTGTCAAGTTCCGTTTCAGCGCTGAATGGCTTCATAGGTCCCAGCTCTTGGACTTTGGCTTAAATAGTGTATTCCGTTCTATTCAAATAACTGAGAATCCTTCCATCCTGGAAATGAATCATCTGGTGTTGTAGTGTATTCGTTTCTCGTGAGAGTTGCTCTCTCACAAGAATTCTGATGCCTCAGTGGTCACGTGAATGGCAGCTGACTCCCCCCCCCCCCTGACCCCATCTCTGTTGTCTTCTTTATTTCATTTCCTTTCTTTCCTTTCTTTCTTAATCGTTATCCTATTTTTACTAAGCCAGGTTAAGATCGAGACTTATTCCAGTTGTATACTTTTTCATTGTAAAGATTACTGGGGTTGAATAGCTACCTCATAATTTTTATAATTCTTTACTTCTATTTATGTTTTTTTATCTACCGAATAGTTTGACACAGTAAATTAGTCATGTATAACTATAATTAATTGTATTTGTTGCAAACACCTTGAAATTAAAACACAAGTTTTGATGTTTATCATACATGATGAAGTACATGTGCCATCTAAAGTAAAATTAAAGAAAATAAACATTTCTGCGTATTACTGCAACACGTGTAATAAAAAATTATTTTAACTTATGCACAGTTAGGGTGTGTGGAATTAGTTAGTGATGAAGGAAAAAACTTTACATGCAGAAGGAATCTGATTGCATTATTCAATTATAAAAAAGTATGGATTATACACTCTCTCTCTCTCTCTCTCTCTCTCTCTCTCTCTCTCTCTCTCTCTCTATATATATATATATATATATATATATATATATATATATATATATATACTTATATAAATATATATATATATATATATATATATATATATATATATATATATATATATATATATATATATATATATATATATATATATATATATATATATATATATACAATCTAAAGAACTCTCCACCACTCTGAGGAACATAAACATCATGTAATGTGTCAGTCATTTTTATTACCTGTCAACTGACAAAGATCCGATTCATTTCTCCGCTTCCCTCTTTCGTGACAAGAAAATTGAGGCGCCGATAACTTATTTTGTTTCTGTTGGCGTTTAATTTTTTTTTTTTTGTGAGCGAATAAATCAACGTGTATTCTGAGGACGCAGACGTTCATTTAAGGCTGGAATGTACTCACATACATTAACAAAAAGGCCTTTTATTTATTCAAAAACAGCGCTTTGTATGCAAAACATAAAACTAATCTTAATTAACAAAGTTGATTATTGGATAGCCAGTGTTGGTTCCCAAAATGAGTATAAATGTGTGTGGCAGTATAATCATATTTACATAGTGCCAAAATGAAAGTTTGTATGTGTTGTAAATTAGATTACCTTAACGGACATCAAACAGTTTTTTTTTCTACACCTAAATATTTTTCAGATTCCTTCGTGATATACTTCGTGTTTCAGAGAGAGAGAGAGAGAGAGAGATGAGCGTTTCTTTGCGGGGTAATCCATGTTTTGACAGAATACCTGAGAACGAATAGAATGAAAATGAAAATAAAATATGTACCAAATCTTTTTTTTTTTGGTTCCATTTTAGTAGAAATCATGACAGAATTAAGATTTTGTTGCGTTGGAAACCATCTTGCCAAAAGAATTTAGTCATTTTGAGGATTTCATTGGTTCATTAAAGGCTGTACCTATGTGAATGAATGACAAGTATTTGATTTGGATATGACAATGTTACAGTGAAAGTTCCCATTATGGGTTTATTTTCGTCCATGTTGTGTTTGTGTGTCTGTCTTAGTTTGTCTATTTGTTAATATGTCTCCTGGATAGATGAAAAGAAGTTGAAGGAACTTAGTGAAAGTGTTTACTGACTTTCATTGTATTGGGTATGTAATGCGATGTGCTCATTTGCCACCACAGAAACCACCTAAGTTCATTATAACATACTGGAATTTCCAAGAAGTGAAATCGATTTGTCATTGATGTAAATTATTAGTATGAGGAATAAATGACAGTCGGAGTTAAACCGCGAAGAGAGAAAGGGTAAGCCTTTAGAGCTTTATAAATAAACAGTTTTATAGGCAAAATATACCACAGAAAATGAACCGAATTTTGCTTGATTTCGTAATGTCATATTAAATAGTGAAATTAATTTTTTTTCAAAATCTGAAATCCCCCTTGTTAAATTCTCATGTATATAGAAAACTTATTAAATTTCTAATTTCGTAATGTCGTAGTAGAAAGTAAAATTATTATTTTTTTTCAAAATCTAGTTAAACTATTTATGTTATTGAAAACTTTTAAATTTCTAATTTCGCAATATCATAGTAGAAAGTAAAATTAATTTTCTTGTAAAAGAGGAAAGTGCAGCCTCAGAATTCAAAAATAGATTCCAATCAGTTTTTTTTCTTCAACGGGACAACGAGAACCAAAGTTTACCTGCCGTCTTCTGGGAAATGTTTGTCAACGGAGCAGATGGATCGTAGGATTTTAGTAGGATGGGGCTTGAACTTGATTGGAATCCTACGAGGAGATCCGTTTCGAGACTAGAATTTGTTCCTTTGGGAATTTTCAAGTAGTGACTTTGCCACCTATTCTGTTTTGATTTTGTTTGAATAGCTGGGTAAGATGACTTTTTTACAGAGTAAATTTAATTGTTTAATCAACAATATTGTTACTTGTTGCGTTCATATATATATATATATATATATATATATATATATATATATATATATATATATATATAATATATATATGTGTGTGTGTGTGTATGTATGTTATATGTATGTATGTATGTATGTATGTATGTATATATGTATATGATGTTCAATTTGATGTCAAAATTATTTTACAATAACAGAGGAAGCAATGAAATAATTCAGCTATTTCAGGAGGAAATTTGGGAATTGTCCAAACGATATTCTGTGTGTGTGTGTGTGTTTGTGTAAAAGTGTGGTAAGCTTGACTTTATCATTGAATACACAAAAAAATTTCTTCATCTGTTGAATAAATGCCTAAACCATGTATGATACTTGTTCTCCAGAAAACTGACAAATATAACTCTAGGCAAACAGGAAATTGTAAATGAAATACATCTACACTTTTTACTCACCCCACTTGAACAGAGGACATCCTCCTCTCTTTAAAAAAAAAAAAAAAAAAAAGTGAAGATGAAAAAGTTTCTCTACATTTTCACTTCCTGTCATGATTTATTCAGAAAGACATTTTAATTGTATTTCACGTACAATATATATATATATATATATATATATATATATATATATATATATATATATATATATATATATATATATATATATATATATATATATATATATATATATATATATATACATATATATATATATATATATATATATATATATATATATATATATATATATATATATATATATATATATATATATATATATATATTTATATATATATATTATATATATATATATATATATATATATATATATATATATATATATATATATATATATATATATATATATATATATATATATATATATATATATATATATATATATATATATATATATTTATATATATTTGGTGGCAAAGAATGAGTAAAAATTAGTAATTTTCGAAACCTCTTTACCACTTTAGCTTTTCACACTGTCAGGTGAATTATAGCCTGAGTGAGCAGAGAGAGAGAGAGAGAGAGAGAGAGAGAGAGAGAGAGAGAGAGAGAGAGAGAGAGAGAGAGAGAGAGAGAGAGAAGGGTGTGTCGGAGGAACTGTATAATTCATCCGAAGGCCAGGCAAACAGATGTATGGGGGAAAAGCAAACGTTGAAGGTTATAACTCAGAATCCACGTTTCATGTCCTTTTTAATTCTCGCTGATCATGCGCCGTTTTTTTTATCGGGTCAGTATTCTACCATTTCTACTCTCTTCACTTGACAGTGTGTCGGTTCGTGCGTCCTTGAATATACGCTAAATAAGTTTCTCCCTCGCAGAGGGAAGGTGTAGTGTTGTCAGTGTACCTCACGCGGTGCACTGTAGGCGTATGCATAGCTTAAGGTTCGTTGCAGCATCCCTTCGGCCCCTAGCTGCAACCCCTTTCATTCCTTTCGCTATACGTCCGTTCACATTCCATGTCTTTCACCTTACTTTCCGCCCTCTCCTAACAACTGTTTTAACATTATTTTCAGCTCTGAATAACCTGATAGGTCCCAGTGCTTGGACTTTGCCTAAATTTTATATTCCAGTTTGTCTTTGAATATCTGCTAAGTTTGTTTTAGTGCTTATACAGTAAACTTATTTTTCTTCATGCCAGAGCGCGTGCATTCTGAGATACATCCATACCCGCGACAAAATTTTTGATTTGCAAATATTTATTATTTCAGTGTCATAATTCTCTTGTAACACGAAAGAACTCCAGACTAGAATTATGGCCTCTGGATTATATTATATTTATTTTCGTAATATCAGTTTTTCTCTTGGTAAAGGATTAAGTGTAACATCACATGACAGCTGAATAAGACAAAAGTACGGTAAAATGAATAAGAGGAAACCATCGTTAAACATATAATTGGGAAAAGTTCATGTTCTAAGGATCTAATGAAGTACTTTTTTGGAGATGCGGTTGTGTGAGTCATACAGCCTTGCTTTATCTGAGTTTTCAGTGGGCTCTAAGTGTCGACTGTGTTTTATTTTAATGGCGTTCAAACAGTACAAGATAAAACATGATTGTTTGCACGACCAGCGGTATACCATGAAGTGTTACTGCCATTTATTCCATACACAAACACACAATTATTCTTATAAGACAAAAATACAGTGAAATGATAAGAGGATATATATATGCATATCATATATATTCATATATATATATATATATATATATATATATATTTATTTTCATTGATCAGGTAGACTTAGAAAAAGAACCCAGAAAAAAAGAAAAACGAAAAAAAATCTCCTTTCTTTTTACTTTTTATGTATGTTGTAATTTTAAAGAATTTAACTGCCGTTTTTAATTTAGCTTTTATTTTAAATTAGAGAATTAATGTGTATTTTTATAATTTTACAGACTGATGATGTGTTTAAGTAACACAAACGTTTCTTAATAAATATGCAACTGTTTTGTTGACTGTCGTCTTCTTTGGACTCCTGCTTGCTGCTATTTATTTATTTATATCTAGACTTTTGTGCGCGCTATGTGTGTATGTTTGTGATATTCTTCTGCAAAAAAACGAAAGGAGATCATAAAAGCTAACTAACACACACAACTCAAATCGAGCAAAACAACAAAATCAGGGCCTAATGCTATTTTGGGAGAATCGACGGACAGAATTGAAAGAAATTTGACGCGAAAGGGTCACGGATGAACAGTCCTTTCTCTTAATCCCCCTCCCCCTTCCGAGATTTATTACGCCGTTGCAAATCCGCATTTCTCTTCCCGGTAATGGATTACAGAACGAAAGGACACGTTGTGAAAGTGAGGATAAATTGAGGTTTTATATATATATATATATATATATATATATATATATATATATATATATATATATATATATATATATATATATATATATATATATATATATATATATATATATATATATATATATATATATATATATATATATATATATATATATGTATGCATGTATGTATGGCAAAGATTCATTATTGTAATAAAAAGTTACCAGTAAGTTCTATATACTTATTTAGCATGTTTCTTCTTTCTCTTCAAATACAAGTTAGAAATATAATCACGAATGACATCCTCTGAATGAATTACTGATAATGATACTTGTAGCCTGAAGTTGTCGAGTTATTATGTATTATCAACCATCAGTATTTTTTATTCAGTTTATCAGACGTCAAAATATTTCTGATTAAAGAAATGAGCCATCAGATATTTTTATATCAAGGTCCTCTCTGCCAGATTGATTACTAGTAATTGATTTCCACTGGGGTTAGAATCTGCTCGTCCCTATAAAGATGCTAATCTTAAGAGGCTTGTTGATTATATTTAGTGAATATAGGAATATAATATATAATTTATATATATATATATATATATATATATATATATATATATATATATATATATATATATTTATAAATGTTTTTGTATGTATATATGTGCATGTATATATACCCTATCACGGGAAATGAGACGAGATATAAAATACAAACAAGATAACAGACATGTCCTTTGTTTATATATATATATATATATATATATATATATATATATATATATATATATATATATATATATATATATATATATATATATATATATATATATATATATATATATATATATATATATATATATATATATATATATATATGTATGTATATGTGTGTGTGTGTGTGTGTAGGATACAAATTGAGAGGTCCAATAGCAACTATGACTTACCCTGCCACTACATCTAGCATAATTCCTGAAGAAGGTTCTTACTACGAGCAAGCCAGGAAAGAAATAAACGCAAACTGACTTACTGAGGACATTCCATCGTCCATTAACGACATTTATGACGACATTGATATGACGAAAGTGTATGAAAGGACCCCGAGAAGAGAGGCAGAAAGCCAATCCTTTGCGTGTGTCTGTGTCCCCAAGATACCCATAAACAGAAAGAGGCATCAAAGAGATTGCGTCGGGAATTCTCGGCAGCCGTCGAAAAGGACAAACAGTATCCTGCAGGACGTGTTTATTTATGTCTCAATAAAAAGATAAAAAGGATTCCTTCCCAAACCTTCTTTCTGTCTCTTTGTGGTCTTGACAAAAGAGCTGCGAATCAGAGATGCATTGGAGGCAACGGCGCCCGACAGATGGACAGTTTTCCAAAGTAAATTTATTTGTCTTTCTTTTTCTTAACATTTTGGGACAGGGCGGGGGCTTTTATCCCTCTTCAGAATTTTATGACGCCAATCAAAAATGAACAGAAATGTTTTAAGACTAACCTTTAATGGCAATAGTGAGATATATTGGAAATCTGGGTTTTCAAAGTCTTGTTAAGAGGAAACTAAATGGACTCTGATAGCTTTGGATCGAAAAATTTATTTGAGAAGTAGGAGAGGTAAAATCAAGATAATCATCGATAATCATCGAGCCATTCAATTAAAATTAAAATTTCGAAAATAATTTGTTGGCGATTAGCGGCCACAGGTATGTATTATAAGCAATGAAAAATTAATATTTAAACCTAAGGAGACTTTGTTGTACGTAAAAAGAATTAACAATAAACGTCAAGAAGCATCTGAGTTAGAGAAACGAATAAGTAATGGACAAAATCCACGGCATTAGAAAATAACTCTTAAGGAAAATGAGATGACTGATTTATACAGTAAGAGCCATCGAACATGTTCCTGTAAGTAAAGTCCCCCGTAGGGGATGGTGCCGTTAGTGCACCTCATGCGGTGCACTGTAGGCATTACTTAAATATTCTTTGCAGCATCTCTTCGACCTGTAGCTGCAACCCACTTCATTCCTATTACTGTACCTCCGTTCTTATCATCTTTCATCCATCTTACTTTCTAGCATCTCCTAGTAATTGTATCATAGTGCAACTGCGAGGTTTTCCTCCTGTTACACCTTTCAAGCCTTCTTTACTCTCAATTTCCCTTTCAGCGCTGAATGACTACATAGGTCTCAGCGATTGGCCTTTGGCCTAAATTTTATATTCTTTCCTTCCTGTAAGTAAAGTCTGCGTAAACTGTTACATAAAGCTATTAAAATGCCAACAAGAAACAACGTCATTCTTGTAAATGGTTCGATGCTTTTTTCGGAAGGATACTTTCACGACCAATTCTTTATCCATGTCCCGATTCAATTTTCAGCGATACGAGCAAAGGCTGATGTTGGTTGCGCTCAACTCTGAGATACCAGAGAATTTCTGTGCTGTCTCCATTATTATTATCAAAACAGCTTCACCAGACCACCGAGCTGATTATCAGCTCTCACAGGACTGACCCCAAGAATTTTTTTTATTTACATTTTTTTTATACTTTGTCAATTAAATTAAAAATTTTCAAAAACTTTATAACTGGAGTGATTGCTAATGTTGAAGTGTCTGACAAAATTTCACAGATTGATTTATTTCCAAATCGTGATATTCGCTGCTGATTGTACTTTGGACATTCAAACAATAAATGTTTAATTGTTCAAGAAGTACTATTTTTTTGTTAAAAATCTCTTGAGTAGTAATTAAACTCTGATTCTTTTGGCTAAAAGTGTAAATTACCCAGTTGAAATTAGCCTCTCCTTCAACTTAAACGTCTTTTGTCCCTTAATTAGAGTTTTGTTTGACTTATCACGACCTCTGCTTTGTTCATTCCAGGAAGGTCGTACTTCCTGGACGTTATGTTAACATATACTGTAGAAATTTTCATGATGCCAGTTGAAATTAGCTTCTTTCCTTTTAACGTGCTTTTTAACTTTCCTTTCTATGAACATCTTTTGTATAATTAGAATCTTGTTTTGTGTGTGTATTTATCACGACATCCATTTTTTTTATCAAACCAGGAAGGTCTATATATTACATATATAATCCCGGGATATATATATGTCTGCCTCTCTGATCATATAGCTGCTGCTGTATAGCCTGGATATATATATATATATTATATATATATATATATATATATATATATATATATATATATATATATATATATATATATATATATATATATATATATATATATATATATATAGAGAGAGAGAGAGAGAGAGAGAGAGAGAGAGAGAGAGAGAGAGAGATGTGTATATATATACATATGTATAAATATATATAATTTTATGTACATATATGTATATATATTTCATCCATATATATACCCGTGTATATATATATATATATATATATATATATATATATATATATATATATATATATATATATATATATATATATATATATATATGGATGAAAAGGAATAAAAAATGCCAAAATTCATAATTTTATTTGTATATTGATGGATATAATAAATAGAATTTGGCGTTTGTTAGAAAAGTTGTAAATTTAATTAACCACGCATTGTACGTGGATGATTAAATGTGCGCTGTATAATTGTCTAACTGCTTTTTGATCGTTCCAAACTTTATATACAATAATGTGAAGTGTTTCATATTTTGCTTATTCGGGTTTTATCTGTTTTTTTTTTTTTTGTAAAATACAGATCCTTGAAGAAGACTTTGTTCGAAAAATTCAATAACAGTTATGGAAGTTTTCAATTCATTATGTTTTTATGTTCTGGCAAATCCTCTCAATGAATCCAGGTCTTATTCATTTGTGAAGTCCAGTGACTAAACCAGATGTTGAAGTCCTCTCTAACTGGACTTCAGGAGCAGACACTAAATACATTTTGAATTCATTGGCCTGTCAGCGGCTGTGTCTCCTGGACTTTGTTGATGACAGCTGAGTGAAATACTCACTTCAGTTTGGTTAAATTATCTCAATATATCAACAAGGAGCGTTCGCTATTGTAGCGAGAGTTCATGCATTAAGGCAAGTATAAAGTTTTCAGTGACACGATTCTTAATAGCTTATCCCCTGTTACTTGGAAGGGAAGGCTGTAACAGAGAAGGAGTTCGTAATTACTAGTGAGGGTTTTTATTTGTGTGTGTGTGAATAAATTTAATGTTGTTAAAGCCATCTTGATTATGATCACTTCAAAATAAAGTTTTGTTTTCTATCACTGCTTTTATCATTCTATTTGTGTTTAACACACACACATACACACATGCACATACGCAAACAAACATATATGTATATAAGTATATATGTATATATATATTATATATATATATGTATATATATAATATATATATATATATATATATATATATATATATATATATATATATATATATATATATATATATATATATATATATATTCATTTACATTTATAAATATATGAATGTCTTTTATTGTAATCCAACAATACACTATGAATATAAAAAGAACATAAAAACACCATATACACGTTGCACTATATGCAAGTTGAAACGTGTACATAGTGCTTTTATGGGTCGTTTATCTTCGTACACACTATATACACCATTTGCCGGAAATGTTGTCACATGCATTTTTAGACGAGCAATTTGGAATCGAATGGTTTGTTCACAAAATTGGCAGTAGTCTTGTGCTACAGAAAAAACTTATCATGGATAAAGGAAACGAAATTACACTTTAAAATCAATACAAAGGACACATTAGTCTCAAAAAACCTAATACACACTAAAATTAGCAGGAAAAAAGTAATGTAATTTCACTTCCTTTTATGTTTCACATCTGAACCTTTTTCCATGAGACGTATCAGCAAGTCAAATACATGTACAGAAATTACAATAACCTTTGTTTACATATCTACAGAGTCAATAGCGGGTGTGACCTCCGCAAGCAGCAATAACGCCCATCAGGCGGTGTGGCATGCTGTCCACCAGCTGTACAAGGTTCTCAGCAGGTATTCTGTCCCATTCTTCTAAGAGAGTCTGACCTGATTCTCTAAGAGTGGATGGCTGGTTGTCTCTTTGTCTAATTGCACGGCCTAATTGATCCCATAAATATTCTATGTGGTTGAGATTTGGGCTCAGCGCAGGCTGCCTCAGGACATTCACATCCTGTCCTTCAAGGTAAGTACCAGGCCAGTTTTAGAACAGTGAATCACAGATTGGTAGCGATGGGTTACAGAGCCCGTAGATGTGCTGTGAAGGCAAAGCTCACCCCGGACATGAAAGAGACCGTCTGGCTTTGGCCCGTCAACACCGGAATCTGACTGTACAACACTGGCACCATGTGGTTTTGGAGGTTGGTTCAGATTTCTGCTGTTTCCGGTAAATGCTAGGAGGCGTGTACGCAAACAAGCTGGAGAACGTCTCAGGTACTGGTGTGTACAAGCTCGAGTTGCTGGAGGTGGTGGATCTGTCCATGTGTGGGGTGGCATTTGTGCGGATAGCAAAGTCAATACGACAATGCCCTGCCCATCGAACACGTTTGGTGACTATTCCTTGAAGGATGGGATGTGAACGTCCTGAGACAGCCTGCACTGAGCCCAGATCTAAACCCCATAGAACATTTATGGGATCAATTGGGCCGTGCAATTCGACAAAGGGACAACCAGCCATCCATCCTTAGAGAATTAGGTCAGGCTCTCTTGGAAGAATGAGACAGGATACCTGCTGAGAACCTTGTACAGCTGGTGGACAGCACGCCACACCGCCTGGTGGGCGTTATTGCTATATATATAGGTCATACCCGCTATTGACTCTGTAGATATGTAAATAAAGGTTATTGTAATGTATGCACATGTGTTTGATGTGCTGATATGTCTGAGAAAAAAGTTCAGATGTGAAATATGAAAGGAAGTGAACATTACTTTTTTCCTGCTAATTTTAGTGTATATTAGTTTTTTTGCGACTGATGTGTCCTTTGTATTGAAATTTAAACTGTAATTTTGTTCATAATTCATGAAACATACCTTTATACATGTGAAGCTTTTCTGTAGCACAAGACTACTACCAATTTTGTGAATAGACCATTCTATTTCAAATTGCTCGTCTATAAATGCATGTGACAACCATTTTAACGAATAGTATATATATATATATATATATATATATATATATATTTATATATATATATATATATATATATATATATATATATATATATATATATATAATAAGTATATCTTAGTTTAACCAGACCACTGAGCTGATTAACAGCTCTTTTTTTTGCCCGAATGATTAGATTTACTATTACGTGGCTAAGAACCAATGGTTACCTAGCAACGGGACCTATAAATTGTGGAATCCGAATCACATTATACCGAGAAATGAATTTCTTTCACCAGAAACAAATTCCTCTTGTTCTTCACTGGCCGGTCGGAGATTCAACTGGCGACCAACAGAGTGGTAGCTGAGAACGGAACCCGCTCACCCAGCGAGGAACACTATATATATATATATATATATATATATATATATATATATATATATATATATATATATATATATATATATATATATATATATATATATATATCATGAGGAAACCATCCGTTTGCAAATCTCGCAGCAGGACGTTCCGTAAATGCTGAAGGATTACAACTAAGACTGATCAGATTACCTTTCCCAAACGTTGGTGTCCCAAGCCTCCTTTCTCAGGAGAAATCTCTGTTTCGCGGACGTTCAGAATTGCAACGTTTCGTCGAGACGTTTTTGCGAATTCATTTGTTGATTTATGTGTTTTTTTATTGTCATATTCAATAATGTCTTTTTGTGATATATACCTTATATGTTGTATTTTTACGCTCACTAAATTTCAATTGTTTGTATCTCTCTCTCTCTCTCTCTCTCTTCAAAAGTTCTCTTTGTTCTCTCTCTCTTACTCTATATATATATATATATATATATATATATATATATATAATATATATATATATATATATATATATATATTGCATTTCAATTCTATGACAATCCCTCTCTCCCAGGCTCATTATAAATACTGTGGTTAATCTTCTCTATATATATATTCCCATATATTAAGTAAATACCGAGAATGATTGGGAAGGAATAGACATTGGAAAAATAGTTGTGAAGAGTATGGAGTCATTAGTCGATGGAGCTTTTATTTCATTGAAATATTAACTTCTGAGGATAGGGAAGAGGCAGAGTTGAATGATCCTCTAATTGAAGGAATAAGAGTAAGTTTAGATAAGTTACTAAAGTCCTCTTATCCCAGCGCCTTCATAAGTACCAACACCAAAACACACACAAACCACTGATTTTTTAGACACAATATTTTAGGTTTACCCATTAAAAAAAAACGTGTTCAAGACAAATAATGTCAATTTTGTTTTATTCTTAACTCGACGAAGATCAAATGTAGTCTATCGATTATCAGTATTAATTTCCTAAAGTTTGTTTTGTTCACCTACATGCTAACTACCTCTTTTGTAGGTGCATTCACAATCGAAGCCACATCAACTACTATGAGTGACCATTGTAATGCGCACCTAGCTTTAATATGCATGAGATTGCATTTGCAATTCATGCAATCCCTTCATTGTATCTCATTACAAACGACTGGTGTTGGAATCTTCCCAATTAAGTGACTCAGTCATATTTTACTATTTTATTCACCCCGTAGAAGAATTATCGCCATCAGTGCACCTCATGTGGTGCACTGTAATTACTAAGGTTCTTTGCAGCGTCCCGTCGGCGCCTGGCTGCAACCCCTTTCATTCCTTTTACTGTACCTCCGTCAGTACTATCTTTCTTCCATCTTAATTTCTACCCTATACTAACAATTGATTCATAATGCAACTGCGAGGTTTTTCCTCCTGTTACACCTTTCAAACCTTTTTATTGTCAACTTCCGTTTCAGGGCTAAATGACCTTATAGGTCCCAGCCCTTGGCCTTTATCCTAAATAATATATTTTATTCTATTCTACTACTATATTCTGGATTGCATTAAACTGAATAAAAAAGCTCAGGCATTTCGTCTTAGAAATTGTAGAGTGGTATCAAGGCCAAGTCCCTTTCAATCCCTCAATGTTGCTGATCACAATTCAGGAAGTGAACGTCAGTTACAGGCCGATAAATCATTAGGTAAATTTGGTTAAGGTATTCAAGAAAAACTTAACTCTTTTGCTATCGTTGTAACGAGCCTGTTTTTGTTTTCTTTAATATTTTATGGTTCTGTTCTATACAGTGTCTTACGTTTATAGTAATTAATTCAGTATGGTAGAAGAATTATATCTTCAAAATAAGTCAGGGAGAGTAAAATCTACTTTTGTGAATTAAAGTTACATTAAATCATTCCATTATTCCATTTCTCTCTACTTTATTGTTGCTCTCTCTTTCTCTCTAAAGTCCCTCTTTTCAAACTCTAATAAATTATGTAATTCTGTAAAAACTTTATCCTCTTTGTATAAAGAAAACATCTCAGCAGCCCTCTATAAAAAAAAAAAGATGTGTGACATCTATCAACGAAGAATATATTAGATTAGCCTTTCTTCCCCCAGAAAAGTAATCTAATACAAATTCCAATGTTATTTCGAAATTCAAGTCATAATTCCTCTGAGAAAAAAAAAAAGACTGGGATAATAATTTTAAACTAGTTGTTTAAGGTAAAGAATGTTTCCAAGATGATAAATTTGGATTAGTGAGTCCTTTTTGGCGAACATAAATAAGTTTTAAAATTTTTCGAAAATTTATAGCGGTAGAACGCACGACATTTTCCAATAAAGTGCCACGAATCTATAATGGAAGAAAAATTTTCCTTTTATTTGTCTCTTTCTTATCAATCGAGGTAGATTTATATATATATATATATATATATATATATATATATATATATATATATATAAATATATATATATATATATATATATATATATATATATATATATATATATATATATATATATATATATATATATATATATATATATATATATATATATATATATATATATATATATATATATATATATATATATATATAATATACATACTTCCATCAAAACGGATAATATAAAAGAAAAGATTAACACATTATTTTATGAAAGGATAATTCTCTTGATGGAAGTATGAAGTTACACAATAACTAGAGTTTATTTCATTCTAAGGAATGAAACACACTTGTAATTAATTAATTAAAACGGCAATACCGGCTATTGGTTAGGCTGAGAAGGAGACTTCTATCTGGACTTGAGACCGTTCTGAGTGTATAACTCAGTAGATAGTTATTGACATAAAAGAAACAATACCAGAATATGATTATTTTTATCTCTTGTTGGAAAGCCTAATCAAAATATAAAATAAAAAAAAAAAATGCATACAGACAGTAAAAACCAAAACCCCAAATTCTTGATAAATAAAATCTAACGGTTGCAATAAAATGTAGCTCTTAAGATAAACCAGCCTACATAAGAAGTAATGACAAATAGGCCTATCCATAACAAAAAGACAGATTGGCATTGATCAAGGAAGGAAGAGAAACTTTTATATAACGAAAATTCTTGAAAAACTGGAGCTTAAAAATAATATATGAAAACATCTTTCATATAATGAAAAGTAACCTTGTTGAAATATATGCTGGGGATTCATATTCCTATAGAGAGAGAGAGAGAGAGAGAGAGAGAGAGAGAGAGAGAGAGAGAGAGAGAGAGAGAGAGAGAGAGAGAGCGAAAATCACCAGGGATCCTTGATCTTCATTTTGATCCTTCACAAAACATTCCTGTAAGAAAAAAGAAAATTAATGGGAGAACTCTTTTGTCTAGACAGCGAAAAGTATTCCCCCCACCTAAGTAAGGCTTCTTCTGTCAAATAGTAATATTAAAGGAAAGACAGTATATAGACCTAATTTCTTATTGCCCATTATTTATATCCCAAGGAAAATGATGAAGATGAGAATTCTATTGTTTTCTGCTTCGTTGGTCTCTCAGAGGGCAATTTACTCTAAGTCTGACATATAAAGGGAAATATTTACCCAGATAACGTGTCCCATAAATGGGATTCCTGTCCACACAAGACAATCCTTCCATTTCCTTCGGACACATCGGGTGTATTTTTTATTTGTCCTGCAAAGCTTCGCGTAAGAGAAACATCTTTTCAAGTTTTTATCAGTCTATGGTTTGTTATTTCGTTACCCTCTTATTTGTCCTTACCAGTTCAATTTCTTTTAAACAGTCTGGATGCGGTTTGTTAATCTGATGTTTATTTCAAGTTGAGTCATGTATTTGGCTTTCTTTCTCTTGCTTATTACATTTTTTATGTTATTGTTGTTTGCTGTGAATTTCAAAAAACGTTTTCTTCTTATTTTATCTCCGTAAACTGGAATGTCTCAGTCATGAACTATGCTTTGGCTCCGATGGCACCAGAGACTACAATCAGCTTTTTAGTTTTCTCTGAAAGAAAACTATTGAGACAGCTTTGTCTGTCCGTCCGCAATTTTTCTGCACGTCCTCAGATCTTAAAAACTACTGAGGCTAGAGGGCTGGAAATTGGTATGTTGATCATCCACCCTCCAGTCATCAAACATACCAAATTACAGCCCGCTTGCCTTGGTAGTATTTATTTTATATAAGGTTAAACTTAGCCATGATCGTGCGTCTGGTATCGCTATAGGACAGGTCACCACCGGGCCGTGGTTGAAAGTTTTATGGGCCGCGGCTCATACAGCATTATCAGCTGTACAGAAAACTCGCCTGCTCCGAAGAAACTTCGGCTCATTTTTTACTCTTTTTTTTTGTGCCAACTAAACACGCACGAGAAGAACATAAAATAGTAAGATTTGTATAAATGAATTCATATTCATTACCTTTTTTATTAACCGCGAATCACACATATCTAAAGTAAACATTATGTCAGGAGCCGAAAATATAAGATTCTTGAATTTTAGTCACAGTACCGATAAAACAATCTTCTCCAGAGGTAAGATCAACAGCAGAGAAACAGTTACAAAAGAATATCAATAAGTTAAGTGACAACATTATGAGAAATATGTTACACAAAAAGAATTCGGGTAAAATATCCGGAATATAATAATATTCATGCACATAGAAGATAATCAGTCTGTACATTGTCTACTACATTACTGCATTGGTAGAGTCAAACTTGCGTACTGGTTGAATGTCAGATTACAGTGGATATTGTTGTTTTGAATAACAATAAACCTATATGTATTACCCCATTTCCAATTGAAAAAACAGAAGATGATAGCCAAATGCTTAAGCCTTAGATCATCACAACTGAATATATAGTAGTTTTTAATAAGATCACTGCATACAAACTTCAACGTGAAAATAATGCAATGCATTTGTTACAGGTTCATTTGTTAAATGTCTGCGTCAGTTTCAAAAAGTGACAGTTATTTTGCTACAAAGCTGATTTCTGAACCCGAGAGAATAAAAGCTGGTGTGAGCAGATTCAAAGCACATTGCACTGCAGTATTACTTTTCCCAATTATGTTCTCCAGAATTATTGGGAGTATAACTGAAGCATTTTGTCCTCGATAAAAGCTGCTGGATGGAAGATAAATTCGAAAAACATTTTTCGAAATTCTCTGCCCAGAACGGAAACTTGGCCTTCCAGCTTTGAACAAAAAGGGAAAATTCTCTTCTTCACAGCTGCACAATGTTTGCCTCATCAGTCCTCATTTCCATCCCTCTTTTTCCTCACTTTCTTTTCATTTTCTTTTCACCTATGACGAGGGGATTTATGAGCATGGTTTTGTCTGTTTCTTTGTTTTTAGTTTATTTGTTGTTTGCAGGATTACGACAAGTGTTATGCGTGGATTATGACGATAATTTTATCGTGATTAGCATCAAGCGACTGGATTTCGGAGAGATAGGAATATAACGTTCCAGGTGGAAGGGTAATTGAGAGTTGGATATATTAGATAACATAGTTATTGGAGGTGTCTGAGAGAGAGAGAGAGAGAGAGAGAGAGAGAGAGAGAGAGAGAGAGAGAGAGAGAGAGAGAGATTTTCCCGGGTTTGATTCCTGAACGAGGAGTAACGGCTTAGGCACGGCTGGTGAATTATGCACCTGGTAGTTTGCCCACTGCAGTAGGTTGCAGCCTGGGTGAACAAAAAGTACGGGCTTAGCAGCCTCATCACAATCACCGAAATCTGGAAAGCTAACGTTAGCCTTCTGAAGCCACTCTCTCTCACCGGGGAAAAATGGTTTATAATTAATGCTTTTGGGATGAGGTTTCTAGCCCCATGCCCTTTTCAACCGGTATGTACGTGGTACTCAGTGCAGTGACGTAAAATATTGGAAATCTCAAGATGTATAAATGTACAGGCTTACAGCACTGGCCCATTTAAAAATAGAACAGGCTTTGACGAGTTAGGTTTAATTCTCATTTTAAACGTGTTGGAAATATTAGCATTTGAATTCAAAAGTTCCAGGAAATTTTCATTATGAGGGAGAATACCAAACATTTTCATTTGACATTCAAAAATAGAACAGGCTTTAACGGGTTTGGTAAATTAATCATTTTTTAATTACGTTGCCCTTACATTTTCAATTGAATTCACACTTCAGGAACATTTTCAGGGAATTCACGTGGCTCCAGAACATTGTCATTTCACACTGATAGTTTTCAAGAATTCTGACTTAGGAAGTTTTCATGGGATTATTTGATTTTGAAACATTTTCATTGTTACACGGTGAACCATTAATATTGTGACTCTTTCTCCTGGAACATTTTGCATAAAATGAATTCACACACATTTCCGACTAAGGAGTACATTTTCATTGTCTTCATGTTACAGGTTTTGTTTGTAATAAAACTAGAAAATTTGAGAAATAACGTGTAATGTTTCTCTACCCAGTGGGCAAAAACATTTTCATTCTTGAATAGGTATGTATATGTAGGAACATTTTATTTATATACACTATATATATACATTTTATATATGAATATATATATCTATATCCAGGAACATTTTCATCTGAATACACACTATATTTTCATATATATATGAACATTTTATTCTACACTAGGAACATTTTCATCTGAATTCACTATGAAACCTCATGTACATTTATATAACACTGAGTATAAACATTTATATCTATAATTATATATATCTATATAACATTGTCATCTAATTCACATATCAATCCAGGAACATTTATCTAATTATACACTGTAACATTTATATAAATATACACATATCTCCCCAAAACATTTTCATCTAAACATATATATATATGTTTTCATATACATGCTTACACCATTATCATATAGTACATTTTCATCTATATATATATCTCTCCAGGAACATTTTCATATGATACACATATCTCTAGGAACATTTTCATCTGGTATATAATCCAGAAATATCTGATAGATGATTTTCCAGAAGATTTTCATCTAATTCACACGATAAAAAGGAAAATTCCAGATTTGTTCAAAAAGTTTCATCTGATTACTCATACAACATTTTCATCTGAATTCCACCCTCCAAACATTATATTCATCTGAAACACATCTCTCAGGAACATTTTCATTAAGTATCTTCAAACACCATCTGAATTCACTCACAGCCATTTTCATCTGTTCACAACATCTCCAAGAACATTTTCATAACCCACACAGTTTTCACTAGAACATTTTCATCTAAATCACACATCTCTCCAGGAACATTTTCATCTGAAACACACAATCTCTCCAGGAACATTTTCATCTGAATTCACAATAATGTAAATTAACAGGAACATTTTCATCTGAAATTCTGTTTTCATCTGAAAAACAAATCTTTGGTTAACATTTTCATCTGAATTCACACACACTCTCATATATAACATTTTCATCTGAATTCATATACCTCTCCAGGAACATTTTCATCTAAAACACAAATATGAACATTTCATCTGATTCACATATCATCTGAAAAGAATTACCACTCTCCAAAAACATTTTCATCTGAACTTCACAAACTTACTCCAGGAACATTTTCATCTGAATTCACACACTCTCTCCAGGAACATTTTCATCTGAATTCACACTCTCTCCAGGAACATTTTCATCTGAATTCACACACACTCTCCAGGAACATTTTCATCTGAATTCACACACTCTCTCCAGGAACATTTTCATCTGAATTCACACACTCTCTATTTTCATCTGAATATATAGGATATTTTCATCTGAATTAAAACTATATTTTTCATTGAATTCACACAATTTTTTCATCTGAATTCAGACACTCTCTCCAGGAACATTTTCATCTGAATTCACACTTCTTCCAGGAACATTTTCATCTGAATTCACACACTCTCTAAGGAACATTTTCATCTGAATTCACACAAACCATGGATATTTTCAACTGATTCACATTCTCCAGGAACTTTTCATCTGAATTCACATTCTCTGCAGGAACATTTTCATCTGAATATCTCTCCAGGGACATTTTCATCTGAATATCACACACTCTCTGCAGGAACATTTTCATCTGAATTCAACACTCTCTGCAGGAACATTTTCATCTGAATTCATGAACATTTTCATCTGAATTCACACAGGCTCTGCAGGAACATTTTCATTCACACACTCTCTCCAGGAACATTTTCATCTGAATTCACATTCTCTCCAGGAACATTTTCATCTGAATTCACACACTCTCTCCAGGAACATTTTCATCTGAATTCACACATCTCTCCAGCCCTGTCATTTTCATCTGAATTCACACACTCTGCATTTCTTTTCATCTGAATTCCTTCTTCAGGAACATTTTCATCTGAATTCATACACTCTCTCAGGAACATTTTCATCTGAATTACACTCTCTCCATATTTTCATATGAATTATACAGGAACATTTTCATCTGAATTCACACATTCTCTCCAAGAACATTTTCATCTGAATTCACACATTCTCTCCAGGAACATTTTCATTTGAATTCACACATTCTCTCCAGGAACATTTTCTTCTGAATTCACACACTCTCTGCAGGAAAATTTTCATCTGAATTCACACTCTCCAGAGACATTTTCATCTGAATTCACACACTCTCTGCGGGAAAATTTTCATCTGAATTCACACCTTCTCTGTAGGAACATTTTCATCTGAACTGACACATTCTCTCCAGGAACATTTTCATCTGAATTCACACTCGCCCCAGGGACATTTTCATCTGAATTCACACACTCTCTCCAGGGACAACGCCGCTCCAGAACATGACGATTATAAATCTGTAGAATGGGATGACTTGTAGTATACACATTTTGCTTTTTAAATACTCATATTGAATATGGGACAAGGCGTACCCATTATATGTGAGCCATATATTCGGAGAGTATAAATTTTATCGATAAAATAAATGAGACGGCATTTCCGACAAAGCAGAGTTCTTGTGTTGTCTTCATTGTTCCATGGTTTGTTTTAACAAAACTAGAAAATTTGGGAAATAACGTGTAATGTTCCTCCTACCCAGTGGGCAAAAAATTGCTGTTCTTAAATATGTATATATATACCTATATATATAGTCTATATTATATATATATATATATATATAGCAATACACACATTCATATATATGCATATGTTTGTTTTTCTATATATACTGTGTGATATATGTACATTTAAATAACATTATTTATATTTATATATATATATATATATATATATATATATATATATATATATATATATATATATATTGCATATGTTTATATACTATTATTTGTAGATATATGTATATTTAAATAACATACGTTATATATATAAATAATTTATATAATATATAATATATATATATTATATAAATTATTAATATATATATATATATATACGTATGTTATTTAAATATACATATATCTACAGTATATATAGCTATAAAACATATGCATATATATATATATATATATATATATATATATATATATATATATATATATTTAAATATATATATATCTACATGTATATATATATATATAAACATATATATATATATATGTGTATATATACATATATATATATATATATATATATATATATATATATATATATATATATATATATATATATATATATATATATACTGTATGTACACGTATGTTATATAAATATACATATATCTATATAAAATATAAACGTGTTTATATATAAATATATATATATATATATATATATATATATATATATATATATATATATATATATATATATATATATATATATGTATATATATATATATATATATATATATATATATATATATATATATATATATATATATATATATTATATATATATATATATATATATATATATATATATATATATATTCTATATATACATATATATTCAAGAACAGTAATAATGTCACACTGAAAATGAGAGAAACATTCCCTGTTATTAATCATACTATTTTTAAGCCCTTTAGTACATTCAAAAAAACTATCAATTTTTCATATCTCTTTAAAACCTCTTACTCGCACTTTTTAAAATGTTCGGAAATGCTTAACCCAATCATATAAACTCATAACATCTGCAAAAAGTTATTTCTGTTATTACATACGTTTTATAAAGCAACATATATCAAATAATCCCATACGTTTTAAGTTTAAAAGTCTAAGGTCAAAATCAGTCGTATTCTCTGGTGGAGCCACGTTGTCCCTATAGGATGTGTCTAGAATTATAATGAAAATGTAAGACAACGTAAGATATATATATATATATATATATATATATATATATATATATATATATATATATATATATATATATATATATGTGTATGTATATATATATATATATATATATATATATATATACATAGAGAGAGAGAGAGAGAGAGAGAGAGAGAGAGGGATAGAAAGTTGTGTTTTTTTTTATTCTTTTTTGATGACTATTTCGCGCTTACAGTGGTTCAGGGCGTGAATAGCCGAATTCAGAATTCGTTTTACATTTTCAATTTTGAGTTCTGCAAAATGGATATAAAAGTGTTTTGGTCTCGTTTCAGCTCTTGAAGTAATTTTGTTTTTTATTATTTATTTTTAGTTAAAATGTGACATGGATAAAAAGCTATCAAAAATGGTGGGCATGTTATTTCAGCGGTAATTTAAAACAAGTGGTTTATAAAATATACGGGCATAATTATCATTGTCGCTCTACTCAAATGTTTTTCAGTCATGCTTATTTGGAATATTTCTTCTTAAAGTATATTAAAAACATTTTTTTGTATAATTTCGCCTTCATGATGTTGTAATTGCAATTGCATTAATATATACTTAAATGTTTAGCCAGATATTTTTAAAAACAATTTTATATCGATTAAATTCATCATACGGATTTGTAGCTCTAAAATCCGGTTAGGTCTAGACACATTATTATAAATATTTCATATTTTTGTGTGTGTCTCTCTCTCTCTCTCTCTCTCTCTCTCTCTCTCTCTCTCTCTCTCTCTCTCTCTCTCTCTCTCTCTGTGTACAGTCATTTCATTTGAATTAAAAATCTTTGATTCCTTGTTGATGATGCTTTTCAAAGTTCAATATTTAATGTAGAAAATGTCTTATACATTCCATATTGATACCTTTCATTGCCCTATTGTACCTTTATTAATATAATATTAATATGCAATAGAATCAATTACATTATTGGCATTTAAAATGGTTGATTTTGTATTTATGAAATTAGCATTTCAGCGGCAAATTATTGACATTATGCTAATGGGAATGGATTGTTAGCAAAACGATTAATTGCTATAATTTCGTAACAAAGAAAAATAGGTAAAATTTAATGATATTTGGATTCAGGATGATTTATGCAATTAATTGTCTGTTATTCTAAATTAGGTCCGGCTGTTTTGAGGTAAATGTAAATCAAGAACAAATTAGGGTTATTTGTGAAAATGAGAGAATGAATGTAGTTATATTTTCAATGTATGTCTGCAGCAGTGATGAAGCAGAGTTCAATCAATCAAACAACACTAATATTATTCTCAAGATTTAAGATTTTATAAATCGCTTAATCTGCAAAAGGATTTCCTCTAGGGTCAAAATTGTATAGAATGCACTTTAAAAGATTGTTCGTAGATGAAACCACAACATAACTCAAAGAGAATTTATTGCTGTTCTTGTTAGTAAATTCTTTTCCTCTAAATTACGATGCACAGGGGTAAAAAATTCTAGCATCGCTTGACAGTTGGAAACCTGAAATTCACAAGAATTCTCATACTTCCTGCCAGTGAGCGTTGTGCAAATAATGCGTAAAGAAATAAATAAAATTATGATGGACAAAACTTCATCATTTGCACCCAGTTTCAGCTGTCTGAAAAATTAGATATTAAAAGGAATATTCTTACCTAAAAATAAATCTGAGAATTGCGTATAAATAACCTGAAAGTTCTATTTCCTTCTTTCATGTAATTATCGTACTATCAAACGCTTTATTTTAACATAATTCCTTCCTCAGATTCATATCAAGGGCAAAAACGTCGATTCTTTCCATTGGCAACAAACCTATTTGAAAGTGATTCATACTTTGCCCACCTTTTTCTTACCTGTTTTTATTAATAATTCTTATGAATAAATCTTGTACATTAGATTATTCAATTCATCCAGATTTCACATATAATTTTTGCATAGTAATTCATAATTTATATTTTTCTTTCATTGCACATCCCTGAAAACTGGAACACCAGTACTCGTATTTTTTCAATGTAAAATTGTGTTAAGTTTCATTCTTTCTTTCTCTCTTTCATTTTACTTTCTTTTGAGGCAGAAGATTAAGTCGTGAGCCAGAAATAAGACTTTAGTTAACATTTAAACGCACCTCCTCTTGATAAGCGTCAAGATGAAACCGTTTGCTCATTTATACATAGATGCAAAGTATACAGTAGTTGCTATAGACCCGCTGATAGGAATTTGGGTAATACAATCTACAATTCTGTTCATATTTTACAGTTGTCTGTTGTAGGTTTATCATTTCAAGAGCTTGAGCGTGTATATATAAATTCCTTATTAGTTTATAAATCCCGTGTCGGCCGGTACTGAAACTTTCATTTTGCCCCAAGAATCTGACGTTCAACTGTTAGTGCTTGACTCGGGTTATAGGCATCTGCTTAAGTATTTAATTCAACAGTTCATGAAACACATTAAAATTTATTTTTATGTAGAGTCATAATTATGTCTTTTAATGGTAACCAGTTTCAATTCATAATTTATTTTTGTTATTTTTTATGTTGTTCATCTTATTACTTTTATTTTTTATTTATCTTAATTTTTGTAATTTATTTATCTTAATTTTTGTCATTTATTTGTTTCTGTTTATCTTGTTTATTTTGCTTTGTTATCTTGTTTTTTATTATTTTATTTTTTTCTATTCATCTTATTTGTTTTCTTTTATCTCACTTTCACAGTTTATTCCGTATTTCTCAATATCCTTTTCTATTATCTGGGTTTCTTTCCAAATTGGGACCTTTGGACTTACAGCAATGGGGTTTTTTCATGGAGGGTTGCAACTTGGCTTGAAATAATAAATAATAGTAAATTATAATGATAATTATAGGTATGAAGAACAATCACGTTCTTTAAAAGATGAGAGTGATATAAGACCCCTTTCTTGTGTTTAAATCCTCACTCTCTCTGACGGTAAAGACGTTTTCCTCGTAAACATAAGAATTCTAAGTGTATTTTTAACAATATACCAAGATGCACCCACAAGAAAAGGGTGGTGTTTATCTTTTATAAGGCTAACATCGATTTCAAATCCGGAAAAATAATTAGCTTCTCGCTAAAAGTACAAAAGAAAATTGACATAATTGTTGACAGTTTTAACTGCCAGATATTTAACGAAGAAAGTGCAGAATATAATAAGAAATAGAATTTTTATACGAGACAGAAAGGTGGTACACAGATACGATATGGAACACCTTCATGTCTGAAAGAAAAAAAAGGGGTCTCAAGATTTAGGGAGAGAGAGCAAGAGGAATGACCGGTCTTCCATTTCCATAATCTGACTATTCCATATACAGCGCAAGGCAGAAAAGGATAAACAATCTGACTTGATTTCCGTGAAAAGAGTCAGTGTAGTAGAGAGAGAGAGAGAGAGAGAGAGAGAGAGAGAGAGAGAGAGAGAAGAGAGAGAAAAGCTTCAGTGAAAAAGAAAACAAGGGAGTGTTGTTGAAAAGTTTGCGGATATCACGAACCTCTCGGCATCAAAGAAGAGGCATTCTCATTCCGTATTCCGTTCCTCAGACGAGGAATGAAACCGGAACTAAATGAGACGTTCCGGATCCGGAAAGATTTGTTTGCAAAGCCGTTGAATCTCGCAGTGTTGTAAAAACGTTCCTTTGATATCCGTGGAAGCAAATTGTTTTAAGAGGTATTTTATGGCCAAAGCCTTTCCAGTTGATAAATTTGTGCGGATGGAATGATGTTGCTCATGTTTTCTCTTTTTTTTTATTAATGTTTTTTCACTCATCTTGACTACAATTTAGTGGAGTTGCAGGTGTCCCTGACCATGAAACATTATTATTCAATTTGGTATTCTAATCTTGGCAAATTACTGATGGTTCATGCGTAGGTGGGGTAATGATGCATGGGAGATAGAAACAAGACAAGATGTCTCTCTCTCTCTCTCTCTCTCTCTCTCTCTCTCTCTCTCTCTCTCTCTCTCTCTGTACATGAAAATGAAGGGATTTCAGTCATTATTGTAGATTTGCCCCCTCTCTCTCTCTCTCTCTCTCTCTCTCTCTCTCTCTCTCTCTCTCTCTCTCTCTCTCTCTCTCTCTCTCTCTGCATGAAAATGAAAGGATTGTGAGTTATTTATTATAGATTTATCCCCCTCTCTCTCTCTCTCTCTCTCTCTCTCTCTCTCTCTCTCTCTCTCTCTCTCAAAGAATGATTGCTGCATTTAACCGTCAATATTGCATGACGAATAAGTTCAGAATTAATGCCATCCCAAGCTCCTTGGAAGCCAGGCCTTTCACGGGGAACTCAGAGCAGCGTCAAAGGCTCTTTGGGGCGAGAAGCAACTTTCACGTCATTGTGTCACGAATAACCGCCTGTTCATTAAGAAAGACCAGAGAGAGAGAGAGAGAGAGAGAGAGAGAGAGAGAGAGAGAGAGAGCAGTGAATCCTTAACATCCATCTCTCTAATTATTGTGTCATGAAGAACTGCCTATTCATTAAGAAAGACCAGAGAGAGAGAGAGAGAGAGAGAGAGAGAGAGAGAGAGAGAGAGAGAGAGAGAGAGAGAGAAGAGAGAGAGAGAGAGAATCCAACATCCATCTCATTAATTATTGTGTCATGAAGAACCGCCTATTCCATTAAGAAAGACCAGAGAGAGAGAGAGAATCCTTAACATCCATCTCATTAATTATTGTGTTATGAAGAACCGCCTATTCATTAAAAGACCAGAGAGAGAGAGAGAGAGAGAGAGAGAGAGAGAGAGAGAGAGAGAGAGAGAGAGAGAGAGCACTGTATCATCATTCTGTCTCTATTGAAACGCAAATGCATTTAAAGTAAGATAAGATAATAACACAATGGCAAGGGAGCTAGTTGAGGATTTCGTCTTCTATTGAAAATCAATCAAGTAGTGTAATTAACTATCTAATTTGGGTGTTTTTAAGCCTATCAGGCAGATTCCGTTTGCTTAGAGGCAGGCTAGTTTGTAATAGAGCATTCTTTTGTTAATAACGATGGTGAAACTACTTGATTCCGTAATATATATATATATATATATAGTATATATATATATATATATAATATTATTTTTGTGTGTGTGTGTGTGTGTGTGTGTGTGTATTTATATACATTTTTGCTGCATTTATTAATCATTATTTTTCAATTGTAGAGTAGTTTTTCATTGGTATTTTTCGGGCGCTTAAATTCGAATTATTGTTTTACTCAATTGTTCCTAATATTGTTTCCGTGATTTAGACTCTTCATATTTGTTATAACTGCACAAGAATCACATCATCCAACTGCAATACGGTACTCATCATTTTGCAACTCAACTGTTAGAGTAGAATAAAAAATAAACTATAAGAAAACAACTTCGATGTCTGCATTGATGAATGCTTCATCAACTGGAAAATACTATTGTGCATTTCTTTAAAAAAATCCATCTTTTTCCATCTAGATCTACTAAATTTTGATGAACTCTCCTAGGCCTATGAGAAGTCTTTTAAATTCCTTTATTAACTTCTCTGGAATATTCATGCTAGACAGACTAAGAGAAACGTTCAAACAACCAGATATTGCCACATACTGATGCTGCCTTCATCAGAGCTGAAGGAAACCAACGTGTGTTGAGGAGAGAGATCGGAAGAGACAGATGTCGTTCCGCCTCATTTGGAATGCAGGTCGATTAGGGGAATTAGTCATGAAGAGTCTCCTGTGTGGTACAGCGTTGGCAACGAGCTAAGACAACGTCAGGTTGTAAACAATGCGTTGCAGGCATTCCCGTTTATGTTGTTATTGATTTCAGTTTACTTATTTATGTGTTATTTTCTTTTTATGTGACCGAGCAAAAAAGGAAGGGCTTGGCATACTCCTGAAAAGAAAAAGAAATGATATGAGACAAAGCCTTCAGCAAATTTTAATGAATTCAGGATGCGTTCGGGAAATTGTTCCTAATTTTTCAAACGTCATTGCTCACCGAAAATGTCAAAGTTATGTGTTTATATATATATATATATATATATATATATATATATATATATATATATATATATATATATATATATATATATATATATATATATATATATATATATAATATATATAAATATACATACGTGTGTGTACATATGTTGATGATGGATGTATGTCTGAATAAGCATGCGTATAAACTATACAAGACATATCCATGTTTAGAACAACATAAAAGATAAAGCTAATTCCAATTGGCTATGCCCGGCAATATTGCTTAAACAATGGCTTACAATTTGCAGCTATAATTAAAAAGCATGATAAACGTTCTCTGCATCGTATGTTTACAAATGCCGGCTCACCCTCGTATGCATTTGTTTGTTTGTTTGTTGTTAATTAATTATTCCCGGCATATCGTTTGCATCTTTAGATTTGTTTGTTGATTTCTGGTTCCCAGTTTTAATAAGTAAAGGGCTAATGTATCTTTTTTATATTTGTTATTCCGTGGCGCTTTTGGCGCAGGATAAGTAGCTTGTCATTTGTTTTTTTTTAATAGCATGGGGGACCGACAGACAGACAGAGACAGCGCTCGCGCGCACGCGGGGAGAGAGAGAGAGAGAGAGAGAGTTTGGGGAGAATAACGACACAACAAAAGAGTTCCTTCACTAACGACATGACAAAATCCCCTCATTTCCATAACATCGATAACTAATGCATAAAGATAACCCAAAACCCAACAGAACCCTGGACTCTTTTCCAGTTCATCGAACACGTATGAAACGTAGATGGAACCGGTGCGTTTGCAGATGGCACTTTGTTACCGTCTCGTCTTAAGACGCGTGAAGTGACTTATTGTCATTTACGTCTAGAATGTCGAATGGAAGCGACAAATTGGCATTTAACCGTGAAATGTCGTGGTGTGGAAGACGTTGCCTAGCACGAAATATTCGCCTGGTCATTTACCTGACGGCTTGGAACATCAGCTGATCAGGACGAGTCACAGATGAGAAAGAAAGGCGTCCAAGAGAAACAAGATGTGAGATATATTATTATTTGATAAAGCTCAATGATTTTAGCAAAGACGCATTATAGGAGCAGGGAATTTATCGGCAGCTGAGATCGTAAAGTATAAAATTAGCTGTCAATTAAGACCAGGCAACTACATCGAAAAAGTTCTTAATGCTTTGGGATCTCATGAATTTTACGAGTTATTGGGCATGAACCTTAGTTATAAAAAGATTTGTTCTGTCCCACACACACACATATGAATATTAGTGATTATAAAGATTATATATATTATATATATATATATATGTGTGTGTGTGTGTGTATATATATATATATATATATATATATATATATATATATATATATATATATATATATATATATATGTGTGTGTGTGTGTGTGTGTGTGTGTATGTATGTATGTTTGTGTGTGTGTGTGAGAGAGAAAGGATATTGAGAGAATTATGTATACATCTATTCAAAGTTTTACTTGGACGAGTGGCGTTACCTGTTCTGTTAAACATATTATGTAGAGCTCTCAAACTGACTTCCAAACAAACAAGTAAAAAGGTGCTGTTTCTCTCAGCCACGGCCCATATGAAACTCTCAGCCAGGCCCATGAAACTTTCAGCCACGGCCCGGTGGTTGCATGTTTGTTGGCACCTGTAGCGGTGCCATACGCACGATCACGACTAACTTTAACATTAATAAAATAAAAAAACTACTGCAACTGTATGTTAATGATTGGAGGGTGGATGATCAACATACCATTTTTCAGCCCTTTAGCCTCGGTATTTTTTAAAATCTGATGGACGGATAGAAAAGTGTGAATAGACAGACAAATAACAATCTCAATAGTTTTGTTTTACAGAAAACTAAAAATTGACTAGATGCATTGCTCGTTCTGCTTAGTAAAGACTAAAAGAACATTAAATAAGTGATGGATGAATGCCGTAAGGCTGTAAGAAACACAATTCCTGGAGATGAAACTTTAGAGAGTAATAAACAAATAAACAAAAAATAAAAAGAAGATGCAAGGAAAATAAAAGGGTAAGAGAAAAGAGAGAGAGAGAGCAGCTTAAATGGTACAAGATTAGTTTATTTTCTCAGCGCCAAGACTATAAACTCCAGTTCGTGAACAGTATTTCCTGAGGTCTCTGATAAAAGAAAGCCCTCCCATTTAATAACCCACGGAGATAGAGAAAAAGATCAAAAAGGGCAGAGAGAGAGAGAGAGAGAGAGAGAGAGAGAGAGAGAGAGAGAGAGAGATAATTATATTAGGTAAATTAAATTACTGTCAGGTCCAACCTTAACGAACTTAAGGTTACAAACCTCAAACCTACATTATATTCCCTTTAAAATTTTATTTCTTTCCAAGAGAGCTTTCATCTCTCTCTCTCTCTCTCTCTCTCTCTCTCTCTCTCTCTCTCTCTCTCTCTCTCTCTCTCTCTCTCCTGGGTTTGTGAAGACAAGAAGCTCAGATTTGGTTAAAGTTTCGTAGGTGGCTGGTTAATCCCAGTGTGAGTATCCGATATCTGGTGCAATATGCTGTTGTAGATTTGGAAAAGTTCTAATTCCTTTTTTAATTTATATATATATATATATATATATATATATATATATATATATATATATATATATATATATATATATATATATATATATATATGTGTATGTGTGTGTGTGTGTGTGTGTGTGTGTACACTTATTTTTCTTTCTTAAATAATTTTCTTGCTCTGAAATACTTGGAAAATTTATACTCTTACCTCTGTGTTAAGGAAAATAGAGGTTTCGAAATTTTCATTGCCTAACGGTCATTTTATTTTCCTATTCTTAATACGCTTTTTTAATATATCTTTCACTGTTTTTACTCTTTAGAGTTACAAATACTTCTGTTTATATTCCTTATCATATTTTTATTCTGCTTTCATTAAACATTTCATTTCCTCTTTCCCCTTCGAAAGATCTCCACTTCGGAGTCTTTCCACTCCGGAAAGTCTCTACATTCAGGAGTCTCTCCACTTCACAAAAGTCTCTTTCCAAAAATCTACGGAAAATCGCTCACTTCGGAAAGCCTCTTCACTTTGGAAGGTCTCTCCACTTCGGAAAGTCTCTCCACTTCAGAGAAGTTTTATAAATTAATCATTATTTACCATTAATAGTTCATATTTTTATTTGTAATTTATCTTTACAATTCAAATGACAAATACCATTTTCAGAAGGTCTGTTAACTCCGGAAAATCTCTCCACTTCGGAAAGCCTCTCTACTTAGGAAAGTCTCTCCACCTCGGACAGGCCCTCATTTCCTGCTTCATGATCACGTGCTTGAGAGAAAGAGAGCCGTGACCTTTTCATTACTGAGAATTTCAAATATTTTTCAATCTCCGCGTCTCGGGGCGTCATGTTACCTGTTATACTGCCACCCCGTCCTTTACCTGTCAAGACTAAGGTCACGCTACTGTTTTTCTCTCGCACTTTCGTGATAACTTTTAACATAATTAAATCTTGATGATGGTATCACACTATAATATGAATATGATAGTTTTTAATGTTAACTGTACAGAATATTTTATGGAAGTACTATGGATATTGCAAATGCACAGCATCGTCTTCCTGCCACGACATATCAGAATTATCACATTGCTATCAAGAATGCATATCCGAAAACGAGCTCAGAGTCTTAAATCTTAAAGGCTTCGTTATATTTACATCCACATCCCCTCTTCCCTATTCTACCCCCAGCCACTCCACACTACCTCCCAGCCCACTCTGTCCAAATATTTCAGTGAGTTTCACTTCAAGTTTCGACGTAAAAAAATTCCTCCTCATATGATGGTGAGCGCTTCAAATTTTTTTGTTTTGTTTTCAATCTGCCACATTTATAATTCCATAACTCACTTTTAAAGTTAGCTTTTCAATGCACTAGAGAAGGTCGAAATGAAATATATATATATATATATATATATATATATATATATATATATATATATATATATATATATATATATATATATATATATATGTGTATGTGTGTGTGTGTGTGTGTGTATGTATGTATGTATGTGTGTATTTGAAGCATGTTGGATATTATTGCTTATTTACCAGAACGCATATTTCAGTTCCATTTGTATTACATTAGTAGAGTGTATCTTTCGGTTACGTTTGTATATATATATATATATATATATATATATATATATATATATATATATATATATATATATATATTTATATATATATTATATATTTATTTAAACTTTATTTATTTATTAATATAATAAATGTGAAAACTTATGACTGCAAAGTAATTATGAATTCTTAACCACAGTTATCAAACAAAGGACATCTCCTAATGATACATTGAACTTAATACGGTTATATTGTATTATGTATCAAAAATTCGTCATTGTATCCATTTGTCTTTACGTCTTTTTCTTTTTAAAGGGGTTTATTTAAGAGATTTCCCATTAAAAAAAACAAAAAACTGCTCGAGGTAAGATCCCGCTCAACAGTTCTCCTCACGTCCTGAATTTCTTTTGCCAAAGACTCATTCTCTCTCTACAATTTTTTTAACCCTCTTATCGAATTTTACTGTGAGTTTAAGCATTTGCCCGCGTTGTTTTAAAAGTTGTCTTTTGTTTTCTTATTTGTTTTATTGTAACTCCATCTGGGGTTTGGCGGCTTTCAAGAAAATGTTTTAGACACACCGGCTAGATTTCGAGGATGAAGAATTTTTCAAGATTTGAATTCGCATCCGAATTATCAGACACAGAGCGAATTCGGACATAATATTGACATTATTATTCCTTTTCGATAAGCCAACATTGAGCTTTTGAGATGATGTGCCTAATTTATACGCATTAATTCATTGCCCTCTTTTATATCACTGTCTTGAGAACAGTTGTTTCATCTTTGTATAATAAATAAATAATAAATATATATTATTTTTTTGTTTAATAATACGTAATTGATTACAATCCATGCTTACACGTGTGGTCGTTCTTCCAAAGAAGTTAAACACTTGTACTGACCACTATATAAATTCCCCGTAGAAGGGTTGTGCCTGGTGCACCCCACGTGGTGAACTGTAGGATTACTAAAGGATTGTTTACAGAGCTGGACCCACTTTTTAGCCTTTCCTTTACCTCCATCCCCGCTTCCTTTGTTCAACCTTGCCATCCAACACCTCAATGTTACTTCTTAGTGCAACTGTGGGGTTTTCTCCCAATTGCAACTTTAGACACTTCTTTACTTTATTTTGGATCTTTATTTTTTGTTTATCTAAATCCTTTGCGAATTTCATAAATCAAATTGATAATTGTGCAGAATGAAGGTATCATAATCCAACCTTTTTCCGACGAATACGTGACGTCCTTACGGTTGCGCCTTGGAGTCTGAACACTTATAATACAGTCATTTTGGATGATAAAGGTGCATTCCTTTTCCAAAGCCAAGCCAAGCTCTCCTGAATGCCTTCTGGCTGCAAACTCTTCCTCTCACACGCGTCCTTTGTAAAAATATCTGTCAGAGGTTGGGTCAGAGACGTGATCTCTTATGACGTCTTCTAAAGACTCCTTCTTTTACTCCACTGGCCGAACCCTTCCCACTTCCATTCTCTTCTGGTCATAAATATTGTGGCTCAAAGGATCCCTTGTTTAGTGATTAGACATTGAGCTTAAGGGTATGATTTTGAACATAACAGTCAAATCTCTGCAATTCTAAATTAATCAGCACGACGAAGGTGTTGGCACAATGATATTTCAAATGTTAATTTTATTACGTTTTAAAATTTTGTGGTATTTTGTCTGTGGGATAGTTTCTAACAGTAAAGAAAATGAAATGAGAGATAGAGAGATAGAGAAAATGTAAAGAGAGAGAGAGAGAGTAGATGAAGTCTTAATAGATTATTATAAATTTATTATAATTAATGAACAAATGAACTGGAATATGTTATTTCTCTTTGAGTCCTTTAAAGCTGAGCTTCTATCCCTTCTATGTTGCATTACAACTTCTTGGATTGTTTAATATTAATAATGATAACAATAATAATAATAACTAGAGAAAGATTTTAACGTGAGCTATGAGCAACGATTTTAAGTTTCATTTTAGATTCTAAATGATTTTTTTAACCCTCGCGTCATCGAGGTTTTTCGAAAGAATTTTCATAAATACAAAGTTTTTGTATGTCCTTTTTTAATTATGGTTCTTAGTAATAAGTTGAATTTTTCTGTGCATTATATATTTGCATCTTTAACGTTAAATAAATTAATAAAGAAACACTACAGAGTGAAAGAAAAGTTGATAGTGTAATTATATTTCCAGACTCAGATAAACATTGAGCTGGTGAAATCATGTGTTCAATTTCCGTAGACTTAAGTGACAGTTTTTGTTTAAACAAAGACTGATTCGAGAACAGTGGACGCAATTTGTTAATAAATTGATAATAAATTGAAGGTGCTTTTTTTGTTTAATGCAATGACCGTTGCAATGGAGTTGTTTCAGAGATGGATGTTCTTCCACAGTGCTTCTCTGGATTAACATTTGACAATGGAGTTTCACGCGTGGAAAGTTTCAGAACTTTTGTTTGCTTTACCTTCGGTCTTGAAGCTGCAAAAATGGTAGAAAAATGTTAGCGTTTTACTCTGCATTTTTCATCCCAGTTCCTTTGTACATCCTTGATGTCCTAAAATTAATTACATGTTACTTTTTCTCTCCATATTTAATATTATATATATATATATATATATTTTTGGATCTAAATATATATATCAAATCTATATAATTATGCAGAATGAAGGTTTTATCATAATTCAATTTATATACAATTATGAAGTTCTTACAAATGTCCTGTTTAATATCCAATTCACCTACTTTTGGACCCGAAGGTGCATCCATTTAGTTAGCCAAAAAACTTCCGCTTCCGGATAATTCCCTTCTGGGCAAATTCCCGAAGTAGCGTGAATTGCGTCCTTAAACGACATTTAATATATCTTTCATGATATTGCCTTGTAATACGTATATCCTTATAATTTTCTAAATATTTACTTTTTTCCACAGGTCGAATGTTCAATTAATGATTGTTGAAGTATCATATTTAGTTTCGCATCAGATCTCAAAAGTACTTAATGATAACATCGATAGCGTAATTTATGATTTGTTAATAACAATTTTAATAGTAACGTACCTTGGAATCGAATATCTTTCTTGGTAAAAGGTGTATGTGAACACGTGTATTTCAAATGTTAATTCTTGTTTCAAAATTCAGTTGTCATCAGTTGAGATTAGAGGGAATAGTTTGTTTTGGGTTAAAAATGACAGATTTGCAAAACAAACGCCGATTCGTCCCATACGGGCTCGAGACGAGTGATTTCAGAGAGAGTTACATGCGTTGTTCGAGTCAACAAGTATAATTTGGAGAAAGAAATGTCCTGATCAATTACGTCATGTTTTGTAGTCCTGCGTTCAAAACGTTTTGCTGGGATGACGTTTATTTCTTCTAGAACTTTATCCATTGTCTTGTTCTAAAACGTAATAATGATAACACCTAATAATATTAAAGAACTTTTATGTATCTATGAGCAACAAAATGCTTTAATGACATTCATTTTGTTTCAAATGATACTGGAATCCTGAAATCTTTTTTCGATTCTGATTTTCATAAACACAAAGAATTTTTCCATCTCTCTTCTATTAATTATGATTCTTAGTAATAATCTAATTTTCTGTATTATATATTTGCATCTAAAATAATTAATAAAACGTAATTTTTTGTGGTCAAGAAAAGTTGATATTAACTTTTTTCCAGATCTGAGATTTAGCAAAGTTATTTATCGTAACAATGTCTGGTAAAAAGTGTGACAGTTTTTTTTTTAAACAAAGATTGATTCGGGAAGATTTTCGAAATTTGTCTCCGGTAATTGAAGGTGAAATTTTACTTATTGATACCATGGTATGATAAGTTAGTTGTCCTATGATAAGTTATTGGAAATTTTGAACAAGTGAAATCATTATTGATAAATCTTATGTGTATTTTTGTGTGTTTTTGTATTTGGAAATTTCTTTATATTTTCACATTTTTTTCGTTTGTGATGTAAAATTTATTTACATAGCATTGTAAATATTTCTTGCAATTTAACATTGCATACTTAATTTAACATTGATGCTTAATTTAACATTGCATACTTGCTTTCATTTATTGAGATTTTCTGTTTAAATCTTGAATAATTATTGATAGTTTAAATTTTGCTTGATTAATTTAAATATCCTGATAAAGTTTTTGTGAATTAGTTTTGTTTCATAATTTAATTAAGAATCATTGAGTTTTGTGTTATTTTCAACTAATAGTAATTTTTCAGATTGTGAATTCTAATTAATTGTGAATTCTAGTTATAAAAATTGAATCTGAAAATAAATTTTTATGTAACATTTTTAGAAAAACAGTGTTTCATTTATTGATCACCAGTGAATAGGATTGATTGTGTGTGATAAGGCAAAAGTGATCAAACATTTTTTGTTCTTTTAGTTTTGCTAAAGTGAATTAAGACCAGGGAAACAGTTAGAGTTTTTGATGGAGTGATGCCCTTTTACTCTATAAGATTTCTAGTTTAATTTTTGATCGGTACTTCTGATGAACTTAGTTTGATTTTTCAAGTTATTGATAAATAAGTTTTTCTTAAAGGATCACTGTTACCTTTAGAGTATTCAGTCGTAATTTCAATTAATGTTATGATTCAGGTATCTGGCTGAAGTGAAGTATATTTTTTATATCTTGAAATTAGTTGTGTAATAACCAGGTACTTGATATATATCATGACAATATATATATATATATATATATATATATATATATATATATATATATATATATATGTGTGTATATGTGTATATATATGTGTGTATATAAGACAGGACTCAGAGCGCGCAGGAGAACAGAGCGGAGGCAATATCCGAAGCCCATACTACTGGCTTTGTCGGAATAGACTTTTTCTGCCTTTATGGGATCCTGTGTTTAAGCATACCTATGTATTCAAAAGATAATTTTTCCGTCTTTACTGACAAATAATGTAAATTTTTCTTTCTTTTTTATTAAAAGTGTGACTTCTGCGTAGTGATGTGACATGGACTGATTTTGAAGTTTAGAAATATTCATTCCAAGTGGGCGTGAAAGCAATTTTTCTGATACACTTTACATTTTATTTTTTCTGTCAATCTTAGGAGTCAGTCTTCATCTTTAAATCATTTATAATTAAATAAACTCGAATCATAATGTGTTTTGTTTAATCACACATGATAAACCATCAGACAGCGATATTGTAGTATATTAGTGTAAATTAATTGGTTTTGCATTGTCAATCATTCTGGTACGAATATATTAGCCTATATCGCAGATATAACACTTGCAACAGACTATTGGGGACCAAGACTGTAGAACGCGAACCTGTTATGAAAAGGAAATTATCGAATAGGGTGTGTTGGATCAGACATAAACGGTTGATAAATATGATTAATGGTGAGAAAAAGCTCGTTAACTTGAGGTAATATCCTGCTACACAGGCCATCAAGGCTGTATTAGCCTCCCCGGAAAAATGATTAGGAACTGATAAGGCTTTAGTTCGTATAAAACTCATTCTTTTCTTTCGGGTTTACGAGAGCCAATAAATTAAGTGAGGTGCTTGTTCTTGAGGTTTTAATTTCCGTGATTCTGTTTCTTGCATCGTACACAATTACTTGATATTTAATCTTATACGTTCTATTGGGTTTGTAAGGTAATCATTTGGGTACGATACTTAAAATGTTAAAGTCTGTAATTTTATTGATTGCACCTTTCTCCATTGAGAAAACAGATTTATCTTTGATTATGAATCCCGGTTGGGTACTACGAAATTAATTCTACAATCCTGCAGTGATTGTTAACAAATCAGCCAGTTTCTGATGAAATCAGGTTATTCATGTAGTTAAGACATTAGTACGTAACACGCACGGACCTTGAATTTTAACATCGTTTTCACGCTTATCTGATAGTCCCCTACAGATGTTAAAGAAGCTTAACCTAGTCATCTCCATCTCCAGTTTAGGATAAGTTCACACATTTAAAAATTTTAAAATCTGCAGAAAAATTGAAGTACAGTTACGTAAATGAATAGTACCATGGCGTTTCTTAAATTGGAGCCCCCTCTCCACAGAACAAATGGTAAGTTATGAAACTTTTCTGACCCTATTAGCCTATCTCCAAGTACATTATTTTAAGTTTCTATTAAACTATTTTTCATTTTAAACATTTCTTTATATTTTCAGACAGAGTGACAGAGTTAGAAACAGCCTTTTCAATTCTAACGACTCAGAAATTTGAAATTAGATGGATTGAAAAGAAAATAAATTATAACCTTCAGAGATATTCAGGGATGCTGGCGCATCCTTTATTTCACGTTCCTGGATAGCAAAATACATTAAAAGAGATGAATCTATTGTTAAAAGAAACTGGAACAAAAATCCATACTGACTGTCATCGCAAAAAGAGTGAGAATCTTGGAAGGCCTGAAGTCCTTTCTCAAAAGGTCAAAAGACAACATAGCTGAGGCACCTTTCCTTTCAAGAAAGTCTTTATGTAAATTGGCGGCTTTTACTAGAAACAAAAAGGGGAAAGAAGAGAAGAAATAGTGCTTTAAATTGTAAGTTGAAAAATCTGGTATCAAAGATTTGATGTTATCAATCAAGACCAACCTATCATCAAAGCAACAGAGAGAAGACTGTGCATGGTTTTTGTGGTTCATTTTTAAAGATGGGATGAAGGGTGACTTTCTCCATCAGATGAATTTTTATTTACACAGACAGGAAGCCAAACCATAAAAATGAAATAATTTGGGCTATCAAAGTTGGATGATATCAGGATGACGTAACTTTCGCCATGAGTTGTGAAATTTCTTGAATGTTTGAAGGAAAAAAGTACAGCCAAATGAAAATGAAGAAGCAAAGAAAAAGGACAGTCATGGAATGGCGAAACTTTGGATAAAAGTGTTGTTAATGGTGGAGTATTTTTTGTATTTCATTTATGATCCTGAAAATTGATCTTGGAAGAAGAAAAGGTTTTTGCATATAAAGTACTGTTTCATTTCTCTTCAGACACAAGCTGCTTCGTGGGAGTATATCGATTTCTTCTTAGATATCAAAGAATTTTAGGTTGCAACAGTTTCTAATGTGTGTGAAAACATTTATAGTATTTAAAGGATCGTGTCAATGCTATCTCGTTTCAGTCTTACAATGAACGGTTATTTAAGTTTTTCAGATGACCTGCAAAGTCTGCTGCCATTTACAATTAACGTCAATGGAGTTAATCTCAGATATTTTGTGATCTAACTAAATCATACCCATCAAGAATAACATCGTTTTCAGGCATCTTGTCCCCACAAAATATTAAATACTCAGAGAGAACTTAAATAAATACCATTCTGTTACTTTTGTTTTTGTCCATTTAAAACTTTAGTTTATGCTGTAAAAGGGGTAAAATACAGTTACGTAAATTTTCGAATGTATGTAATTTCTTTGAATTTGTCGTTGAGATGAATGCATATTCATCGTATATTAGCATGAATTATATGCTAGAAGGATCCTGTGTAAGGGTGAACTAAAATTGAAGGTTCATTGTTTGATACCGATTGAGACACCTGGGTTCGATCCCGATTTGGGTCAGATATTTATTTCTGTTCCACACGTGATTGTGTGTTGGTTGCATCTGCCATATTTACTCAGAAGGGATAATTCGAATGAAAAGCTGTCAGTTGGGTCAATGCCGGGTCGGAAGTTTGGTAAAACTCACTGGTATGCTAGGCAGTTAGCCTGCCCAGGTAAAAGCCTTAGGTACAGTGGTACTCAGGTTCCAACTTCCTTTTTCATTATCTGTGCGGTTCAGTTGAGACCGCCCTTGCCCTCAGTTGAAAGACCTGGGTTCGATCCCGATGTGAGTCAGAAATTTATCATTATATATATATATATATATATATATATATATATATATATATATATATATATATATATATATATATATATATATATATATATATATATATAAATATATTGGAATATATATATATATATATATATATACTTGAATCAAATTTAAAATTCCTAATGCGGAAGTCTCACTTTTCTCTCTTCTTGGACATTCAGAGGCGTTTTTCTCACCTATGAAATATTACTCCTTCAGAACTTTCATTAATCCCGTGATATAATGCAGTCTTTCAACTTCTGTGCGCATGCGGACATTTATTTTTTACTAAGAAGACTTTATTAGCTACCACCAAAAGGTCTCTCTTTTCTTATATTTCTCTTTCATTCTGAATTATCCAGTTATTTCCGGGGAATTTCTCTAAGCCTCTTCGCTCTGATTTTTGTAATTACTCTCAAATCCTTTAAAAACTCTCCAGAATTGTTTATTCTTTACATGAATTTTCGTAAGCCGGCCTTGCGATGAATTCAAGGACAATCTTCGTAACTTTTAAATGTTCTTTGAGCTTTTAGACTGCAATTGTTAATTAACTATACTGTTCTTTATCAGGACTGAAGCCTTTTTTTCCCAACTTGGCGCATTATCTCCATTCATCTTTCTCACCTGCGTTTCGTAATATATATGTTCTATATTTTTTCCATTCTTTATATTCTGTCCCTCTTATACTTTTTGTTCAGTACATCATTCACTATCTGGTTTTCAATCAAAAGTTCTTTTTGTTTTGCTTCATTTTCAACTTTAGCCATTAATCCCTTCAGTCCAGGTCGGGTCTGTTTTTAATGAGTTTGTTTTATCATTATTTTTTCACACTTTTCTCGTGTCTGTCTGCGAATATAAAGTTCATCGTTTTTTTCTTCACAGCTTAATCCTTAGTCGGGGTCTGTGTTTTCAGTGAGCTTTTATCAACAGTTAGACAAACTAACAAAATATCTGTCATGATATTGAATCATCATCTTTTTCTTCTTCTTCTCAGCTTAATCCGAAGTTGGGTTCGTTATTTTTAATTAGCCTTCATCAATAATTAGATAAAATAACAAAATGTCTATGACGACATCGTATTCTCAAAAACATGACTATATTTCCCCCCTTGTCTTCCAATTTCCTTGACAAATGCTCATTCTGCACCAGTTCCCCCTCAGGTCTCCCCTATTCCCGTTCATAAAATGCAAATTTTTCTTCGGCACGCACTTTTTTTCCTGCTAATATTTCTTCAAGGTATAAACATTTTGGGGATTTTCCCGCTTCGGTGGTGAGATATTTTTCTTTTCATCATTATTTCTTAGTTTTTTTAGAAACTAGTTGCTTTTGTGGTTAAAATTTTTTAAACAAAATTTCTGTCTTCATTATTGCAGTCAACTAAATTGTTGAATCTCATTTCAGCTTTGTGACATCTTCATGCATTTCAGTTAATATCTTATTGCTGTGAATACCTCTAAATACTATGCAGAGCAATGCGCTCTTCTTTTGAATTAACTTCGCCAGTTATCACTTTCGGTTTTTTCAAGTTAGTTAACTCTTCTCTCTCTCTCTCTCTCTCTCTCTCTCTCTCTCTCTCTCTCTCTCTCTCTTGTTTGTTCTCAAAACTTTGATCTTCACGTATTTAATTTTTTCATTTCAACCAATTACTTCCTATTAATAAAAATGAAGCCAATCCATTCTGCAAGATGTTATCCATTGTTTCATTTTCTTGTCCATTGTAGCAACGTCTGTATTGTACATTGTTAAACTATACCTTAGTTTTACTTTTTCGCAGACTGTGATTAACAGCTACAAAATCGTTTAATTTAAATTTTTTCTGTGATATGGCTAAGAACCAATTGGTTGCTCAGCAACGGAACCTACAGCTTAATTGAGAATCTTTTAAGCCACATTATAGTCTATCACCAGAAAAAATTCCTCTAATTAATTTTTTTATTATTTTCATTGAATAGCATTAAACGTAAATTTAATGCCTTCCACTTTTCGCACGTTCAGCAACTTTAAGAGGACATAACACCAAAACAAAAATTTTATAACACAAAACAGATAATTTTTTATTAACTTTAGTATGTGACAAGAATAGCATTATTAAAACTTGATTTAAGTCAACCTTATTCCTTTTTTATTATTTTCACTTATATAATCTTTTAACAGATTCTCCAAACCCAAGATCCGTTGAGGTTTACCTGCAAAAATCTGTGATAATATCTTGACTCTTGTGTACTTATCTATTATCTGATCATTCACGCATGACTCAGTCGATGTCTGTTTAGCCAAGGCGTAGTTAATGAGCGGAAAACACCTCTCTCTCTCTCTCTCTCTCTCTCTCTCTCTCTCTCACACACACACACACACACACAAAACGCATCATTTCATTTCATTCCATTTCACTGTCATCCTCTTTCTTTTTTCTCTTCTTTACGTTTGTTTTGTTTCCCCGACATTCAAGTTTTCTCTCTCTCTCTCTCTCTCTCTCTCTCTCTCTCTCTCTCTCGTAGTCGAACTCCCATTAGTACAAAATTCTCTTTCTGCTTTATCAGTGCCTAATATAGTGAAACTCGAGGCCTCGATTCTATACATTTCATATCGGCATTAAAGAATTAAGTTATTAGGAGTAAAGGAACTGGGAATTTTGTTAAAGCAGATAACGGTTCTTGCGCCTGTGCAAATTTCAGTATTTTATATATTTCCATAAAGTCTGCAAGGTATTTTACATATTTCCAAAGCGTCTACATTATATTTTAAATATATTTCCGAAAGTCTGCATGATATTGTAAATATTTTCAAAACATCTACATGATATTTTAAACATGTTTAAAACGTCTGCATGATATTTTAAATATTTTGTAAATGTTTGCATGATATTTTAAAATTTTCAAAATGTCTGCATGATTTGACAGAATTTCTAAATAAATTATGTTAATTATGGATAGAATTCCTTGAGCTTTCATCGACTTTATTAGAAAAAAAAAAGTTTTCAACCAATTTCTAAGTTTTTCATAGAAAAAAAAAGGCCAACCTGAAGACTGAATGGCATATCCCGCTATCCTTATCGTCCCGTTCTAACAAGGTTTCGAAAGAGAATTCTGATTCGCTAAACATCCCATCGAACATAAAAATGGGATTTTCTGGTTTTATGTCGAGTCCCCAGATGCCGTTTGCCGAAATTCGGCTCTCCCATTTATGTCTTTGATCTCTTCATATCGCTGAACCTGGAAGGGGTTTGATATTCTCGAAGTGTAACTGGCTTTTAGGCTTAGTCTGTTCTCATGAATAATTGGTCGTCAGAATCCTTTGTTCGTGCATAGATAATTTCAGACATTGCGATTCATTTTTTTAATTCTGTAAAAGAAAACTATTGTGCCGGCTTTGTCTGTCCGTCCGCCCTCAGATCTTAATAACTACTGAGGCTAGAGAGCTGCAAATTGGTATGTCGATCACCCACCCTCCAGTCATCAAACATACCAAATTGCAGTCGTCTAGCCTCAGTAGTTTTAATTTTATTTAAGGTTAAAGTTAGCCATAATCGTGAATCAGGCAACGATATAGTACAGGCCACCACAGGTCCATGATTCAAGTTTCATGGCCCGCGGCTCATACAATATTATACCGAGACCACCGAAAGATTTTATACGATGTACAGAAAACTCGATTTTTACTTGTTTATTTAACGTATACCATTCCAAAATTTTAACTTATTAATATATTCTTTATATATTTATTTATCATTTTAAATGTTATTTTAAATTCTAAGAGATTACTGTTCTCTTCTACACTGCAATTTCATGGGCGGTTACCTGACACATCAAAATATCAGTTCATTATTAGCCATGGAAGCAAACTAGAAACACAGAGAGCGCATATTTATCAGTAAAAAAAATAATAAACAAGAATTTCTTGCTTTAACTTGGCTCAAATTCTCTCCAAATATCGACACAGTCTCTTTCCAAATCCCGTCTCATACTTTCGCCAAACCTCGACTCAATTTCCCAACGAATCCGGTCACGAACTCTCACGGAATTTCGAAAGTTGCCTGTGGTCTGGTGTATATTCGCTATACAGAATGATTGCACTTTGCAAGGCAAGTTGCAGTTGGCATATCAGCGCCATCCTCTGCCATTTCACTGTCTTACTGGTGAAATTGTTAATATTTCATTGCACTCCTTCATTGCAAAGGGCATTGCATGATCTTTCCTTGCAGCTCAAAGACTTAGAGGAAAAAGAATCAGTAATTGTTTAGGAATTAATCTCGACCTGTGGCCAAACCCCAACTCTCTCTCATCTCTCTCTCTCTCTCTCTCTCTCTCTCTCTCTCTCTCTCTCTCTCTCTTTCTCACTTTCCACCCTCAGAAAAGAATAACATAGATAAAATTCTGGATTCACAGCTGGCTCAGAAAAAAAACTCATCACGTTCGTAAATTTAACTGGAAACCTATCAGTATTTTTATTTAGATTTAACGAGACAGACATGCAGGCAATAAAATGAACAAACGTAGATAACCAAGGTCCAATTTCAAGAATTAGTTTAGTAGTTTTAAATCCATGCTTTTTCCGCGTTGGAATAACGTATTCATTGTCACGGAATTTAGTGTGTGAAAATTCACTTTACTGGAAGAAAATTCTGAGATCCAGTGATATTCAATAAACCTATTAACCCTAGCTTTAAAGTCCTGTTTTATTTAAGTTAGTGTTATGTATTCAGTTCCACGTGATTTACTTTATTTCAAGAAAATTCAGAGATCCATCGTTTGAATAAAATTCCAATATCTTCTTCTCAGCACTTGTCAGAGATAATTTTAGATCTTTATTAACTGTTCATGGTTATAGAATGATCTTTTACAATAAGAATCGTAATAATATTGACAAAGTAGTAGTAATAGTAGTTGATTGACTGATTTATGGTTGCTAAAACTGGGTTGACAACATAGTAGTAGTAGTAGTTTATTGCATGAATAATATAAAAAGGACCACCGAAACACTTCAGAACGACGCAGGCTAGAGCAAGCAAGCAGTCCCAAGAAAATCAGATTTGTTGATTCCATTTCGCACCGCATATCCATTTTGCAACTGAAATTAATCGAACTCCGGCGCAATTTTGGAGTCAACTCTTGGGAAAATGGCGCTGATGGAAGCACAGATTCCTATTTTCACTTTTCATTTTCTTTTGATGCATTTTATTGATACTGGGAACGGGTAAACACGGCGTTTGGGATCGGTGCAGGTTCGTGGGGTTATGTTCGATGCTATTGCATGCACATGTTTTCATTCGCTAATATTTTTATGCAGTTATTTAATCGATATCAGTAAGACATCAGTCAATATAAAACAGATGTGTGTATATATATATATATATATATATATATATATATATATATATATATATATATATATATATATATATGTATGTATGTATGTATATATGTATTGGATTATATATTTTATTACATATCTTGGATTAATTTTTTCAGTAAACTAAATGTTTTCACCAGTAAAAGTATATTCTGATCAAGAAACCGTTTAGCATATAGAAGCATTTCTAAAAGCATAAGAGCTTGTTCCTGAATGGAAGCTCTTTTTCTCTCTAACTTAGATAGTTACACTAACAGGGATTTCTACAAAAATACGAAAACGAAAAAAAAATTACTTTCCTAAAAGAAACTACCTCCCGCGGAGAAACTTTCCTTTCCAAGAAAACGACATTTCGCGAGAAATAACGTTTCCTGTTTTTCTCAACCGAAAAATTAAAAGGGCTGACACGTATGAAGGTGGGAACGAACGCACTTCCTCCGTTGGAACTGGTGACCGGAAAAGGAGAAGAAGGCAGAAAAAGAAGAAGATGGGGTAAAGATGGGAGGGGGGAGGGAGATTGGGGGGGGGAGTGGAAGAGATGTGATGCAACCCACGTAATTCAGGGAGGAACGAGGTGCCGACCACTAAACGTTTGTTGGAAGGAAATAACGTAGGAGAAACCTTTAGAAACACGATGGCAAGCCTGGAGAGGAAAGGGGCTACTCTGTAAACACACGAGATCTCGCAAATGGAATTTAATTTCTCACCTTTTAATTTGTACTTTTACTTTCCTTCCGGGTTAGAAGGAGAAACACCCTCCCCTACACACACTATTACACAAAGAGAAGGTTAAAGACTTCGAGTTGCAAGAGAGAAAAAAATATTAATTGTAATTCTCTATTTCTCCTCATTCGTCTTTTTCACAATGTTTGAAACTCTTTTAGTTGGTGCAGCTGTTCAGTTCTTAGCTCCACAAAATGTTCTGTTAGAGAGACAGAGAAGGGAGTTGGAGGGGGTGGGGATAAGAGACTAGGGGAGAGAGAGAACCCTACCCACTGTTACGTAACACAACCTAAGACGCTCCTGTGACAGATCCATTTAGAGCAAGGATACCTTGTTGTGAAGCTTGTTCAAGGTCTTCCCTTTTTCTTTCGTTTCACAGATAACAAAGAGGCTTTGAAGCTGAGAATCTTAGACGTTCCCTTATGGGAAATCAAATGCTGATTTATGTAGTCCTTTGTTACGCAACTTGATAGGAAACGAGTAGATCTTGGTCTCTGTCGTGACAAAGAATGATAAATTGGATTGTATTAAATCTATGAATATGGTAGGTTTTTTTCCGTTCGTGAAATGTACACCACTGGTTATTTAGGTTTATCATTTTTGTAATATCGAATCAACAATTAAATGTTACGTTTATAAATGTACCGCATAAAAATCTATGGGCTTTGTGGGTTTTGTGGTTATGTGTGTGTGTGTGTTTGTGAGTGTGTATGAGAGAGAGAGAGAGAGAGAGACAGTGTGAAGAGAGAGAGAAAGAGAAAATAAGTTTACATACGCTAGGGCCTTAACACTAAATACTTTCAGGTCTAAACCTTACATTTTAGTGATTTGTGAGTCCGTGTACGTTTGTGAATGTACACACTTGTTTGTGGATGGACGGCAAGACAAAATAACCTTATTTTCCAAACGACAAGAAAAATTATCCTTCATGCAAGATTTAAATGTGTTGTGAGTTCCTCTTGATATCAGTTTCTTACTGAAAATTTTATTATTATTATTATTATTATTATTATTATTATTATTATTATTATTATTATTAATTAAGAAAGAAGTAGACCCTCTCTTAAGCAAGTCCTGTTAAATAGGATAACTGCATCATTTGAGTAAATTTATATTGAGTTTTTCAGTTTTCCTTATAATTCTTTTCTCTTCCACGTTAATATTACAATAACAGGCCAATTTTCATATTTTGGTTAACAGTAGTAGTCATTATTTTCCCTGTACAAGAGAAAGCAGTGAAACACAATGAGGATAAACCCTTAGAGTTTAACAAAATGTTTCCTGCAGATGTTTTCCAGAGTCTTACTTAACAAATTCCTTTTATTATTATTATTATTATTATTATTATTATTATTATTATTATTATTATTATTATTATTATTACTGACAAGGCATTAAAATGGATCTAGAATAATTTCCGTATTTATATTAAACATTTAGAGCAGTAAAAATTCTTCATGTACCATGTTTAAATTTTAACCCTCGACAACATCAAACCAGTAATTTATTAACGGTAAAAAATTCAGTTAGAAAAATTAAGAGTGATAAATAAAAATAATATTCTGTATTGTCGTATGATTTCATATTTTGTTTACGTCAGTAAGATTATAATGATTTATTTAAAATGATATATTATTAATTACTGTGAGAAGACAACAGCCTGTTGTAACGCCAGTTTCCGTGTTCGTTGACAAATTAGCTGGAACACTTTTACAAATTATGCTTAGTTATTTTTAACAATCGATGAATGTATTATGAGTCTTCATTAGCATTAAAGTTTACCCGTGAATAAAGAATCATGTTTAATTGTAACTATCTGAACATTGGTTTCAAAGAATAATCATGGTCCTTATAATTATTAACGTCAGTGGAAACCAATTAATTATATTTTATTTTCCATTTCCCTTCTTTTTATTTAGTCCGTGTCCCATTTTTAGTATTATTGGTATTTTTACGTCAGGTTGATTATTGTTTGGTCCAATCGGTTAAGATCTATTCTTTTACAGTACTACCCTTCTAGAAATAAACAAAGAAAATAGTAATAATTTATTAAAGAGAGATTGACTGCACTAACGAAAGCCATTAGAACCTTAGAAAAATACGATAGTAAATATTTACGTACAGAAACAAGCAAACCCAATATCCTTCCTCAGCCATGACCAAACAAACATTCACGTACAGGTAAGAAAATGAGATAAGAGTAGAGAAAGAGAGAGAGAGAGAGAGTAGAGAGAGAGAGAGAGAGAGAGAGAGAGAGAGAGAGAGAGAGATCAGAAAACTCCAGAAATGTTATTTTCTCTAGCAACCAGGAATAGTATTAATGACTAACCTGTGGCTTAATCAGGACACTCCAGCACAAAAAAACACAAACAGTAAAATTAATGTTCTTTTTCCTGTGTCATAATACCACATTTCTCCCTCTTCCTGACGCCTTTGCGGTTTATGTGAACAATGGCTCCTTCGTGGCACGAATGGCAGCTGTAATCACTTGCTCTAATCCTCTCTGTAACCATTAGCTAATGGGTTCTTCTTCTGAAGAAGTGAGCGGTTGATTGTCCTCCGCCATAGGATTAGATAGGAGAGATTTATCGAGGGATTTCCAAACTCTGTTAAATGGAAATTTTTCCTCCGTTTTTTTTTTTTTCCTTATTACTTTAGCTAGAGAGTTTTGGATTATTCTAACTTTAGACTACTTCTACTACTATTATTATTATTTGTTCCGTCCTTTCGTTAATATTCACCAAAGATATTCTAATATAGCACATCGTTATTATTATTATTATTATTAATTATTATTAACCCTTATATGGAACTAGCGTCATTTCATTTACATTCAAGCTTCAAAAATATGTTCATTAGAAAGAAGTAAGAGAAGGTGATGGGAAATACAGAAAGAAAGAAGAGATCACTTGCTAAAAGAAGAAAAAAAGAAAAAATAATAAATAGATATAAATGTAAGTAAATTATTAAAATTCAAGAAATTAGGGTAGTGATGCATCATCATCGCTTCAACTTTTGAAATTCCAGTTGCACGACATCCTCAGGAAGACTCAGTGTTATAGCAAACTAGTAGGAGTAAAAGATGTAGTAGCTAATAGGACGCCAGTCTCTAGTAGCCATAGTAGTAGCAACTGTGGTGGTATTTGAATGATCTGCCTAAACGATACGTTACCAGAATCATTTCCATGCTGCTGGAATCATAAAAAAGAGGCATCGAAGTATAAAAAGAAGCGTCAAAGAACGTTCGATGGGAGACCTACTCGTTTATGACTCCCATCAATCATCGGATGTTCGAAAAGGAAGAAGGGAGGAAGCGTAAAGTAGAATAGTATAAAGAGAATGCTTCCAACTGCTATATAGGATATATATATATATATATACACACATACATATATATATATATATATATATATATATATATATATATATATGTATATATATATATATATATATATATATATTATATATATATACATATATATATATACATATATATATATATATATATATATATATATATATATATATATATATATATATATATATATATATATATATACATGTATGTATGTATGTATGTAATACGGGATAGATATATAGCAGAACACTCTGAGGCCCCTTCCACAGGATAATTTACAAATTGCAGCTTTCTGCTATAGCTGCCTCCAGTGATAAATTTTAAGTTTCTATTAGAGCTAGTTTTCATTTTAAATTTCTTGTATTTTCAGATTGATGACGGATTAGAAAGCCATTATAACTCGAAGGAAATCAATGTTCTTAAATGAAGAGAGGATAACAACAGAGAGCGAATGCTTAAAATCCCATTTCACGTTCCTGAATAGCTAAAAATATAAAAAGAGATGAATCATTTGTAAAAGAAACTAACAAAAATCCATAAAGTCATTGCAAAAAGAGTGAGAATCTTAGAAGGCCTGAAGTCCTTTCTAAGTAAAAGACATCAAGGTGAGGCAGTGGGTAATATTTTACATAAATTGGCGCTTGAACTAGAAACAAAAAGGAAAAGAAAGAACTTTTAATAATAAAAAATCTGAATATTCCATTTCATGTTGTCAGCAAGCCCAACATCACCCGTTAGAGAGAGAGTCGTTGGTTTTGTGGTTCATTTTATAAATATAAACATTTTGAATGTTAACATCAGATGATATTTACAGTAGTTGGTGAAGATTTATTCCTAAAAATTTCATTTTGGGCACAAAGTTGATCATATTAGTGTGACGTCGCTAACTCTTTGTGAAAATAATAAAGAAAAAGGAGATCATAATGGCTAATACTAATCTTGATTGTGGAGCATTTAAAATTGTGTATGACCTGGAAAATGTGTTATCTGTTGAAGAAGTCACATTTTTCTGATAAGGCACCATGTTTCTAATTATATTAACAAAGGAGCTATATTATAAACATATATCGATTTCTTCTATATAATATCCAGGTAGTTCCCACCTCATATGTATATATGTAAACATTGGTATTATCTTAAAGGATCGTGTACATATACGCACAGTAAACTATGATGGTATACACAACCTCGACGACCTGCACAGAGAGATGACCGATATAGGGAAATGGAGTTTGAGTCTCAGCTTTTTATATGCTTTGCTGAAATCACACCCTGTCAAAACAGGCTGTGGTATAGGCAGATGGAGGCCCACAGAAAATATTAAAATGTAGAAGAAACTAAACTAAATATTTAAGAATTATTTATTTTCTCCATATCAATTTTAGTTTATTTTATAGGGGGCTCTCTAATTTGAAACACCCTGATATATATATATATATATATACGACTGAGTAAAATAATGGAGAGAAAATAAAAATAGAAAACAGTCGGCTATAGCCATGTACAAATTATATAGCTATGTAAGCCGCCTACAGAGATAAAGTGTGTGTGAGAAAGAGAGAGAGAGAAAATCAAAAATAAAAAAATTTTGAGGTTATGCATAGGAACAATTACAACTGACATAATATAAAATGAAGAGAGCAAATAATAAAGAGAAATGATTAATTAAAATCCCCATGAGAAAAGAAGAGAAATAAGAAAAAAGAGACAGAAAGTGAACAACATGAAATAACAACATCACAACTCCTAGGGAAGGGGCTTAATTTACTTCATAATTAAAGTAATTGTGTTCTATTTCATGCTGCGAATAGGTAACAGCATTTACGAAAAGAAAAACATTTTCTGTTTATAATATAATGTTAGTGAATTTCTTTAACACGTTTGGAAATAACACTTTTCCAGTTAGAAGAGTTATTGTAATTTTATCGAGTGCATGAAAATTAAAATGAAATTGAATGAAATTAACAAAAGATCGAAATGTCAGCAGTTGCTGTAACATTTATTCCTGATTATTTCTTTACTGCACGTTCATATAGTATACGTCACTAACGCTCTGCAAACAATGGAGGAAAGGTAATATGTAATTAATCCTAATCTTCATTGTGTAATGTTAATAGTTGTGTATACTGTATATATTGTTTGCGTTTGTGTGGTTTCTCTGAATGTTTTAGGTGGTTTCCTTCTTTTCGTTTTCTCTCTTATATATTCTCTCTCTCTCTCTCTCTCTCTCTCTCTCTCTCTCTCTCTCTCTCTCTCTCTCTCTCTCTCCTCTCCTCCTCTTTGATTTTCTTCCTCTGCTTCTTCACATATTGGAAATAAAGAATTACTACTTATTTTCTGTCAGTTGTGACGAACACACGTCAATCTTTTTCTGGTCCATCCCCACCCACGAGTGTTTTTTCGGCCCCATCCCCACCCCCGTCCTCCTTCCCTCCTCCTCCCCCCACCAACCCCTTTTTACCAGGATCCAGCATTTACCAGTTTCCTGTCTTCCAAAAGAGAAGGAAAAATGAAAAAAATTCATAAAAAAACATAATTAGCTTCATCTTAACCTCCTCACTCTGTCAGTTTTTTTACACAGCATCAAGTCGACAGGTTTATGTCTTTGTCAATATCAGGTTTTTTTTTTTTTTAAGATTCGAGACTTCTTTTTAGATCCATTATCTTTTTGAATCCATTATCCTTTCTCTACCATGCCCACTATCTTTCTCTCTCTCTCTCTCTGTGCGTCTCGAGAACGACCCTTTTGAAAAAATAAGGAAAAAAGAATGTCTCAATCAAGCTTTGTCCAATATACTCCCTTCCCTCTCTCCTTCCCCCTCCCTTCCCCTCCCTTTCTTCACCTTCCCCCTCCCCCCCACCATCGTTCCCACTTCTGACGACGACGACAATCTTGAAAGAGATGAATTTCCAGATGACCTCTGAAACTTCTGCAAATTGGTTATTAGCCCTTCGACTCTTCAATTTACTCTTTTTTATTTTCTTATTTATTTATTTATTTATTTTTTTTTACTTTTTGACGCCATAGCCTCTGGAGTTCCTCTCGTGTAGGAAAATCACTAAGGTGATTTTGATTTTTGATTGATGATTTTGTTTTTGATGTATATATTGAAAGTATAATCCTTCATGCCATTAGGGTTTCATTTGTGGTATTGTTTTGTTATATTTTATTGTCCTGATGAAGACTTTAACCGAAAATAAATTATTACCAAGTCAGCTTAACTGAACTTATTTTAAACATTATTTTCAAGGGGAAGGTAAAGAATTAGGAAGAGGTGGAATTTTAATTTGTTTTAAATAATATTTAAATAATCTTTTAAATATTTTTTCTTTAGAAACTGCAACCACAGTTGAGCAGAGACGATAATCAAGAATGCAGTTTTGAAGGCTGGTTATTCTTTACTGTCTAATTTTCCATTATTTCCAGAAAGGAACCAATTTTTTTCTTTTTGCAAAATTGGTTCTGTTTCTGACGTAAAATTTCGAAAATAAATGTCTGGATTCTTTGACAGAACAAAAAACATGGCTTTGGCTGATAATAAATAATCTAATCTCCTCTGGCTTCTCCATTATGTTAATTGAGCACCAGTCTGATTTTTAAACTGTTTTTATATCACATTTATACAGATCATTTTCAAAACAATTAACATTTTACAGTAGTGATTCAACTGATACTAAATGCCTGTACATGGTTTGAGATACAGAATGACTGTATCCGTGTGTTTTTGTAAGACATTTAGCAGCCCCTTGAACATCCTGATGGTGGGAGTGTTTATATGTTTGTCCAGTAAATGCTTGAAAACAAAGGTTCTAGGGTCTTTTTTAATCTATATTCAGACGAGGATGTAGGATCATTTTGGATCTAGATATATATATTAGATGTATATATATTTTTATATATATAAATAGGATATATATATCTATTATATATATAGATCCAGATTATATATATATATTTTTTGCGTCCGATATATCTTTTGGATCCAGATCCCGACAAGAATCTAGGTATAGGACTTTATATGAATATATCCAGATGATGATCTATATAACCTTTTTCTGTATTTCGATATATATGAGAATCATGTTCTCTTTATATTATAATTTTCATAATGATTTATTTTTTGATTCGTAGTTGTGTGTGAGTGTCAGGACATTATACCTAATACTTTACTAGAATCCTTTGTTGTTAATGGAAAGATCTAGGGTATTATTTTTTTACATCCGGGTGCAGAGGAGGTTTTGGGAGCTTTCTCTTTTATTCGTTTCCCTTAACATTGCGACAGAAGACAATTTTCTTTTAACTGAATCTGGTGGATAAGAGTTGCCTTTTGCCCCAACAAAATGAGGAGTCCTTTTGATAACTTTAGTTTCATGTTGTAGTGAATTACTGTATCATTCATTTGCTTATATACATTACCAGTAAGATACAGTAGGCCACTGTAAAACCAAAAGAACGTTATACTGATAAAAAAAGGTTTCTTGTAGAGACCACTAACGTATAAAAATCCAAAAGTTTTGATGAAAAGCTTCATCTACTATTCCCTTTGATGACCATAAACACAGCTTTATGAACATTCAGTCATGAAAATCCATAACAAAATTCATACTTAAAAAGGACACGAAATAAACCTGACGAGATGTCAGGGGTGACATAAATCACCCAAATGACAGGTGGGCCGTGACAGAGCCATGAATGGTAACCGACAGCGCAGCGCTCCTCCGTGACTTAAAATTGCGCAAAGATAATTACTTGACAAATGTGAGTATGATGTGAATATCGAAAGGGTGTGAAAAGAAGTCTCTGGGAGTTAGGAAAAGCATTTAAAATGCCCTGCCTTGTCGTCCATAAAAAATCCCTCCGAAATTTTCGACTTGTTCTCTGAAGGTGACATATCCTTAAAAAAAAATGTTGGATGTTGTTAGAACCTCCAAAGTTCCAAGCGAAAATGCATTGCATTACCACCTTGGAAAATAGTTCGCCTTTTTTTTTTTATATCTTTATCTGTTAATTGTTTATTTATCAATTTATTAAGATATTCTTCTTTTATTATTTTCTAATAACTGCTCCAAAGTTCAAATAAAGATGCAATTCATTACCAACCTAAAACAGTCATTGGGCCCTGTATTTTATTAATTTATGTTTATATTTATCTGTTTATTTATTAATTTATTCATTTGTATTTTTCCATAATGACTGATCTCTTCTGCAATTCCGGCTTTGAAAAGGTCGAGGCATATAATCTTCTTTGGAAGCTTGAATTTCAGGTCAATGGAACTGTTATTTTTCCATAAGAATAGGGGTTATCTTCTGATTAATAATAATAATAATAATCTCTAATAATAATAATAATAATAATAATAATAATAATAATAATAATATCACTGAATAATGGATTCTGGTAAAGGCTATTACAATGGAAGTCTACTAAGATTAATATGTTTTTTTCCCTTCTTCAGTTTCATGAAGGAATCTTTGTGCAGAAATAAGGGCTTTGGTCAGAGAAAGAAAGAGATCAGAGAGAGATGTCAGAGAAAGATAGAGAGATCGAGAGAGAGAACATTCTTTTACCCCATGGGGGCTGTCAGGATGCTGGAGAGAAAGGAGTCTGAAAGACCATTTTTCTGGCACAGTACCTTTGGGGCTTTTCCTTCCAGGTCTTTCGTGAAGAAAAAATGTTTATTCCTCTCAAAAGAAACAAACGACATCATCCGATGTGAGATATAATGATCTCTCTCTCTAACATCCTTTTTTCCGCCATCGAATTACCTTTTGACTAGTGGTTTCCCTTGACAGGATATTTCTATGGAACTTACAGTGATCATTTATTTGTTTTTCCTTTTCCTGACAGTACTCAGGAAGAATCACGAATTTTGTGAAGAAAATGTTTATTCTTTCAAAAGAAACTATCACTTTGATAATTGCCGTGATATAAATGTTTATTTTTGTAATTATTGGAAACATAAGGAAGTCTTACTAATGAATGATATGGCTCTGAAAAACATGACACGAGAGTTTATTTTCAGTTTATTGTCGATAGACCTCGACTATTGTATTTTCATTTGTATATCGATAAGCTTGGCATCTGTTTATTGGATGTCAGTATTCACTCTTACCTTGTTCATATTTTGTATAATTACTATGATGATAATAATTTCACTTATCTCTAGGCGGTTTCTATATTTACTAACGTCATTAAGTAGTACGAACTACGTCATTGGAATAATCTCGGCGTTTTGATCTAAATAGAAAGTGTTCCATAAAAAGTGTTGAGGGAAGTCATAAGTATTTAAATCGTTACGTCAAACATTTTCTTACACCCAGTTTTCATTTAAGATTATAATCACGCCGCGTCTTTGGTCTTGGTATCCTTGGATCATCTTCTTGGTGAGTCAAAACATTGCTATAATTATCATCAATCTTCCTCTTTTACAAAATCGAAAGGAGACATAAACGACTCTTTTAAATTATTTTTAACGACTTTTTGCATAAAAATGTTTAGAGAGAGAGAGAGAGAGAGAGAGAAATGAGAGAGAGAGAGAGAGAGATAGGAAAAAAAATCTTCCATTGCAGAAATTTTTCGATGCGGATATCACCAGAATATTCTTGTTAATTTACAACTTAATTTCTGTACATACTTGATCCATCGTTTCAGGGAGATATAAGGTGAGTTTTACCGAAGAAAAACTGATAAGAATCCTCAGCAAACACGAAAAAACATGGCCTTGCCTGCTTTCAGAAACATGACAGTTAAATCTTAGAACTGAAATTGTTTCTTTATCCCCGCAACATTAGGAAATATTTGGGGTGTTTTGTGTTTTATCATCACGTGTGAAGAAGAGGTGATGGATACCATCATTTAACGAGAAAATGGTTAGGCAGAGAAAAGCGAGAGACGAAAGAAGAGGTTATTCAGTAAAAAAAGGAGTCGAAGGAAACTGCAACTTCTTTGCAGTCAGAAAAATAAAAAATATAGGATTATTGTGATGATGCTGAAGAACAAATGTCCTGCTCTTTTATTTATGGGCGCGAAAAGCCGCACCCCTAAATGCAAATTTACGAAGGCGCCGAAAACCTGCAGGCGTTTATATTGTTGAATAAAAGGGTATCATCAGCTGATGTCTTGTACAGAACAGCTAAAGATATTCTCTGGATAAAAAGTGTGTGAATTTATCTTTTGCATGAGACAAAATTCATCAGACACAGTAAAGGTACACTGGGAATGTTATTTATCGGATAGAAATTTATAGTTATAAAGTTATAAGGGTAACACAGGTAAAAGTAATTTGTCAAAGAAGACAGATGTAAAATAAATATAAAAGGTACACAGGAAGTAATTTGTCAGTAGACACAGGTAAAATTATAAAGGTACACCGGGAAGTAATTTGTCAGCAGACATAGGTAAAATTGTGAAGGTACACTGGAAAGTATTTAGTCAATAGACATAGGTAAAATTATAAAGGTACACCGAGAAATAAAGTAGACATAGTCAAAAGGTAGACATAGGTAAAATAAAGGTATTTGTCAAAACACAGGTAAACGTATAAAACGTAGGTAAAATTATCAGCAGATACACAAAGGTATAAAGGTAAACAGAGAAGTAATTTAGTCAGGCAAACACAGTATTTGGTAAAGGTCTCTGTGGCAGCAGATGTCACCGAACAAAAATAGTATTTGGAAAATCTTCTGAATTATGGTTGTTTCTGGGAGCAAATAGTGACATCATGACAAATGGCTTCTATCCATCTGTGATTGAGCAACATCAGTTCCCATAACTTCCTACAGTTAAAATTCATGTCTCTCTCTCTTATATATATTCTCGTAACGAGAAACAAAGCCCTCAGCAAAATGTCCTTCTCATAGATATGCAAATACTTTCCTAGGCCCGAGCGAGGGGCGCCAAAATGTCCTTTTTATATTCTCCCTTAGAAAAGGATTTCCAAAATGATGCCAGAAAGCCATAGGTGGATAATATTAAAATTAGAAATATTTCCTCCTTTGGGATGGAAACCGATGTTCTCATCTTTTGGATTCTATGGTATATAAATCTGGATAATGGAAGTGATTGCACAACTCAGACGTCTTGCTTAAGTTAAAAACTGAGATATACGTAACGAGAAATCTGAAAATGTCCTTTATCTTACTTTTCCCCATGAGTTATGGAATTTCCTCCCAGATGCCTGAATTCGATCCTCAATTAAAAGGATACCTTTTTTGGATTTGCAACATTTAAATGTGTATAGAATTTGCAACACTTTGCACGTGTATATATTTAAAACATTTATGGCAATGTTAGGAAGTTTGCAACATTTATGAGATGTATAGATTTATTGCATTTGCGCGTGTATTTATTTACAGCATTTATACGTGTATTGCACCTTTATACGCATTTGCAACACTTATACGTAGATTTGTAACATTTAAACGAATAAATATATAGTATTTATACGTATATTGATTTACAGCATTTATACGTATGTAGACTTGTAACATTTAAACGTATAGATTACAGAATTTATACGTGTATAGATATGCAACATTTATACTTGTATAGATATGCAACATTTATACATGTATAGCTTTACAGCATTTATGTGTATAGATTTACAACATTTATGTGTACAGATTTGCAACACTTGTTTGCAGCATTTATATATAGATTTACAACATTTATAAGTGTATAGATTTGAAAAATTTATACGAATATAGATTTTCAGCATGTATACATGTATAGGTTTACAACATTTATACATATATAGAAAATTTTTATGCTATATAAATTTACTACATTTATACGAGTATAGATTTTCAACGTTTATGTTTATTGATTTAAACCATTTATGTGTGTAAAGATTTGCAACATTTATACGTGTATAGATTTACAAAATTTATTCACGTATAGATTTACAACCTTTAGAGGTGCATATATTTACAACATTTATTCTGCAAAATCAAACATTTTACTTACCACTTAACAATCTTATATGTCCACAAAATGGTCTCTGGTCAGCCATTGAATCTCCTCATTGAAGAGTTTTATTTTTTATACTTTTCCTGTTCTTCATAAACTAAAGGCGCTGTCACACCGGTATATTTCCTGACATTTTGCTTCCAGTGTCGATGGCAAAACTGAAGAGCCTCATTTCTTCGCGTGGGAAGAATAGCCACTTTCCCAACTGGAATGACATTTAAATATACATTCTTTCTTTTTTTTTTTTTTTTTTTTTTTAATCCATCTTTTTTTTTGTGAAATCCAAGCAGAGCTGGTAATTATCTTATAACGATTAGGTTATAGTGGTTAAACCAGTTTACGAATTAATCGCAGAAGTGTATCACTCGGTAATACGCACGTTCAAACGCTCCCTACAAAAAGAATAATGACTTGCTGGCGGTGTCAAATGATTATGCCTTTGGAACGTATGTCCGTCTTGGCGTCACTGAATGTCGAAAAACTTCGTCATTTAGACAGCGCCTGACAGGACGAGACAGCTTTGGAAAAGGAGCCACATAAAATGGACTTCCGTCAAAGTGCCATAAGGCTTCCTTTGAAGTATCTTGAAAATTCAGTTTTGTAGACACGAGAACTTACGGGGCATTAATTATCATGTGTGTATATTATGTGCAATAAAACGGAGGTGTTATCTCAAATGAGCTGAGTTCATGTTTCCAGAAACAAAAGTTGATACCCTCTTCAAACGTCCGTGGGGCAGGAGTTAGGGGCTTGCAACCTCATCGCGATATATTTGCTGAAATCCGGGATGTCAACACAAAGCGTAGTGAGATATATATATATATATATATATATATATATATATATATATATATATATATATATATATATAATATATATATATATATATATATATATATATATATATATATATATATATAATATATATATATATATATATATATATATATATAATATATATATATATATATATATATATATATATATATATATATATATATATATATATATATATATATATATATATATATATATATATATATAAATATATATATATATATATATATATATATATATATATATATATATATATATATATATATATATATATATATATATATATATATATATATATATACACACATATATATACATACCTCTATGTGGTAGATATATATATATATATATATATATATATATATATATATATATATATATATTTATATATATAAACATTATATATATATATATATATATATATATATATATATATATATATTATATATGTGTGTGTGTTTGTGTATGCATAAACGTATGCGTTTATAATTCTTTCCTTCCGCACAGTTGCAGACCATAAGAAAACCATTAGACCAGAAAAAGGAAGAAAATGATTTTGCGAAAAAGTCTCTCAATATTCGGGCAAACTCCCTGAGGAAAAGATTCGGAATAATGGCTCCCGATTTTAAAAGTTTTGGAAAAACAATTTGCTCGATTATGTTGTTTCTTTTGCCATGCTTCTCTTTCCTCGAAGTCTGTGCTTTTTTTTATTCCTTTTCCCAATTTCAGGTCAAAACTCCTCTACACCGATATTGGGAATTCAGTTAGACGTACTCTTATGAGGGGTGTATATATATGAGGGGGTATATATATATATATATTATATATATATATATATATATATATATATATATATATATATATATATATATATATATATATATATATACATATACATATATATATATATATATATATATATATGTATATATAAATACATATATATATATATATATATATATACTATATATATATATTATATTTGATATTATATATATATATGTATATATATATATATATATATATATATATATATATATATATATATATATATAATATGTATATATATATATTTCTGTTTTTCAGAAATATTTTCCTAATTTTCTTTTTATTTCTTACGTTCTCCTTTCTTTCATCTTCAGGAAGTCGATTTAAAGGTGGGTTGTTTCACACATGGAGCATCCATGTGGCTAACGCGATATTGAATAACAATAATAATTCGTAATTATTTAACACTGAGGTTTTGATTTTATACAAAAATTAGACATTTTCTGAAAGGGAATCATTGATGATATATGTTAAATTTAACTACTTTTCCTTGCCTGCAGAAGATATTAGAAGATACTGCCATGGCGTATTCCCGTTCATTAGTTTATGAGATGTCAACTCATACATAAAAGATTTCATATTTTAATTTATTATTCGTACTTTGCAATGGTTAAATTTCCAAGATGAAGTACCGTTATTTTTCTGTCAGATCATTAGAATTCTATGTTTTTATACAGAAAAAATCGCAAATTGTCAACGGCAAAAAGTTTAGTTTTTCATGAAGATATATTAATTCGATTTTTTATTACTGACAAAAATCGCAAATGGTGAAGACAAAAATGTTTAGTCTTTCACGAAGATAGAATCTGCATTGTTTCTTAAATCGTGTCAAAAATCACCAGAAATATTTCCATCCTTCTTGTTGTCACTTTCTCTTTCAGAGACGGGTATTAATCATTATTTAGCTTGAAAACTGAAAACGGATTAATTTATCGGCATGATGGTTATAAACACACTGAATGTCGGAACAAGACAACCATTAATTATGTCAGCTTGTGTCGTTTTTAGTGTCATTTATGTATTCATTTCTTTGTTCATATATGTAATTATTTTCTTTTGTTAGTCGTGAGTGATGCTTGTTCAGTCTCTTTGTTCAGATTCATCCTTTTCTTCTCGTATTATTCTTTATTTATTTCTCTTATGACGTACTTGTCATGTCGCATAGGAATAAATGCCTATTATTATTTACGAAAGTAGCAATAAGCGAGTGTTTACTTGCATCTTACATTTGTTTTTAATTGGGGACGATGAAGGCGGTCGGTAACTAAAATCTTGGTAGACACTACATAAAAAAAAAAAAAAAAAAAAAAATATATATATATATATATATATATATATATATATATATATATATATATATATATATATATATATATATGTTAATGTTCCATACGTAACAAAAACGAAACATGCATCACTTAAGCGAAATGATATCATGCGTAAGATCACAGAGAGAAAAAAATCAAGAAATTAAAAAGAAAATATAATTGAAGACACAATTAGGGAAGGAACAATTCCATTCCATTTTACGGTTCCCGATTTTTACGTGGATCTTGCAGGGATACTGAAGTCTCAAGCATACCCAGGCGCGGCACACACATTAAGGATAAGAGAGAGAGAGAGAGAGAGAGAGAGAGAGAGAGAGAGAGAGAGAGAGAGAGAGAGAGAGAGAGGAGTAATTATTGAGAACTGTATCTGCAATCTGAGAGAGAGAGAGAGAGAGAGAGAGAGAGAGAGAGAGAGAGAGAGAGAGAGAACCATGCAAGTCCTGGCAAGGAAAACTGCAGAATTAAAGCTCTCAAGGACTTGGGGAGCGTACGTCTTACACTTAAAGGAGAAAGAGTTGCTCATAATAGTGAGCCCGAAGTATCTAACGAGCATGAAATGCTTTTTAGAAGCGAAAATTATGAGCTACAAGCAAATGGTATAAATACATCGTCGAGTTGGCGAGATAGGAGGAGTTTGATAAGAAAGGTTGAATATAACTTAGTAAATTTGTATTTTTTTATCCTTTTATTTTATCCTTTCAAAAAAAGTCAGTTATACCCAAAATCACAAATATAAACATTAACTTTTGGAATAATTCTTGGCACCTCTGTATAACGTCGGTGTACATAAGTTTTTACAGTATATTTTTTCCTTAATTAGAATAATTTCTTGATTGATCTTTTCGTTTTTGTGGCCCAAGTCAACGCTTATTTTTCGTTCTTTCCCTTCAGTAGACGTTACAAACTCAAGATATTAAGATATAAGATATATTAATAAGACATCTAGATATCTCGTTCTGTAGAGTAAAGGTTTTTCTTGACGCGATATTTCGACTGATTCTTCCGGCGTTTTCGCTCAGGCGCAAATTTCCACATGCCTTACAACCTTCTGAAATTTAATCGCTCGACGATCATAATATTTCATAAGAATGTTGGCCGATTTTAATTGTATCACTCAGTCCCCGAATATTTTAGATTGTGTTGTAGACTGTACATACATGTACATATATATATATATATATATATATATATATATATATATATATATATATATATATATATATATATATATATATATATATATATATATATATATATATATATATATATATATATATATATATATATATATATATATATATATATATATATATATATATATATATATATATATATATATATATATATACAGTTATGTATACATACATACATATATCTAGAGAGAGAGAGAGATCAAACGGACGCATAATCTTTCCACGATACGAAAACTCCGCTTCAATTAGTGAAATTATTTATTCCATGATAGAGAGCCAGCATCATAAGTGACAGCTTGACATCTCCTACCTGCTCATTAACGGTGTCAAAGGCCTTCCCTTTCGGTGTCAATTTAACGTCTGTTATTTTGCGTAGAGAATGAATAAGCTTCCTCTTTTTGTTAGTGTCCGACAGCTTATCTCTTTATCTTCATTGACATAGATATTCATCTTAAGAATATGTTATTAATGCCCACCTGTCGCCTCAAACTAAGTTTTACAGGGTTTTTTCTTCGCGTACATTTGTCTGTTTTTTATTTGTCTGTTTGTCTGTTTATTCAGTTGTCTGGTTTGTTTATTTTCTGTTCGCAAGATATCTCAACGAGCTGTTATGTAGGATTTTACGAAATTTTATCCAAAAATGGATCCCTTGACTAACAACAAGTGACCACATTTTTGGGGCTGGATCAGGACGTAGGAGTAATAATAATAATAATAATAATAATAATAATAATAATAATAATAATAATAATAATAATAATAATAATAATAAACGATATAAGTTGAATTTTTTTCAGCCTGAAAAACCCACTCCTAGTCGAACTTTTTTTCAAGCTCTTGGCTCATCTCTTCAAGTTTTTTTTTTTTTTTTTTTTTTTAAAGAAACGTTTGCGCTTATTTCAGAATGTTCCATCCCTGTTCACTTTCAGTTTTGTTTCAATTTTTTTTCCTCTATTTTCTGTTTTCTTTCGCTTTTGTGTTCCTCACCTTTCCTACAGTTGCCTTGTTTCATTTTTGTCTTCACTTTCCTCTAAGATGAAAATTAACACTTTTGATTAATGTCCACGGAATATTCAGGGAATTGTCTTCCGCTTATAATGTTCTAACGTCCAATTATCTCTTCCACTTCTGTTGTTTCTCAGCAAAAAAGCTTATTAACGATGGTATTCAGTCGGAAAAAGACTATATAGTTACCTCTCGAAAGTCAATTCGGAAGATGACAAGATATTCCACCAAGAATAATTCTAAAGGCTCTGAAGATCTTTCCAAAATTAATATTCTTTTCACTTTTATCACACTCAGTATTTTTAACTGTTCATTAAATCCAATGAATAAGTATTTTTTTAATCCTTTGTTATATCCAGTAATTCAATATTTCATTAACTCTTCAATAATTCGAGTAACACAAAATTCTTTTTCTTTAACCCCTCATTGAATGCAATAACAGCCGCAGAAAAAATATCCGAAGGGGAACAGAACAATGGAAAAGAAAGTGTCGAGGGACTGAAAAGAGAAACCAAAGAAAGAAAGGACAACAAGATATACAGAGACTCTTTGGGCAAAACATATTATATCACCAAAAATATGCTTCCTTCCTCTTACCCCCTGTTTATTTAAGGAGGAAGGTCCACTTACCAGGGAGAGATTTTCCCCCTTCGATGAATTCCAATAGTTGTGTAATATTGTTTCACTCCCTTCGAAACAATGGCATCTTTTGTTGATTGTCCCTAAGAGTTGGGTCAAGGATTCATGTTTTGGAGAGTAATAGATTCGTCTTTTTTTTTACCTTTATAAAATTTTTCAGTTCTTGTAGAGGCTTGGTTTCTCAACAGTCCCATGTAACAGAAATGTTGAGTCATTCAGTTCTTAAGGGCTCTTTTAATATCAGAATGAACTTCTGAGTATGTTATTGTAATAAATAATGCAGTATAAAGTATATATATATATATATATATATATATATATATATATATATATATATATATATATATATATATATATATATATATATATATATTTATATTTTATGACATTAGGTCAATCAATCAATCCTTTTGTCTTCAGTTCAGGACAGACAAATAAAATATGCAAGTTTTACTAATCGTTTCACTCCCGCATCTCTTTGCATCCTGCGCATGATTATCCCGTCTCAGTGGCAGTTTGAAGGCAAAGAAGAAAGTGTGATTACATCATGTATCTGTTTCTTCTTGTAATGCGTTCGCTTTCATTGTTGGATTTGTGCATAAAGACAATATGGACGAGTATCTGCTATTTCCTTTAGCATCTTTTGCATAAATTTTGACTGCTCTCAAGGGAAGTTTCCAGCTAAAATTCCTCTCTCTCTCTCTCTCTCTCTCTCTCTCTCTCTCTGATTGACTGATCTGTTTGTGCAGCCTGGAGTCGCAACAATTGTGGTCACGGACGACGCCTTCACGTTGGCAAAGGATTTGCTTTTTTCCAACATAACTAAACCAAACGAGCGTGCACACGCACAAAATGCTGTTTTGTATACCTGGTTTCATGAGAGCCCAAATTTTCCTTGAGTACATTGGTTGGACGTTTTTATCCAACTGAGGCTATTTTTGCGAAGTATTGTCTAGTGACACATTGCTTGTCTGCGCAGCCCTTGACAAAAATTAACTTTATGATATATTTCTTAATTACTTTTTCGTAATATATAAAAAAATTTAGAATATAAATTCTGTTCCTTGGAAGCCTTTTTGGTTGTCATTTATCATTTCACAATGTAGAAAAAAGAGGAAAGGAAACGTTGCACACTAATTAAAGTTTTAAAAATCATTGATAATATCTCGCTTTTTATTTCTTTGTCTCGTTTCACCTCTTTAGCAGTTGATGAACAAGAAATTCCTGTATAAAATACCTCCCCTCTGTATTAAGGAGACTGACTGGAAATGCTGATTTCCCTCGTAATAGAACAATGTCGAAGTAAAAGCGTCCCATTAAAATTGTAGAAGATTTATGAATAATTTATATGATATAAACATCCGGAGAGCATGATTAGGAAATGAGCTTAATAGTTTCAGCAGAGTTTTAATAATAAATACAGAGCGGCTGACTGAATTATATTATATACTGTGCCCATATATTCATATTGTAACACTTAATGTTCTCGTCATGCCATAGCATAGATTTTTTGGGTTGTTTGTATTGGGGAAGGGGACAAAATGAAACAATTTGAAGAAAAATTAATATCATTATTTAATATCGACTTGAAATTATTTTAGTAATTACTATAAATTTCCTGTGACAATTGTCATATTTCTTGGGAAATATATGGCTTAGTTGAAACTACTGAATTCGTTACTTCCTTCTGTGTTTCCAGAGCTTTGTTATCTTCACTTGACAAGGTGAATACCTCTATAAATTGGAAAACTTTCTTACGAAAAAACTAAATTCGGAGAGATGGACATTGAACATCTTCACTATCAATTAGATTATATTGATGGTTCAAATTTATACTTTTACGTAATATATTACTTTGAAACAGATATGAGACTATTAAAATGGCCTGCTCATTTAGGTCCAATTTGATATAAACTGAATTATAATGAGGGGTTCATCTTGACGTGCAAACCTTTGAACTTTTAAAGCAAAGATCTAATAATATGAAAGAACTATTTTGCTTCATTTTTTTTTATGTCAAACAAATGCGAGTGAGTGTTGCGACATCACGCAGCCTCCATTAAGGGAAGGTTTACCAACTCTCATGTCCCCGTAAAATGTTTTGGAGGTATGATGTGGGGATCATGTCTTAATGGGGCTCGTGGCAGCAGGAGAGAATATTTTGAGAATGGTTACCAGACGGTATTCTGCTTTTCTGAAGGTGTTCAGGGGTGCTAGAAGAGAGAGAGAGAGAGAGAGAGAGAGAGAGAGAGAGAGAGAGAGAGAGAGAGAGAGAGAGAGAAACTGGCATCAAAAGAATATGGAATAATAAGTTCTCTCTTTATCTCAATCTTGTAAAATGGAACCCACCCCATCTCTCTCTCTCTCTCTCTCTCTCTCTCTCTCTCTCTCTCTCTCTCTCTCTCTCTCTCTCTTGGTCTTCGTCTTATGAGGCCAAATTTATCTGATGAACTCAGATAAATAATGTGTTATTTCAATGGAAACGTAGTTCCATATATATTTGTATTGTTTCTGCAGTGAAACAAAACAAAATTCTAGTTATTTAGTTTTGAGATCGACAAATCCATCTAATCAGAGAATCCTTATGGTGTACCATTGCAGTCTGCTTCTATAACCCTCAGATAAAAATCTGTGATGTTGTGATTTCAGAAAAACCTCGAATAAAAGGAACGAAAATCATGAAAGAATCCAAGTCTTGCGCTCGGTTGGAAAGAACCAAGTCTCCTGGTGTAAAATAGGAAGAACAGTGACTCTCTCTCTCTCTCTCTCTCTCTCTCTCTCTCTCTCTCTCTCTCTCTCTCTCTCTCTCTCTCTCTCTCTCTCAGCACAGTTACAGAAAGTTTGGATGGAAAACAATGAATTTCACCCTGTACTGATGCCTGTAACAGTTGCCCGGCATCTGCAACTGTCTGTATCAATTTGTATTGCTTCCTGTGGTCAAAAGGTCACGAAAAATTGTCAATACCGGTGCAACCTTTTTTAAATCTATTTTGCATCCAGATATGTTTGTGCACAGCTGTCCTTGTTGTTTCCAAAGTCAAAATGACTCCCCAAAGATCAATTTTTTTTATTTGTTGATCTTAAGACAATATTGAGTCCCTGTTTACTTTTTTTTTTTTCATTGTTGCATGTTTTTCACAAGCTAATTATGTATACAAAAGGTAAATTGTCAATATGAACTCTCAGTCCGATGGCTTCAAATATATGAAGAGAGAGAGAGAGAGAGAGAGACATATATATATAGATATATATATATATATATATATATATATATATATATATATATATATATATATATATATATATATATATATATATATATATATATATATATATATATATATATATATATATATATATATATATATATATATATATATATTGTATATATATTTACATGCCAAAAAGGGCACAGACCTCTCCTCGACACAATAAAGCCTTATACTGAAAAGGTTATGTATGTTACCTCTTCAAAGGATACATAACTCTTCGAAGGATGAAAATCAACATACGCTTGAAAAACAAATCACGTATTTTTAAATGCATTTCTTGAGATTTTTCTTTATCAGACAACGAAACGCATTATATTTTACGTTTATGTAGAGTCTGGAATCTTCCCACTTGGTTTAAAATTTAGAAGAAAAATTAGGATTTAGACTGGAATAAAATATGGGCTGTATCGTTCGAAACTAATTGCACGCAGGTCGTTAAACGAAACTTTTTCCATTTATATAAAGATCCTCCATTTAGCGGAATGCCGGAATCTTTCCTTCCCCCGTACGGGCTTCCTCTAAATTCGTTTGCATTCTGCTGGAAAGGAAGGAGGAAAAGATGGGATTCCCTTCACGTTCCATGACCACAAGAGCACTTTTCAGTTCTAATAATTTTCTTCATGAATATGAAGCATTTGAATTATGTAGCGTTTTTTTACTCTAATATACAGTATTATTCAAGCTGTGAAAATATTTGTTATGAATGTCGAAAATTAAAGAATTTATTTTACATATATAAGAAGGAAAACGTATTTTATGAATGTGAAAAAAAATGAAAGATGTAAAAAAAACTCAAGCCAGTAAAATTAATGAATATCCAAAATGAAACAAGTCAAGTCAGGAAAACAATTTTTAATATTCAACATGAAAGAAAAAACATCTCTTTCATTAATTTTGCATTAGAAAGTAGCAAAACGAAGAACGAACGAAGAAATAACGGAAAAAACAAAGAGGAAAAATTGTCTTTTATGGAAGGTAAAGTATTTACATTTCATAAAACAAGCCTCAGGAAAACTCCAAATTATTCTAATCATAACAGAAAGAGTATAGATTCCTGTACAGAAATGTGTACGTAAATATAACTACTTTGTTCATATGGTTACTGAATTGTCTCACTGGCTTAGTGTCCCAAGTAGCCCACATGTGGAAAACCGAAAGAAGGACAGCAGATATATAAATCTAGTTTTCCACTTGAGACAAAAAAAAAAAAAAAACAGAGTAGATAAGATTCCATATTGTACATTTTGTTCAGTGGTTTCGCCTTGTAAGACGGATTGCGGAAGATAAAAAATTTTAAGGCAGAGTAAGGATTCATATTATATATATAATATATATATATATATATATATATATATATATATATATATATATATATATATATATATATATATATATATATATGTATGTATATATATTATATATATGTATATATATATATATATATATATATATATATATATATATATATATATATATATATATATTATATGCATGTATGTATGATGTGTGTATAAACTCTCGTTAATTCAACTTACGATTGTTCAAACTCACTGCTAGATTGTACTCACTAAACATTAAAAACACATCATAAATCAGCCTTATATTATTGGGGATACCCATGAAATGCTGAAATAAATAGATCGAAACTCGTGAAAATAAACATATATATTTCTCCAGAGAAAACAGGTTAACGAGCAAAAACAACGGAAGACCGAGTAAAGAGAGAGAGATACAAAGAAAGAGAAAAGAGAGTTTCTGGAAACAATTAATTTAAATAACTAATGTATTTAACTTTAGAGAATTGTATGTAGTCATGCATCTGTTACCAAATCTTTAACTAACTTTCCGGGCCTAAAGACGTGAATAATGCAGAAATGTGATAGAAACTGAAAAGTCCTGTTTATAGTCGATTCCTTGATGAACTAGAAAATGAGGAAAGGAAGCAGTTGTTATGCATATCGTTTAAAATTCTCGCTTCATTTACCCTTGTCCCCTTAAGTGATAAATCTTCCGCGCAGTGAAGACTCAAATGGATTTCTTATTATCCGAAACCAGTTGCACCAGCAAGTAGAGAGAAAAGACTCTCTCTCTCTCTCTCTCTCTCTCTCTCTCTCTCTCTCTCTCTCTCTCTCTCTCTCTCTCCACTTGTCGTCCGAGCTGAACAACCATAACCTCTCTCTCTCTCTCTCTCTCTCTCTCTCTCTCTCTGAA
>NC_089795.1:46023361-46048361 GCF_040412425.1 Macrobrachium rosenbergii
ACACGCTGGTATGCAAGAGTTAGTCTGCCCAGGTAATTCCTTGGGTACAGTTGTACTCATATCCACAAAATCGTTCCAACTTCTTTTATAACTTGTGTGGCCTGGTTGGCAGAGCTCTGGTTCATTTGAAAGACCTGAGCTCGATCCTGGTGTGAGCCAGAAATTTATTTCTGTTCCGCACGTAATTGTGTGTTGGTATTTCTATCATATTAACCCAGAAAGGATAATTTGAATGAAATGCTGCTAATTGGGTCACTGCTGAGTCAGGAAGTTGGGGAAAACACGTGGTATGCAAGAGTTAGTCTGCCCAGGTAATTCCTAGGGTACAGTTGTACTCAGGTTCCAACTTCTTTTATGACTTGTGTGGCCTGGTTGGCAGCGCTCTGGTCTTTCATTTGAAAGACCTGGTTTCGATCCTGATGTGACCCAGAAATATGTATACATATTCATGTGTATATAAATATGTATACATATATACACGTAAATATATATAGTGAGAGAGTAGATAAACAGAGAGAGAGAGAGAGAGAGAGCACATCTAAGTATACGTCGTATCTCGAACACCAAACATTTCTTCTGGAAATCAGACCGTATTATAAAACGTTGTAGGCGGCGACTCCTGTACCTGACACGTTTCCACCTCTTCACGTGATCGTCCATAATACGAACACCTGGTTTCTTCTCCAGGAAACCTGATGAAGAAAGTTTGTAATTAATCCTGTCCTACTTTTCTCGGGTTCCCTGGGAAGTTAAGGAAAATTTTTTTTTTTTTTTAAGTAGAATTATTGTTCCGCTCTCCTGTGTGTTAAGCTCTTTGAATTTCATAGAACATTCTGGACACAAAAAGAAACAAAATTCCGTTCTGCTATATGAAACTTTTAACATTAACATCTTACAATAATAACTTCTTTTTTCTTATTTTTATTTGTTTACTGGTATTATTCCTGATAATGCTTCCTTAAGCTGACAAAAGATCCCAACTCTCATATTACTATATTACGATCATGATCTCTTTGCTGATTCTTTACTCTTCTTTGTTCACAGGTATTATATACTCTAGATAATGAGGGCGATTGAAATTGATCAGGTTGCTATATAAAAGGGACTAGAGTCGAAACTGCTACCAAATAATGTAGTTGGGGCAAATCTGGTTGCTGAATTAGGGGACAGGAATCGGTTTTGTTTGCCAAATGAACGGGATTTAAATCTATCAGGTTGCTAAATATGAGACTCTGAAACTGGTTAAACTTTCAAATGATGGAGTCGGAGCAATTCTGGGTGCCGAACTAGGGGACATGAATCGGTTTCGGTTGTCGAATGAACGGGCTTGAAATCAGTCAGGATGGTAAATGTATGAGACCGAAACTGATTAGATTGCCAAATGAGGGTGGAACTGAAACAACTCAGGTAACCTAATAAAATGTATTATTGCCTACATAGTTATCACGTGATTGGCTTGAAACGAGCCTGATTGCTAAATCAGGAGGAGAGGAATCGACCTGATTGGCAATTGATTGGGTCTGGAGCAGAAGGGATACCAAGTGAAGGGGATTAGAATAGAAATAGTTGCCTACTGAAGGGGACTGAGATTGATAGGGTTCATAAATGAGGGAGATAAGAATCGATGTAGTTGCCTCGCTAGGCAGAATGTTTCTACCCCTTTAAGAAGGAGTGTGGAAACGGGGCACCCATTTATATTCACCGTAACTATAGGTGTCCCCGTTTCCACACTCCTTTACTGACCATGAGACCAGTGATTTTGGTTATTACTCAAAGTAATATCTATCTATACAAATAAAATTCCTTATCAAAGGGTAATGTTTCGTTGAATTCTGCTAATAGTGACAGGTTATTACAGTATACAATAATATTCTCGAATCTAAAGGACATTAAATTTTCGAGGCTTTGATTGTTCCCTTTCGGGAAATGGAAAATGCGGATTCAGTATTTCGAATTTTACTTCTTGCCTCAAAGGTACGAAGGAATAAGAATGAAAAAGTCATTCTTTCATGTGCTGCTTTTTTAAGGAATATTTTTAGGATGAGGCAATATTCATTTAGACACGCAGCTCTCTCTGAAATATCAGATTCACCACCATTGCTATCCTGCACCTCTCTCTCTCTCTCTCTCTCTCTCTCTCTCTCTCTCTCTCTCTCTCTCTCTCTCTCTCTCTCTCTCTCTCTCTCTCTCTCTCGTATGGCTGCCTATAATCATACCTATTTAACTTTGCGTGATTATATATATGTATTTACGAAAGCTTAAAAAATAATGAGTAATTTTTATTTTTATTTATTTGCTGTCCTTTTTTACCAAACCACTTCCCTTCTCGTATCTACGAATATCCTACATAATCCTCTCCCTAGCAGAGAGAGAGAGAGAGAGAGAGAGAGAGAGAGAGAGAGAGAGAGAGAGAGAGAGAGAGAGATTCAGTTTTTATATGCCGAGCTTCTTTCGTCTTAGCAATCTCGGGGACATCCTTAAAACACACACACACACACACACACAAGCAAGAGTTTTTCTTAGTTTCAAATCCCCCAGAGATTTTCTTTTCCATGCGCCGGAGTCCACTTTTAAAAGCTCCTTCCTGTATATCATATTTCACGGGGAGGAAGAAAAGGATCTAATATACTGTGGGATCAACCGGCCAAAAGCAAGAATGGAATGCAAATCTGCGCTTGCCTTTTTTTTTTTTTTCTTTTTCTTTTGGTCAGGGAACCGTCATTTTTTTTCAAACTCCGCTGCGACAACAGGCAAGAATCTATCTATCACTGTTGGAAATTCGGGGGTCCATTTGTAATACAAGAGCGACCTACGTTTTGGAATTTCATTTTCTGGTCTCTTAGTTCTGATATTGTCCAGATATTATTTATTTCTAGTTTATTTCTTCAATATTATTCCAATATGAAGACGATGTAGATCCTTTGGTTGTAATTATCATTACCAATTATATGGTTTTGATTATCATTACCAGTCTTTGTTTTAATTATCATTACCAATCATTTAGTTTTAATTATGATTAGCAATCTTTTGGTTTTAATTGTCATCACCAGTCATTTGGTTTTAATTATCATTAACAGTTTTTATTTTAATTATCGTTACCATTCATTCGGGGTTTCATTATCATTACCAATTATATGGTTTTGATTATCATTAACAATTTTTTTATTTTAATTATCATTACCAAGGATTTTGTTTTAATTATCATTAGCAATCATTTGGTTTTAATTATCATTAACAATCTTTTTATTTTAGTTATATTTACCATCATATGGTATTAATTATCATTACCAGTCATTTGGTTTTAATTATCATTACCAGTCATTTTGATTTCAATTATCATCCCAATATTTTGGTTTTAAATTAATAATCAATAGCAATCATTTGGTTTTAATTACCAGTAATTTGATTTTAATTATCATTACCAATCATTTCGCTTTAATTATTGTTTCCAATAAATTGGTTTTGATTATCCTTTTCAATAATTTTGGTTTTAGCTTTCATTACCAATCATTTGTTTTAATTATATTGCAATCATTTTTGTGTTCATTATCATTAGCATTCATTTTGGTTTTAATTATCATTAGACAGTGTGGTTTTAATTATCATTAGCAATTGTTTGGCTTTCATTGTAATTACCAATTATCTGGTTTTAATTATCGTTACCATTCCAACTTGATGTGCCACTGTGGCTTCTAAAACCAGTAGTTAATCTCAAGCGTCTCTCGTGATTTATAGTAAGTCACGTCCTGGCTACACAGCCAACACATTTTAGATTTTGAAACTTATGAATTGAAATAGCACCGAGGAAAGTATCCCACTGACCCTTGCGCTGTGCCGGAGAGGGATATTATATATGTGTGTGTGTGTGTGCGTGTGTGTATGTATGTAATATTATCTATATCTATTCCCGTTACATTCACTAAAATCTGACATGTTATAAAGGACCCGTTTAAACGTTTATTGCAATAATGCATGTAAAATTGTATGTTCCCATTCAGTATTTATTTTTTTAGGCATGCTTCATTTTAAGACCTCATAAAAAGTTACGATGGGTCTCTCATATTCATTTTATTAATCAGTGAATTTGCATTATATCTAGCAAATATAAAACTGGTATATATAAATGGAAACAGGCTCAAGATAACTTTGTTTTTTGTTGTCAATATGTTAACGTGGGTATGTGAGTAGCGTCTGTTTTGCGTATTTATCTCATTTCATTTGCTCTTTGGCCTCCTTGTGACCCATGGTCACGAGCTAGACCTCTAGAAAGCATGGAATGCAAGCAGTCTCTCCTGAGGGCTGTGTTACAAACATCCTCTTTGGGTCAAACGACTGATCTTTCTTCACTGAGAAAGTAGGATATTCTACGGTAGAACTGTCGAACAGTGTTCCTGCCTGAGTTGTGCCCTGGTCAAGGAATTAATTGCAAGCAAATTTGAGAGAGGAAAAATGTGTAATACCACTTAAAAGGGCTAGATTCATCCTACATTTCTCAGCCACTGCGTACCTGCGTATTTGAAATTTGATTTTTAATTTGTTTATCTTTACCTATTTTCTATAGATTTTATTGTACATCTCTACGTATTCCCGAAAGCCCATTTTATTCTGTTTTTGAGGGGGGGTGTCCTTGGAGTAAAGTATTTCTCCTAGGAAGGTCTGCGCCGTGGAGGAAGTATATTTAGCCCCCGAAATAAAGTCCAGCGAGCATCAACAAGGTTTTCCCTCTTGCAATTCATGATCTTAATTTTGAGTCGAGAACACTTTCAAGGAATAATAAACCTTTTCTTATACATTATTCTTGCGTTCTGGTAACACCGCGAAAGTATGTTGTTGCTGTGTTAGTCGCGGTCTGGCGATTTTTACAGTGTTCTGTTTCAAAGCAAAATAAACAGATGTTTTTAGTTACTGCTTATTTATTCTCTTAGAAAACTGGAGTTTCATTCTGGAAGTGCTTTAACCGAGACTGCATGTCCAAACCAGGCCTCTTATTCTATTTAACACCCTGCTGCTAGATCCCTAGCTGGCATAAGGCCTGGACTTCCTAGTGTGTCTACATGAACCGAACATTGAGAATCGATGTCACATAATAAAGATGTCGCAATATGTAGTGACGTAAAATGCTTCCACGGAAAATACCAAGGGTCACAACGAGGCCTTCCAGTCTACGGAGTGATCATTCTTGAGTCCTTCATTTTCTTTTAAATTGACAGCACAATGAGTGCTGCTATAATTCAGTCTTCTTGAATGGAAAAATAGTATTTTGCCGAAAACATCCAAGTATACGAATACTTTCAATTCGAACCTTCAGAGACGACACGAAATAACTCTGGAAAGTTAAATACCTTGATTCATTTTTCCAAAAAATGTCACAGAAAGCCATTAAAAAAAATCCATGAAAAAATGTTTCATGAAAAGTCATTCCCATATGTCAATGCTTTCAATTCGAATCTGTCCGTAAACTTTTATGGAAAGTTCATGATGAAACTTTCACCTCCGAAAATACTCAGACGGGAATCTGAAAGGCGTCAAAATGCGGCCCACGTGGAAGTTTTTATTTGATATATATTTTTTTTTTACAAAAATTTGCTTTTCGGAATCGTCCCCTTATGAGGCTAAAAATCAATTATCTCCCCTACTCACAGAAAAATGTTCTTGAAGGGGTATTGTTCCTCTCTCTCTCTCTCTCTCTCTCTCTCTCTCTCTCTCTCTCTCTCTCTCTCTCTCTCTCTCTCTCACTTTGGTGGCTCTCCGCTTGCAGCCTCTTCTAGAATATTCCTCTTCTCTGGAGGTTTGGTGGCTCTCAGAACTATTGCCACTTCTCAGAATATTGCCAATAATATTGTCAGGTTTATTGCAAGCATCATACTGAAACTTGCAACAAAACATAGCAGGCTAGTACGTGCGGCACTGTGCCATAATGAACACCAAAAGCCAATAGAATTAATAATAACGAAGTCAGCAGATAGATTTAAATCATTTTTCTCCACCTTGCTGATCATAAAGGCTTTGGAGAACAGCTTTACTCCTAATTAATGGAAAGTTGAAGCGAAGATACAGTGCATTGCTATCCTAAATATGTTCACCTTGTATTTTAATAATTTATTTATATTTCTATTTGTTTATTTATTGATTTATTAATTAATTTTTTTTATTTTTAATAATTGATCTCCTCATTCTCTATTTCCTATATTGAATACCATATTCTTTGGAAGCTGGAATTTCAAGTCAATGACCTTATAGGGTTTTTCCATATGAATAGGGGTTAATAATAATAATAATAATAATAATAATAATAATAATAATAATAATAATAATAATAATAATAATAATAATAATAATAACCAATCTAATTGATTTATTTAGTTAAAAGAAGATGAGAACAAGCCGAAAGATTTCTCTGAGAAAAAATAATAATAATAATAATAATAATAATAATAATAATAATAATAATAATAATAATAATAATAATAATAATAATAAAATCCAATTAATTTATTTAATCATAAAAGACAAGAACAATCCGAAAGATTTCTCTCATGAAAAGAAAGATCAAACGTCTTACGAAAGGTGATCTGAGAGAATCAAATGGGACCCAGCCTGAGGTCATCTTGAGGATATTGGATTTAGGACGAAGAAGCGGATGAAGTTTGGGATTTTATTGATAATTCCTCAGAAGAAGTCATTTCTGGGAACCGATTTCAGGTCCGAATACTCTTTCTGGTTAATTCATTTTATTCTGTAACATTTTCATAATTATATTCACTTCGTTTGGAGCGATGTTTTTGAATTTTATCATTTCCTTTTGTGTTTTTATTTTTATTTAATTTTTTCATTTTTATTGTTATCGAGAGTATGTTGGAAAAAGGGTCATTGACATTAAAACCTGAATATGGCAACAGGCTCCGTGTAGACACTGCTATAACCATTTGCATCTATAAATCTCCAAGAGCATAATAGGAAACGTACGCACTGAATAAAGAATAATAAGAATATTATGCAAATATTCTGCTTTCGCTCAATGAGCATTTTTGAGTATTTGAAATGAATTATTTGCATATTCTATTGATTACATTTTTTTTTTCAATATAGAATGATATATTTGATATGAAAGGGACACTATTTACTTCCATGTTCTGCCTGTTTAATGATCCGTAGACAGCTCACAAGCTTTGTCCACCGTTGGGGGGTACTGTTATCAGTGCACCTCACACGATGCACTGTAGGCATTACTTAAGGTTCTTTGCAGCGCCCCTTCGACCCCTGGCTGCAACCCTTTTCATACCTTTTACTGTACCTCCGTTAATATTCTCTTTCTTCTAACTTAATTTCCACCTTCTCCTGACAATTGCATCATTTGGCAACTGCGAGGTTATCCTCCTGATAAACCTTTCAAACCTTTGTACTCTCAATTTCCCTTTCAGCGCTGAATGGCGTCATAGGTCCCAGCGCTTGGCCTTTGACCTAAATCTTACATTCTATTCCATTTCACAGGCTTTGACTGAACAAAATAAATTTGTTATAAGTTCTCATTAACTCATTATGACAATAAAGAAAAAACACTATATAAAAGCTGTAATTTTGGATTCATTACCATGACGTATGTTATATTTCAGTAGTTTATTAGTAGTTTGGTCGAAACTGGGGAAAATAAAATTCAAATGAAACGTAAATGGTTTAGCCAAGCTTAATTAGCACATCTGAATGCGAATTTTAATTACAAGCCGGAAATTATTAACCTTATGTGGAAGGCCATTCCTGCAAAAAAGGTGTAATAATTGAATTGTCAGTACGGAATGTAGGCTGGTGACGCTGTTTTATTATTATTATTATTATTATTATTATTATTATTATTATTATTATTATTATTATTATTATTATTCAGAAGATGAACCCTATTCATACGGAACTTGGCTAAAGGGGCCATTGACTTGAAATTCAAGCTTCCAAAGAATATGATGTTCATGAGAAAGAAGTAACAGAAGGTAATGGGAAATACAAATGAAGAGATCACTAATTAAAAAGAAAAAATAAACTAACAAATCAATAAAGAAATGGAAAAAATATGTAAATAGATTATTAAAATACAAGAACTGTATAGTGTATTAATGCATTCCATCTTCGCTTGAACTTATGAAATTCCATTTGCACGACATTTCAGGAAGGCTATTCAACAGTCCCACGGTGTGAGGAATAAAGGACCTATGGAACTGAGAAGTTCGACAGCGAGGCACATTTACTGCATATTGGTGCTGCTGTTCGGCGAATATGGTTGCTCTCGTCAGGAAAATGATCTATTCATCCATTTTTTCTTTTATAACTGGGGGAATATGGTAGGTAGGATTTGTTACATAGCAGCTTTGTTTACGGATGAAGACCGAAGAATGGGAATACAGAAATTAGAATTGTACAAAGATGGTTATTACCCGTTAATTAAGAAGTTTCTGATGTCAGGTTATAAGGAAACCAATAAATGATAGAAAATTAATATGAAACAAGACTGCAACTGGAGTACTTAACGGAATAACATTTTTAAAGAAAGCAGATAAAAAATATTATGTAAAATCACGAGAGATCGCTTATCACTATAATTTTAGTTATCACACATTATAACCAAAATATTACTTAAGGTCCAGAAGAAAAATAGTATTCCTTTCACGCGTTGCTAAATGATTTTTAGATTATTATTTAACGGTACTATGACGAAAGGTCTGAATGGGGCAAATAATTCCTTACGGAGTTCCGGAGTCATTTCAAGATTTCAGAAATCATATATATATATATATATATATATATATATATATATATATATATATATATATATATATATATATATATATATATATATATATATATATATATATATATATATATATATATATATATATATATATATATATATATATATATATATATATATATATATATATATATATATCTTCCATATAGCGGCATACAGATTGCAGGATTAGTGTCCTGCTGATTGGGAGGAACTAAATTATGACTATTATATTTAAATTCTTTGTTAATTTACAATCGCTCAATGTCGTTGAATTGGGTAATTTGTAACTTATATCAAATTAACCAATCTGATCTTGGATCTCGTTAAAGAGGAATTTTAAGAGCGTTAATACCTAATAATTTTCTTATATTGTTAATTCCATAAAACCTTTTGAGAAGACTGTAACTCAATAAAGAGTTTTATATCTTTGTCATCATAACGTCATTAAAAATCCCTCGTTTTGTTGTCGATTGAATAAAAATTATAGTATTTTTATTTTATCTGTCTTTTCTTAGTTGACGTTAAATATAAGCAGCCGATATCCGTGAGACTTTTAGCTTGTTTCTGACTGGTTGATGCCTCCAAAAAGTAACCTCTATAATCTGTGAGAAGCATGAGCCGCCACCAATCATGGTCAGCCATGATGATATCGTCTGCAGATATTTGACGTCAACACCAAATAATTCTGACTATTTTTTTTTTTTTTTTTTTTTACTTTTTTCATACTGATAACAGAACAAGAAGGGCACTGTTCTTGTTGTTAAAATGTAATAGCTTCCATAAATGTCACATTAGCATTCCGCTTTTAGAAAAAAAATTCAGAGTGTTTTCTTAATGACGTTTCTCACGTAAACTTTGAAAATTAAGGATTTTTAATTGAGGATCAGAATTTATCGATGCTAACAATCAGCGTTAAAAGTTAATAGAAATTATAGATAAAATACAGCATAATTATTTTCATAAAAAAGTTTTAGTAGACAAAAAGATAAGTAGATAAGGGGTAATAAAGATTATAGAAACACTACTGAGTAATTATTTAGATTAAAGATTATTCAGTGGCATAGAAAATAGATAAGGAGATAAATGAACAAGACAGTTCAGAACAGGAATTCATTTTCTTATAAATCAAGAGGAAGGAGATACTGGTAATCTTCTCGCCGTATGCAATCTTCCGATGCGATAGATATTACCGTTATTGTGTTTTCCACCATTTTCAAATTCCATTCTGCAAAATTCGGGTTTGTGTTTTTGATGTTTGAAACCTAATTTTTCCTGTTCAATGTCTAAACATAACATTTCCTTCTTAATTTCCTTTTATTTTTCTTCAGCTTTTAATCTGATAAGTACTTATGTTTCTCCTTAGACTGGCTTTCCTTCCCAGAATATAAATATAAACTCAACATCTAAATAAACGTATAAACTAAACATCCATAAAACTAAACATCTGCATAAACTCAACATCTGTTTATAGACTTAACTCATATAAAAACTTAACATTTATTTATAGACTGAACACATAAAAAAAACTTAACATGTACATATATTTAACATCTGTTCATAAACTTAACGTATATCTAAACTTAACATCTACTGATAAACTTTCAGTAGTATCTCTCAGCACAGAAGTACCATTCAGTAAATTTGCAATTCAATGTTCGTATGATTATTAATTCCCCCTTCTCCATCCATTCTCATTTCAATAAATTTCTCCTAATTTATTTGCATTGGGAGTGAAGTAGATAAAAGGTTTCCCCTCAGACTAAATTATTTTAATGAATGAGAGGTGTGGCAATATTCTAATTTACATAGTTAGAAGGAAGAAGACCTTCCCCCAATTCAAAATTCATTTATGCGTAAATATATTAGGCATTTTGTAATTCCAGTCTAAATGATGCACATTTCATTCGTGTAATATCGTCACTTAAGATAGTTACAGTTGCTTCATAAAGACGAGTCATATTTTAGTCAAATTTATTTACAAGTAAGCATAACTAAGTTAAATCTCTCCCAGTTTTCTTCTAATTACCAGGCATTATCTTAATGAATAAATTGTTCCTTTTTTAATGCAGTAAATATATTTGTTTCTCCATATACGATAATTATATGGCGTCTCCATATTGCAAAAACATGCCTCTTCTCTTGCATTCTTTTAATTTGTGGTTTAGGTAAACCGTAATGCAGTTCATTAGGAATGTATATGCGCTATCACCCTTCCCAGTCTATAATTCCCCTCATATTATCTTTATGAAGAGCTATCTGTTATTTTTATATTTTTTTTTTTTTTTTTAGCTGAAGCCGACGTCATGGAAGGCTCTTTCTTACTTCTGATTGACCGAGGAATTTGAATACTAATCAATGGGTGGTGAGCACCGTGAGCTTCCACCAATCACGAAAGTTTTAATGATATCTGCTTGGTATATTTACCGTCAGCCAAAAATTAAGTACTATAAATTCAAATGTCAAATTTACTTAAAACTTTTTTTGATGAAAAAGTCAAATTCTATTAAAAAGTAAAGTTATGCACCTTTAAAAGGCTATTCCTGGTAATGTCATCACTAAAAGTTTCTCTTACCAAATGTGTTCATTTACCAGAAAAATTCAACAATCACTGAATAGTCATTTCGAAAATAATTGCTGTTATGGAGGAACAAAATCAGTGGTAAAATATTAATATTTATATTTCATATTGAACCTCAATATAATGCCAATGAAAAATAAACCCTTATATAAACAACACTTAAAAATTAAAGACAGACCTCAACATCCACGTGATACCTTTTATTTTCAAATTTTGGGAATGCGATAATTCTCCATTTTTTCCTCTTTCAATACCTTCATTCAGTATTTTTCCCAAATGTCAAAACCAATTTTGGCATATTTTATTAAATCCACTTATGAGTTATAAAATCCATTTCATCATTAATTTACAATCTGATAACCGTGAACACATTAATAATCAATCTGATAATTATTTAAACGTACATTCCCACCGCAACAATTCTTGTTCAGAGGTGCTGAAAATAAGATATTTTGACTGCAGGGCAATATTCCAAAATAATTCATTGCAAACGTAAAAGGCAGACAAATTGCAGAACTAATGGAAATAAATCAGACATTTCTCTCAACAGGTGAGCCCCATCTGCCGCGATCGTTGGCTGACGGGTAAATACATTCACAAAACCATACACTTAAACCTGATGATATGATTAACATCTACTCTCTTTTTGAATATCTGATTACAATATTTAAACAAAAATTTAAAATATAAAAATTAAATTTTATTTCTCCAACATCTTTAAAGACTTTCATTTCCATCCTTTATGTTTCAGGTATTTTTACGGATAATTTCTTTCTTACAATCAGTGACGTCAGAATAAGATATTCTGACTTAATTATATTCCTATTCTTCATTGCAAATCTTTGCTGAACTCTCTCTGACATTTCAATGTCATTTCTTGCTCTCTGATGTCATCATCTCTCCCTTCTGTTCTATTCTCTATTCTGTTCTATTTTCTTATATTTCATTCTATTTTCTCCCAGCTTTGAAATTCATTTCCACTCTTTCAAAAATGTCTGTCTTTCTTAGACTTCTCTCTCTCTCTCTCTCTCTCTCTCTCTCTCTCTCTCTCTCTCTCTCTCTCTCTCTCTCTCTCATTAAATGGCACTTTAGTAAGGCCAAGGAACGCATTTTATTATTTATGATCTAATTTTTTTATTCTTTTATTTTAACAAAGCTTAATCCCAGATTTACGAATGAATTATAATCCTTTTGTAAAGGTTACTATTTGGATATCCTATGTCACTGCAAAAATCTGAGTTAATAAGTAAGATTACTTGCTTTATAAGTAGCCTACAGTATGTTAAGCTCCTTAATGAGAAAATAAAAAAAGACACTGGATCAAAGACTTTAAAAGTGGATAAAATATACAGGGTATTTAATTTATTTATTAAAATTATAAGATATAATTTTGTTTTTCGATTTACTTATATAATCTGTTTCGGATGTTACTTAGTTGTTGCATCATTGTTTTTGAAACTATTTGTAAGTTATTCTAGATTGACAAGTTTTTCCATTTTGGTTTAGAAAGAAATTTCATATATATATATATATATATATATATATATATATATATATATATATATATATATATATATATATATATATATATACATACATACATATATATACATATACATACATACATACCTACATAATTACATAAACATCCGACCTGTATTCATAAAAATATTGATAAAAAATCTCCTTCGACCTGTATTCATATTCAGATACAACATTCTTACACAAATCTCCTTCAAAGAGTAGTCCCCTTGGGCTGCCTTCCACGCATCCCAGTGGTTGGTTCCCAATAGCTGGAAGCAGCGCTGAACGTCTCTTTTGAGATGGCGCACAATTGATCCGTCGCATTCTTCATGGTGTCATCTCTGGACTGAAATCTGGTCTCTTTTTTAGGGCATTTTCAGCTTTATCTAAAAGCCAGAAGTCATACGGAACCATAATGGAAGCACAAGTGTCGCCTTTGGCCAGGAAAATCTGTATCAAATGTGAAGAATGGGTGGTTATGGTGTTTTATGGATCTGCCAATTAAGCCCTCTGGCCACAAATGAAGAAGAGGAGAGGTTGCGTTTATCGTGATGGATCTGCAGAGAGAGAGAGAGAGAGAGAGAGAGAGAGAGAAAACGAAACATTTTCACACATTCTAAAGTAATTTGTCGAGTCAAATAAGGCATTAAAATATTTATTTTTTTTTTTTTTACGAAAAGGACCAGATTTCAGTCCAGAGAAGACATCATGCAGAATGCGACGGACCAGCTGCGCGCAGTCTCAGAAGAGGCGTTCCAGCGCTGCTTCCGACAGCGGCAGAACCGTTGGGAGAAGTGTGTGCGGCAGCCCAGGAGACTGCTTTGAAGGAGATTAGTGTAAGATTGTTGTATCTGAATATGAGTATTTTTTATGAACAAAGGTCGGATATTTTTTTAACACACCATATATATATATGTGTGTATGTTTATATATATATATATATATATATATATATATATATATATATATATATATATATATATATATATATATATATATATATATATATATATATATATATATATATAATATATATATATAATATATAAAGAGTGTACTTCCATTTATTCATCTACCTTGAAAATAAAACTTCTGACTTTCGATTAATGGTAATTAAAGATACCTAAAAATATTATCCCTGGCTGTTTTAATTCCCAAATATATTAAGCATCATAAGAGAAATTTCCAGCTTAATTACCAGCCGCTCGTGACCAGTAATGAATGTATTAACATTTGGAGTTTAGCAATACATTCAAGTCATAATTTCAATTAGACCCAAAGAGGCGTGTGATGCATGACCCACTTAAAATTGGGATAACATTCGATTCATCTTCATTATGTCATAAATTTGACGACGATTAAAATTCTCTCTCTCTCTCTCTCTCTCTCTCTCTCTCTCTCTCTCTCTCTCTCTCTCTCTCTCTTCTCTGAGGGTAAAAGTAGATGAAGTAGATGTATTGTTTCTTTGTGAAATAAATATCTGTTTTGAATTTCCTTTTGACTAAAATGTATGAAAGTAATCATAAGATAAAATAGATAGTTTTTATTACAAAATCTACTTACGCATTTCTTTAGTTTAAAGTTACTTAGAAATCTACGCTGAGTGGAAGGCAGAGACTGTGCATAAACTGTAGACAAAATTACACTGGGATTCTAACAAAGAGGCCATGATTCATTTCTTTATTTGAGAGCATCGGCGACTGTAATTCTTTTGGTCAAGCCATTAGCGCGAACACACTTTTTATTGATTTCTATTCGTGGAACAAGAGTTGATAGCAGCTTTTAACAAGATAGATACCAGTAATTTTTTTACCATGCGTGTTTCAGCGACATCCTGATGAATTCAGACGAGCCCAACTGCAACCACCATTATTTCAGGACCACGAATTTTTGTTTCGATTAGAAATTTCATCACTTGGGTACTCACGACGTTTTCCGGGGCGATTGTGTGATTTAACCAAATCCGTCCATTTATAAATTAAAACAGAAGTGCAATAGATTTAAATAGATTAGCCTGAAGAGCTGATCATTTGTAAAATATAGTAAATATGAATAAGCTTCCCATACGTTGAAAAGAATGAATACATAGGAGGAGATGGCAATTTGTAGAATAAAAAGAAAGCAAATATAGAAAATAAACTTAAGAACCCTGGTGTTGAAAAAAAAATAAAAATAGGATTAAACAGAAATTAATAGACAGGAAGAGGCGACCATTTGTAGAATAAAAAGAATGCATCTTAAGGAGGCTGTTAGGTAATGGTTAAAATCACTATTAGCCAGAGCTTTTATTGTTATTGTTTATTTGTTATTTTGCTTTTATTTTTTACACTAAAACTTTTTTGTATATTGTTTCACTTAATTTACTGTTGTTCTTGCATTCCAGTCTCAGTTAGTGTCTTTATATACGTTGGCACTAAAAAAAAATTGTAATTAATTCGTCTTTATATTTCAATTTCTTGAATCTTACATTAAATATATATGTTGCTTACATATTCTGATCCTTCTAGACCAACATACATATATACAGACATACTGTAAAGAACGCATTTTCATATAATTCTCTCCAAGTGTCTTTTTGGAAACATCAATGGAAACACAAGAAAAAAACAAGGAACAACTCCGGAAAAGAAAAAGGAATGACGCGTCCCGAAAATTCAGAGGTTGTGTTAATTACAGAAGACAGAAGCAGGAAGAGAATTCCAGAGCTTCGCCTTTGAGTAAAATTAAGTATTTCAATGGATATGATAACAAAATCTAAACAAACTGTTATAGCAAACTGGCAGATAAAAAAATTGACAAATGACGGTTAACTGAAGCCTTTTGACCCCATATCAATACATTAAATTAAAGTTTTCGATATGAATGTATTGTATCAATAAAAAAACTCGGCAAAGATTTCTGCATCATTTCTCTCATAAAAAATTAACCGGTGAATATTTAAAATTTTCAAATTTATAACACCTTTTCAGAATTTTAACTTTCAGATTTCTTACTTTTTGTATCATTTGTTGCAGTCCATCAGAGCAACCTAAATTAAACCTTACCCACTTCTTCTTAACAGAGAAATTTATTTTTTTAAACGTGGATTTTTTTTACAAACTATGGTGCTGTATATGTAAATTTAATGATAATTTCTCAGAAATATTCGAAAAATGGATGATCTTTACTTTCTCTATTCCTTTAACGGCATCGTCATTTCCTCGACATCAAAAAATAGGTAGTTTTTCTTTTCTTTTGAAATTCTCCTTCCAGGCATTTCCTTGGCTGTAACATTTCGTCCCCTTGTTGTCCAGGAGCTTATTTCCTCTTTAGGACTCACGCTGCCCATCCTATAGAAGGATTTAGACCCTTGTAAACTTCCTCCCTTGACACAGGTTCCTGTTTCATCCTCTCGACTTCAGAGCTCCGGGGGAAATAAGATCAAGTTCAAAACTTAAATTAAAAAAAAATAAATTTGTTTTTTCTCTGGTATGATACAAAGCCAAAAGGGGCTGTTGGTTATTGGGTCAGATAGCTGGCAGAAAATGAAACTGGCCTCATGCCAACAAGGGCTCTTGCTTTTAGAGCAGCCAGTAAAGGAAAGATGAGCTTATTGGGTGGCAGAAAATTAAACTGACCTTATATCACCGAGGGCTCTTGCTCCTTGAGAAGCCAGTAAGGAAATGATTTGCTGACTGGATGAAAGTAGATCAAACCAGTCATACACGAGCACGGGCTCTTGCTCCTCAGAGCAGCCACTAAGTGAAAGAGGCCCTGGATGTGTTTAAAAACACAGATAATCGAACTAGTGAAAGAAGCTTGTCAAGATAAATGAGGACTCTGTAGATTGTTAGTAAAAATTTACTAATGTTACATAAAATGAATTTTTAAGCGTTTTTAGTGTCTAGTTATTATCAGGAGTGGGTGTTAATATTGCCTAGCACTTAGTGATTAGTGATTTTACTCTCATTGTCTTATCTTATTATTTCTCTTCTCTCTACCAGGGTGAATATATTCTTTGATGTGTCAGCTAATGACATTTCAGTTTCATGCTTTTATTTGGCCCTCCTCTTCCCTTTCCATCTAAAAAAAAAAAATACGAAGGATTGTAGTAGAACATTTAAATGGAGTTATTTTCCGTATCTTTGAAATATCGTTTTAAAGAGAAACTTTTTAAAGGGAACTTAACCGTATATCGTCAAACACAAAACTAAGGAATCTTCTATATTTAGATTCTATTTAGTCAAGGAATTGAGATTAAGAGAAAATTATGATAAAGTGAAGAAAATAAATGCCAAACTACGACTCTCTCTCTCTCTCTCTCTCTCTCTCTCTCTCTCTCTCTCTCTCTCTAAAAAGTGATTTTCCATACTTAGAAATATTTAGTCAACAACTGAGATTAAGGGAAAATGTATAGTACAGAGAAAAAAATTAATTCCAAACTCTTTCTCTCTCTCTCTCTCTCTCTCTCTCTCTCTCTCTCTCTCTCTCTCTCTCTCTCTCTCTCTCTCTCTCTCTCTCAAAGTGATTTCAAAACAATATTTAGTCAACAGTTGAGATTAAGAGAAAATGTATAACAAAGTGAAAAAAATGAATTCCAAAATTCTCTCTCTCTCTCTCTCTCTCTCTCTCTCTCTCTCTCTCTCTCTCTCTCTCTCTCTCTCTCTCTCTCTCTCTCTCTCAAAACAATATTTAGTCAGTAATTGAGATTAAGAGAAAATGTATAATAAAGTGAAAAAAATGTATTCTAAATACGCACTTCTCTCTCTTCTACTCTCTCTCTCTCTCTCTCTCTCTCTCTCTCTCTCTCTCTCTGAAATGATAAATGCCCACATCTCTCTCACGTTAACTGAGATAAAGTCTACTTAATGTTGTACAAGTCTCTCCTTTGGGATCCCCCCTTCCTTACTCCCACCCCCTTACCCCCTGTCCACCGTTGTCATTCATCATGTAAATCCATAATGACCGCCTTGTGATAATGAATTAATTGTGACGCTTATAAATCTCTATAAGTTGCAGAGCAAATTTATCATGTTTATTATTTATTTGTCAAGCGCTTCAAGTGCATATTATATTATTTTATTTTTTTAATAAATACAGTGCAATACAATATAATATATGGGATTTCAAACTATTTTATTGCAGCGACGACAATAGGTAATTGTGTTCCGATATTATTTTTCAAGTAATTTTCATTAATAATGCCTTAATATAAAGATGAAAATAATTTTTAGAAATATGATTAGAATTAAGTACATTATTCATTAGAAATAAACGCCATCATTTTGTGGTATTTCTTTCAGAAATTCCGAAGAGTTTTGCATGATGAGAAATGCTCTGTAGATTCAAATCTGTTTGTAAGCCCAATACAATAAGCAAATTAAATGCTATAAAAATCAGTCTGTCAGTCAGAGAATGAATCAGTTAATTAAATGCCAATTTGTAATTTAATCACAATGAAAAACAGTCTGTCGGTCAGTCAAATGCATTAAGTAAATTAAATGCAATTGAATATAAAGGAAGCAACGAGTTATAACGTAGCCAAATTAGACCTACCTGCAAAAAGCTAAACCTCTATGCATGAAGGTTTTTAATCTTTAATTAAAGATTTGCGTGTTTTCGTTACTTCAAAAACTCTCCACAAACGTAATATATCAACTCCCAGTGTGTCATTCGAGATTAATTAGGCCTAATCATCTCTTGAGGTGTAGGACTCAGGATCGTATATCACACCACCACCGGCTTATGTTGAAGAAAGGAAAGTCGACCTTAGTCCTATATGCTTTAAGGACTAAGTTAGCCTCAGAGGACCCTGGTTGTAATTCCAGTGTCGTGTCTCAGAAACATCTGAAGAAGGAAGTCACTGTTTGTTGCTGATGCTTTAATAAATTTTCAAAATTAATATGAAATTTTAGCTCTATTGTCACCTAAATTCTTGTGAATGAGAACGACAAAAGTTTGACCAGTGGCACGATTGATTTGACAAAAGTGGTTAAATTAAGACTAATGAGATAACTCGAGAAAAAACCAAACCAAATACTTGTAAAGTACGTTTACAAGTATTCCGTCAACTCAGTCAGTCCTTTCGGAACTGTGGTAGGATGGGAGTGAACCACAGACCTGCCAAACGTGAGCTTAACCACACAGCCATAACATCTACTCTCTCATTTCTCTCTCTCTCTCTCTCTCTCTCTCTCTCTCTCTATATCTATATATATATATATATATATATATATATAATATATATATATATATATATATATATATATATATATATATATATATATATTATATATATATTCGTTCGTATTATGTATGTATTGTATTTATATATTATATATAAGTAAATGTGTGTGTGACTATACACCAGCTGGCTTATGCTAGCATAAGTATATCTGTGATGCGCCTGCCTGTCTGTAACTCACAATAGGCAATAAAGGAAATCAGGCCTGCCATTCATCTTCCGTGGAGACAGTACACAAAAGGAAATATAAATCACACAAAGACATTTTTATTACACCGTTATTCCAGGACACAATGTTTTTATATAGAGGCAAACAAATCATAACAAATCTTATATTTTTTACCCATGACTCCCGCAAAGTAAGAATGATTGATAACGTATATCTCATGCTCCCAATATATGGGTGATGATTTCTCACCTGTGATTGTTAATACTGATATAATTACGTAACGATTCATATACCAGTGTAGTTGATTGCCTTATCTTGTCAAAGGTTCTGCTTGACTGAACCATTATTTTGTTTATCATCAGTCTTCCTTTTCGTATATTTTCTTTTAGATGATTATATTTCAGTTTTCGAAATGCTAGGTCTCAATCTCTCATGCTGCATTTCATCGACAATCATTTGATACATCAAAATTATTAGTTTTAGGTCCTTTTTCTTGTTGGGGGTGGGTGATTGGTAAATACAGCAGCCGTTGTGACCATGTTGTGACGCTGAATAAAGTACAATGAACTGGTTACAATGTACTTTTTCAGGACGATTTCAACCCTTTATTCTACCTGACAATCTGTGAATAAAATGACGATTACATTTTTTTCTGTAATTAAGATAAAAGACATTTTTATGCAGGTTTTATCTCTTAATGGAGTCAGCGACAACATGTCATCTATCTCAGGAAAGAATCATAGATTTTATGAATGTCATCAATGTTCAATCATGGATTCAAAGCCTTTATAGGAGATATTTCTGTTTGTATACTGCAGTGGATTTCTATTTTTATTATGTAAATTACCGGACGTATGAATGCGATAATATTTTCTATAAAATCATTCTTTTGGCAAGCCCCACAGTTAACTATAAAATTTCACAACGGTTATGATTAAAAATGTTAAAAAAAAATGTTATTTAAAATTAATTTTTAAAATAATAAAATTAAAAAATAATATTAATGATGAACTGAATCTGACACTATAAATGTGTTGATCATACGTATTTAATAATTTTTAGAGTGACCTAGGTACTTTTTTTATAGATTGAAATAGAAACCTTAAAGGTGTTCAAAAAACAAAATGAGAGAGAGAAGAGAGAGAGAGAGAGAGAGAGAGAGAGAAATTAACAAATTACCGAACTAACATTGAAAAATGTTCATGAAATAATTGAAATTAAAGAGAGAGAGAGAGAGAGAGAGAGAGAGAGAGAGAGAGAGAGAGAGAGAGAGAGAGAGAGAGAGAAACAAATTGCCGAGCTCACAGAAAACATCTCATGAAATATTCAAAATTAAAAGAGAGAGAGAGAGAGAGAGAGAAATTTCCGAGCTGGCAGAGAAAAACATATCATGAAATATTCAAAATTAAAAAAGAGAGAAAGAGAGAGAGAGAGAGAGAGAGAGAGAGAGAGAGAGAGAGAGAGAGAGAGAGAGAGAGAGAAATTTCCCTGGCAGAGAAAACATCTCATGAAGTATTCAAAATTAAAAGAGAGAGAAAGAGAAGAGAGAGAGAGAGAAATTTTCCGAGCTGGCAGAGAAAACATCTCATGAAATATTCTGAAAATTAAAAGAGAGAGAGAGAGAGAGAGAGAGAGAGAGAGAGAGAGAGAGAGAGAGAGAGAGAGAGAGAGAGAGAGAGAGCCCAATCCCATATCTTACACTGCTCCAAAACGAAAGCCCAGGACTCCCCCGCCCCACCCTAAGTCCATTTACCTGCTTTATTTCACAATTCGCAATGCTTACTGGGCTCTTTCCCTTTCCCTAGAGAAAGCCATCTGGGGAAAGTTTCACAGTCGTTTGTCGACATCAAGGAGACCTCCGCCAGTTGCCTTTCAAGGAACGGACGTCCACAAAGAGCCTAGATCACGCGTCCTGGAAAAGAGTTCGCCCGGAGTGAGTGGATCTGTTTTGGGAGTTGTTGTGGCACCTTAGTGGATTCTCGAAACGACCGGTGAGGGGAGGGGGGGAGGTTTAATAGATAGAAAAGTTTATACTTTTTCTTAATAAGACAGTATTTGTTTAATATTATTTGTGTGTAAAGCTCTATTCCCTCGTATTGTATTACACGCAACTTTGTCTACTCACAATTGCTTTACAATACATTGCAGTGTAGAAAGTTATATTTATCAAAGCCAACAGTTTTGCTTTTCAGTCTTCTAAACATCATTATAATTATTATTAACGTTTTGAGTATTGTTGTCATATGTGTATGGAGTATATTTATTTTGCGTTTGCATAGGCGGCACATCGGAGCTTTCGTTCGCATACAGTTGTCTGCTAGACTTCATATTCCAAAGTTCTGTTTCCCAGTTGTCCAAACACTTCATGATGAGCGTTTGGAGATGAACTAGAATACAGATAAAATGGCAAGACGAATATAACGCTAAATATTCATATGTGTATATATATATATATATATATATATGTATATATACATACATATATATATATATATATATATATATATATATATATATATATATATATATATATATATATATATATATATATATATATATATATATATATGCACACACGTACATACTGTACATGTATGTATGTATGATTAACGCAAACTGATATTCCACAGTAAACTGAGGCAAGGATGACAGGATGCAACCATAGATCTCAGACACATGTAAAAAAACAATAACACTTATGCATCTCCGCCAAACGTATCAATTCAACAGGATCTGAAAACGGCGGCAAATCCTACTAATGAAGGACGCGTGGGACTCGACCGTTTCGGGGGAAGGAAATCTCATCAGTCGTCGTTTGTATCCAGCAGGATTTGTATGGCGTTCTCCTGCGGGATTACGAAGACGGATGAGGTCCGCCTGAGATTCTCTCCTTAATGGAAAAGTATCCTGATGTAAAGGATAATGGGAGATAGGATACACAGTGTGTGTATGTATGTATCTCCGCCATATATATATATATATATATATATATATATATATATATATATATATATATATATATATATATATATATATTTGTATGTGTGTGTGTGTGTATACATATGTATATATTTTTATAAATATGGTATATATATGCATATATATTTATATGTATATGTGTATATATATTTATTGTAACATTTATTCAGGCCGATTCATCTTAATTCATCAATATGAAAATGAATGGAGCTCTGTTAAATAGTCCTCCTTAAGATCAGAGTGAGATGGTAGCAGCCCTGTCATCCCAGCCAGACAGGAAATTCCAACCTTCACTTCCCATTGTTCATTTCCCTCCTGGACGATCCCATAAATTGTTGCTGTTTTCGACCTATTTCCTCTGGCTGGTCCATCCCTTTTCAGATACGTACTGGCACGATCTGGAAGAAACTGGCCCATACCCAGTGTACAGTGGCCGGATGAGGTCAAAGCTGGACGAAGAGACGAGAGATGAGTCAGAGGTTCTATTTCATATTCACAATAGAAAAAGATTGCTGATGGCTCCTGTCTCTGAGTTAGTAATTTAATAAGCTTTTACTTTCAGGTTGTTAATGAAATCGTATTTGATTTTAATGTTATTAATAATTTTTTTTCAGAACTTAACTAACTGTGTAACTGATGAATGTTTGGAAGCTGCAAACTTACATCAGGGTCCCTTCACGAAAGTTACATTCCTATCCCTCCCAAGATCTGATCGTTTGTTTTCAGTTATGAGCCCAGTCTTGGTTTTTGCATAACAAAGAAACACACACACACACACACACACACACACACACACACACACACACACACACACACACAAAACTTCCTTGTCGGTGATATTGAAGACTATAAGATACTAAAGAAAGACGATATCTGTTTGATCACAGTAAAAAAAGAGAGAGAGAGAGAGAGAGAGAGAGAGAGAGAGAGAGAGAGAGAGAGAGAGAGAGAGAATATGTTCTTGTTCCCGTCTCCCTTTCACATAATCAGAAGACCCCATTTGCCTGACATATTTAATTGATCATAAACAACAAACCTCTGAATTGTGGAGTCAAGACAACAAGAATCTGCCTATTCTGTCAAAGTTTACTGATTGATTTATTTTTTCTATATTTTTCTAAATAATGTCTATCTCTTAAGTACTTAAGATACCACCCTCCTTACAAATGAGTTACTTTCCGGACGGCCGTTTGTATGTTGAATTCTTTGTCAGTTGGTTACTGTACTCTTCATGGCTAAGTACAGTATGATATAAAGTCAGTACATTAGTGTACATTTTTCAAACCTAAAACACAATACACTGTACACTCGGCAAGAAAAGTGAAGATACAGTTTTCTTTAGATTTCGTTCATCGAATTTTTATTTTTTCTTACAGAAAACACATAATCTCGTAAAACAAATATGAAAATACAATGCAAATTATATCATATATGTTAAATCCAAAACAAAAACGTTCAGTTTTAAAAACACCAAGCATGTCCGAAGTAATCAGAATTTCTCAGATGACTTCGTTCATAGAGATCTAAAAGATAGTGTGTGAATATCTCTTATTCATCAGAACGGCAATATTTACTGGTTTGTTATGGAGTGCGTTTATTATTCATCATCATCAGGCTGTGGATAATTTCTTTAATTTTCACACATTCATTTTGTATTTCACGGTGTTAAAAGCAGCTGGAATTAATGGCAGCTGGAATTAATGGCTAAATGTTAACAGCTACGGTAAATTGACCAAATCTATTTAAATCTGAAGGAGCTTCATTGATGTGTGGAGCACATAACCTTGAATGACTTGTATGAATAGCCCTCTGTCATTCAGTATCTCTCCCATCTCTGAATGTTCAAAACATACTATACAAATATAGTATCGCCATCTGGAAAAAAAAAATAATGAAATGAGTCCAGTCAACCTGGAAGCCCTCCAGAAAAAAAAAAAGAAATCCAGAGAGCCATGAGTCGTATATTTCTAGATCATCTCCCCATATTATTTGCGTCTTTTTAAATGGATGCTTAGGCCACAACAACGCCATGAATTCTCTTGTAGCTGAAAAAGATAAAGTAGAGCAGGGGGAAATGGAACATTTATCAACTAAACAGAGGGAGAGAATGACGGGAGGTAATAATGACAAATTTTTCCGTTTTATGAACTGATAGTTATTTTGACAGAAGCTCTTTCTTCACAAATTCTTCCTTTAACTAGAGTTCATCAGGTCGAAATTAAGATAAGCATTCTTTTTATGTACAATCAGAATGTTCCTCTTTTTTATTCTCTCTTTTTTCTCAACAGTGGGTGGCTCGAGAGAAGCGGGTAACAGAGCAGTCACTATCATATTCATATTTAAACTGATGGTTGGACGTGTATGTCGTCTAATATTCAAATAAACCGCGTTTTCTTCCCTTATCAGTTACTTGAGAAATGTTTAAGCAAAGATATATTTCAAGCAGAAATAAAATATCTTTAAGACAAAGTATCATTAAAGAATAAGAGTGGCATTGCTTAAGAATATGATCCAAAGGGAAATATGATAAGGAAAGATACCACACACTCTCTCTCTCTCTCTCTCTCTCTCTCTCTCTCTCTCTCTCTCTCTATATATATATATATATATATATATATATATATATATATATATATATATATATATATATATATATATATATATATAAAATATGAAATATATAGTAAATTTGGCTGGTTTCGTCCTTAAATCTAAGACATTTTCAAAGAAGATATAAAACACCCACTA
>NC_089795.1:46053361-46120861 GCF_040412425.1 Macrobrachium rosenbergii
ATATATATATATATATATATATATATATAGATACATACACACACACACACACACACATATCCAATACCACAATGGTTCCTGTGGCATATAAATATTAAGAAGCGCTGGCGGAAAAGGTGAAAGGAAAGATCGTAAACCCTGAACTTTTGTCCTTATTTCAAGACCTGATCACAGTAACAGAGAGGAGAAAAAGTACTATACTGTAACATTACATTCGTCTGGTAAAAAAAAAAAAAAAAATACTCACATAAACAAGAGTAAAGATCAACTGTCCATTTGCTAGCATTTACAAATTAGGTAATACATCAAACAGCCCACTGTTATGAAGAGTAATTACTATGTTGTCTTACGAGAGAAAAGGCTCTTTTAACTGTTGGTTCTTTGAATGTCTCATTTTTCATAATATCAACTTTATAAATCCGGGACTGAGGTTCATATTATTAATTTTATCAATAACATGATTCTATTATTAGTCTTTCTAAAATATCACTAGATTTATACAGCGTTGTCGTATCTTTCCAGTTTATTACATGGACTTCGTCTCTCACATGAATAAAAATGCCATTAGATTGGTAACCACTTCGGACATTGTAACGATGCTGGGAAACTCTTGTGCAACAAGATTTCCCAGTCTGACCCATGTACTTTTTTATCACAGCCTGTACATGGAATACAATATATACATTCTACGTCACTTTCTTTAGGTTTGTTCTTTATAAAAAAGGTTCTGATACAATTATCATATTTAAAAACAATGTTTATGTTAAATTCTCTCAGTAATTTAGGGAGATGACAAACTTCATCGTAACACTGTAATAAGGTAAACATAAAATATTCTCAGTTTTACCCTCCCTCCTAACTGCTGAACCATAAATATACTTCTTTGCCTTCCTTAATGCATTGTCCAAAAAATAAACCGGGTAACATAACTTTTTACCAACAGAATAGATAGTTAGAATTTCTTCGTCCAAATATTCTGGGTCACATATTCTCAGGGCTCTAAGGAACGTGCTATTAAATACAGATGATTTAACAGATGAATGATGATTAGAGAAATAATGTACATATCCATCAATTTGCGTAGGTTTACGGTAAACTTTAATTTTCAACAAGTTATTAATACTGACACATTTATCGAGCTTATTAAGCTTTGTTTTGTGGACAACTATTTTGCAGTAGATGGCAGGTATTTTAAACAAATATTTGGTATGGCTATGGGGAATCCCCTGTCTCCTGTACTTTCCAATTTGTACATGGAATTTTTCGAAAGTAGAATATTGCCTAGTATATGTAGATATACTTTGTTCTGGATAAGGTATGTTGACGATATTCAGGGTCTTTGGCCATTAAATGAGGACCCTTTTGTATTTTTGGAGCGTTTGAATGGTCTTGTGCCTTCCATTACATTCAAAATAGAAGAAAATAATAATTGTATTGCTTTTCTTGAAGTAGTAATAATTAAATCCAATAATTTATTGAAATTTAAAGTTCACCGTAATAATAGTAGAATCATGTTTTATTGATAAAATTAATATGAACCTCACTCCTGGATTTTACAAAGTTGATAATGTTATGAAAAATGAGAAATTTAAAGAACCAACAGTTTAAAGAGCCTTTTCCCTCGTAAGACAACATAGTAATTACTCTTCATAACAGTGGGCCGTTTGATGTATTACCTAATTGTAAATACTAAGCCATTGGATAGTTGATCTTTACTCTTGTTCATGTGTGTATATGTAATGTTACAGTTTTTTTTCTCCTCTCTGTTACTGTGATCAGGTCTTGAAATAAAGACGAAAGCTCAGGGTCTACGATCTTTCCTTTCACCATTTCCTCCGAGCTCTTCTTAAATATATATATATATATATATATATATATATATATATATATATATATATATATATATATATATATACATACATACATACATACATACATACATACATACATATATATATACATATATATATATATATATATATATATATATATATATATATATATATATATATATATATATATATATATATATATATATATATATATATGTATATATGTGTGCTTGTATATATATATATATAGATATATATATATATATATATATGATAGATAGGTAGGTAGGTAGATCTATGTATTTATAGTTTTCCTTTTGTTGAACCAAGCTACAGTCTTCCCTTCTTTCAATACCCGCTGTAATTAACTACCTGCCATGTCGACTGTTACTCACAGAAAGATAAAGCACATTACACTGCCCACTTACTTCTTGTCCGGGGTATGCGATGCAAAATCAGTTCCATTCTTTTCACAAGGGCGTTCTAAGGAACTTGAAGACCTGTAGTCTGGGATCTTAGAACGCCATTCGAAGTTCTGTGACTAACAGCTAATTTCCGTATATACTTAATCACCTGGAAACTAAAAAGAAAATACTCATTAGTGTAACAGTGATAGCACATGTATATAGTTCGGTTTTAAAAGAATAATTTGACTTCGTCTGAGTGAGGCAGTCACAAATAATCCGCATTTCCAGTGGAAAAAAGCTACTTCAGTCATTTTTCAAGTGTTTTCGATTGGTAGATAACGTATGATAAGAAATATTGATTTGTGAAAGAAGGAAGATCCCTGTCTGTCTTTGTGTCTTTTTGTCTGTCTCTCAGACTTTCAACTCTAAAATTGCAGCCTTTTATTTTTCTATAAATTCCAGCCTTTTTACTATCAATAAATCTCAGCATTTCAAGTCTATAAATTCCAGCAATAGTAACCTCATTCGTGCCCTACCTGTATTTAATTTATTCGTTATTTCTTTTCTAGGAATTTATTCTTTCATTTTCTACTATCTGTTGCATTCAAAATACCTTTCCCAGAGATGTATATTGCGATTTCATTTATTTATTTATTTGATTATCTCTCATGCAAAGGAAATTATGGCTATTATGTAAGTAAAGAAAGATACAATCTTTAGAAAATATTCTTGAACTTCGTAGTAGCTTTTCCAAAGACAAAACGTTACTTAACTGCAACCTACATATTTAACTGATTGTATATTACCTTGAGTTACAAACAAATAAATGGATTCCTTACGCCGATAATCTTAAACTCATAAAAGATTAAAGAGTCCTAGGAATGAAATGATATATTCTACATTTTCAGTGTTCCTGTAGTATTCAAGATTTCTACCTCAGTCATTTCTAAGGGGTAGTCAAAATCTCAGGCGCGACAGACGTGTAGGAATCGTCTTTAGTTGGAAGGAAACTCCCAGGGTACCGTAAGGATACCGTTCGGTCGTTTATATAAGACACGGGGTACAAGCTTATTCTAGGAATAAGAAACTCCTCTTACTATGCATCTTTATTGAGTCGATATGACGTATTTTCCCGGCGGGGAACCGACATCCTGAGTTAATGTTCGTAACTTTTTCTTTCTGCAATAAGATACCTCCGAGTTTTTGTGCGTCCTGAAATTTGCATTTTGGGGACCTCCTTGAGGGCCACATATCGCATGAAAGGTGACTTCTTCTTTGGTGTTAATATAAGGAAAAAAGCATCTGAACTTATCTTCTGCTGAGATACGTATCTAAGAGCAGAAAGGTTATTCTTTTGCGTCGCGAGAGATATATATAAAAAGATGAATAATTCTCCACAGGTCATAGAGTATTCGAGATCTAATCCTTGAAAGGTGTCTATTCTTCTCTCTTTTAACTCCAGAAATAGGTTATTCCTTACCCAAGCCTTTCTTTTACCCAGAAATAACCTACACTTTCCCACGTGCGTTATGGGAAAACATACACAAATGAACATTCCTTTTATTTTTATGGCTAAATAATCATTTTAGGTCTCTGATCTGCCATGCCTATGGATGTAACTTTGAAACTGAAGCGATGTATAGTTTTTTTTTTTTTTGTTGAACAATCATACCAGCCATCCTTCATTGACGCGCAACTTAAACTTTCGTAATAGGTGGGACAATAATGTGTCTACATCACAGGTTCGTAGAGATGAGCTTTTGATATAGGCCTACATACTGAAACATTTGTATTAAAGTAGATATTTCTTCTTTGACTATTTTATTGACATCCCCATCACTCCTATTTCAGTCGGTTATCTCTTGGTATAAATTAAACTTAAAAAAGGCTAAAGGCTTTCATTCATCGAGAAAATCCATTTGAAAATCCAATCACCTTGATTTAACAGAAGTTAATGGGAGAAACGGTTCAGTGACGAAATTTATTAACACTTTCCTACTAAGGAATTTAATCCGATAAAATGAATAATTATAGGTATATAATTTCTTGTTCAGTTAATGAATATATATATATATATATATATACATATTTCCTACTAATATATATATCTATCCTATATTCATATTACACTGTATCAAAAGACATATTAATAATTATATATATATATAATATATATATATATATATATATATATATATATATATATATATATATATATATATATATATATATATGTGTGTGTACTTCTTCAGCTGTAATATTACCTAAAAGGCAATGGAGTCAGGTAAAAGCGATGTGGATGCTTAAAAGAAATAAAACCTACGCTCACTGTTTGGAATGAGGTTCGCTTTAGGAGACTGCTAGGCGTTTAAGCTTTAATGACCTACGTTATGTGTATGTGTCTACATTTTAGCCTGGCTATAATCAGCAGAATCTTATTCAAAACGAATGAATAAAAGTACAAAACTGTAATGCTTTTTTATATATACATACATATATACATGTATATATAGTATATATAAATATATATATATATATATATATATATAAATATATATATATATATATATATATATATATATATATATATATATATATATATATATTATATATTATATATTATATATATGCTTTTATTCCCATATTTATATGGGTGTTCATATATATATACCTATATATGTATATATATAATATATATATACTTTGTGATATATAACTTTTATCACCTGTGGTTTATATCGGCTGCCCTGCCTGTATCGCTTAGACCCCGGTACGTATGTTTTCATGTATCATACCCGAACCAACGCCCTTTATTCCCAGTGAACTAAATGAATAAATTATTGCGAAACATTTACCTGGACAGAATAGCCCAATTTGCACTGAATTTCAGTCGATGTTTGTTATGTTTTTTAGAAGGTGTTATGTGTTTGGTTTTGTGTGTGATTTAGTCTGTAACATCCATTTTTACTTTTAAAAGCAAAGTGGTATCTCTGTCCCTGATTATTAGAGGTACGTAATTGTGTATATATAGATATAAAACTGGAGATAATATATATATATATAGGGATATGGATATATAACCTATATATATATAGTAGAGGTATATATATATTACATATTATGTTGATGGTGAATGTAACTAAACTTATAAACTTGTATGTATGTAAACTAGTGCTCTACAGAAATCCAAACGCTTGGCCTATCTAGACAAAATTTAGCTCGTGGCCCTCATTTGGCCCAAGAAAGGTTTTCGCGTAGTTTTCAAACCCGTGAACCCCCCTACCCACCCTCCCCAAGACTGGACTGATAAACGAAAATTTAGGAAACTTGGAGTTTCGTCTGAGAATGTAGAGTTCTGCAGTTTCGTATCGAGAATTTTTGAAATTTAACTGCATCTCCTTTGAATTCTTTTGTCGTGTAAAGTATGTGTACTATCATGGGAAATGCTTTTCTTTCCTCTGATTAATAATTCTGTCTAGAATTCATTGCTCTAAATAAACATGTTAATCAAAACCACGCCACGTGTTACTCCTTTCTAAGGCAGATGATCGACTGTCATTCAGATTTATCTGAGAGAGAGGCAGCGCCGGGTTGGTAGATATATATATATATATATATATATATATATATATATATCATCCTTATATATATACACAGATCTGCACTCTGAAGAACTTGAATTGAACAACACGGTACACGGACTGGATGTCGAATGCACTTTTGCCGAAGGACTGAAAGTCGAACCCTTGATGCCGAAAGGACATAAGCCGAATGGACAAGAGGTCGAAACCCATAACGTCGAACGGACATAGAGTTTAAAGGTTATTACGCCGAACGGACATAAATCTGAAAGGGAATGAAACACGTATATACAGGTATAAATACAGCAACATTTTAATTTATTGGATTTACAGTGTGAACACGTAAAAATAAAGTTCAAATTCCTCTCTGTTGCAAAAATGGTAACAGCGCTAGTTTCCTAGAGCCGAAAGCTTTCTGCACGTGTTAAGTTCAAGTCTTTACTCTTGTTAACATTTGTTGTTCGCCTTACCATTCGTCCAAGCGTTTCTCTCTTAGACAGGGAAACCAGCAATGCCTTGAGGCAATTCTTCCATGACATTGGTAAGTACACTGCTTGTCACCTCCTCCGTTGTTCGGCTGTAGTTTTCATATCCAAAGCTTTTAAAACACTATTTTGAGTACCAACCGGAGGATGTGAATGATTTGAAACACTGCCTTGTTCGGTATCATTTACAGCATAGTTCTGATTCGTACACTACGCACCCCAGATACTCATCCTAAAACAAGGAGGAATAAATTCTGAAAGAAACATTTACCTGGACGGGGAAATAACCCAATTTGCACTGAATTTCAGGGAATGTAATATTCACGCTTTTTTTCGAGGATTTTATGTCCTCTTGTTTTCGCGTTGTGCTTTCATAAAGGCCGCTGGGCTTTCGTATTTGGAAAGGAGAGAGAGAGAGAGGGGCGGGGGGGCTTTCTCTGTCCCTGATATTAGAGTAAGTTTTGTGTACATGAGACAGTAAAATCGGGATGAAATTTTACTGAAAGGGGTTGGACAATATTTTCTAAAAAAAATATTTCTTATTTGATGGCCTCAGGGTCTGTTTGACATGCATAGAAGCTGAATTTCCTCTGGGAACCACTGCATTTCAAAATTTCAGTTCCAATTTGGGTCCGATCGCCAGTCTTCTGTCAACTTTTCAGTCTCTTGGTAGCAGAACATTTAAAAAGGTGACTGTCCAGTATAATGATGTAAAATATATATATAGAGATATATAGATAGAGAGAGAGAGAGAGATATATATATATATAGATATATATATATATATATCCTTGAAGTTGGTCGAGAGGTTTAGAGAGAGAGAGAGAAAAAGATGAGAGAGAGAGAGAGAGAGAGAGAGAGAGAGAAGAAGAAGAAGAAGAAGAAGAGCACATTCATGGTAATGAAAGGACGCCAAGAACGAAACCAAACGGGAATGGGCTGCCTGGATTTCCAGGGCATATTGGTCGTATAGAAAAAACCAAATTTCTTTTTGCGGATTCCTGATTTCAAGAGAAATAATATGTTTCTGACTTGAAGCTCGAAGAGGACATTTAAGCAGAGGGCCAAATCCAGGTTTCCAGGGTGGTTCCAGCATTCTAAGGAGGGTTCCAGTTTCCAGGAGCATAAGGTATTCCCAAATCCAGAGTTCAGAGTTCTTCAGATGATCATGTTCTGGAATCATGGCGCTAGTGGGAGGTTTCATCACTGGTGACACTTTCTCATTTTCCAGTTTTTTCTGGAATGTATTTTTTTCCCAGAGAAATTCAAATGTATGGTTAGGGAAGTGGTGTGTGGGAACACATAAATGTTATAAATTACCCACAGAATTTTGCATCCTGAATTGGGCTCAGTTCAAGGTCAATATTCATAGTCGATTGAAGCTGGATTAGTAAAACTTGATTATATATATATATATATATCATATGATTCTATATATATATATATATTTATAATATATATTATATATATTATATATATATAATATATATATATATGATAAAACGTATATATATTTATATATATATATATATATATATATATATATATATATATATATATATATATTGAATATATATATATAAACTAAACTTGTAAAATTGTGCTCTATAGAAATTTGAACCACATGCCCCATCTAGACAAAATTTTGCACACAGCCCTCATTTGACCCAAGGAAGGTTTTTGTATAGGTTTCAAACCCGTACCCCACTCCTCATGGGTACCTTATTCACTGTGGGTCCTGGCAAAGACCCAGCCAAGGGGTAACATTTTGGACTGGTGTGAAATGTGGGATGTTAGGAATGTAGGTTTGTACACTTTAATATCGACCTTGCAAACTAGTGAGAATGGGGCTCTGCAGCGGCAGCGGGCCGACGTGCGATTCGCTCAGTGTCAGGCCGAGTAATGTGACTGGAATTGTGCCCATGCTTAGAAATATTTTCCTACATCTCCTTTGAATTGTTTTGTCGTGTAGGGTATGTGTACTTGCATTGAAAATGCTTTTCTTTTCTGTGATTAATAATTCTGTCTAGCATTCATTGCTTTAAATAACCATGTTGGTCAAAACCACACCAAATGTTACTTCCTTTCTAATGTAAATTTTCGACTGTCATTCAGAGTTTTCTCGGGCAATGCCGGGTTGGTCAGCTAGTATTGCCAGCTTTGTCATATTGAGAAATTCAAAAGTAGATAAAAATCTTTATAAAGAAAATGTAAATTTCTCATTTACGTCATCTGGGAAAACTCAAACGTCTCGTCATGGATATAATGAATGATGCAATAACATCTTATAATCACAGGTGCTTTGGTTCCCTTACTCGAAATTCATTACAGATCTGGTTTGCAAATGAGTTGTCAAGTATGACGCCAGGACTGGTAGAGGTGTTGGGGAGGGGGGGACCTTAAGAGAGGGAGGGGCCTGGGTTCATACGAATGAGGCACTGGGTTCTTTGGGAGTACATGATTAATATTCATAATGATGACGATAATGATGTGGCTGAGGATGATGATTATGATGAAATTTAAGCTCTTCAAGGCATTAAAGGAATTGAATTGGTAAAACGATGATTTTTTGATGATGTCATGCCGTTAGGTCTCTCTCTCTCTCTCTCTCTCTCTCTCTCTAACTTCTCTGCATGTTGCAAAGAATGTGGTGTTTATTTGAAAGAAGTTACAGAAGATGATAGAAATAACAAGGAAGAGATAAGTTATTAGAAAAAATAAACTAATAAATTAATAAATAAAGATAAAAATATACATAAATTCTTAAAATACAAGGTGAATTGTTTTAGGGTAGTAGTGCATTGTATGAAATAATAATAATAATAATAATAATAATAATAATAATAATAATAATAATAATAATAATAATAATAATAATAATTCCGTTTGTTAGATAAAACACTTCGTATTTATTTTTTTTCTTTTTGTATCCTGTCATCTTAACCTTAGTCGTTAGTGTATAAAACAAATTTGTTCAAGAGCTTTATAATAATAATAATAATAATAATAATAATAATAATAATAATAATAATAATAATAATAATAATAACTAATATAAAACAACAATTTTCTTTATTTTCCATTTTGTTTATCCTATCATTTTTAACATTTTGTCGTTAGTACAAAACAAAATCAAAATAGATATTAAATTTTGAAACCCTCTTTAGTTCCAAGCTGTTATAAAAAATTCCCATTATCATTATTATCATTCTAATCCATGTTTCTCTTTCCTCCCTTCAAATATTACCACTTGGATAATTTTCCTCCGAGAGAAAGAAAATAAATTTGTTATACACCCAAGTTACGAAGGCATAATCATGAAGTTCCTTTTCAACCTGCATTACCCACACCAAACACTTGAGGCAGAACATTAGGGGGGATAAAGAACTCTTGAATATTGAATACGAGTCTGGTAGTGTTACCTTAAGCGTCTTTTAATGGCGATGGCCGTTTTCCGCTGCGCTATTACACACCTGGACGAGTGAGCTGCCCTCCATGCAAGAGAGTGCTTCGCGGTTTTCTGTTTTAATAAAGATATCGCCTTCAGTCTGCATTTTTTTATTTTATCTTTTCATGTTCGTATAAAATTACCGCGTATCACTTACATCAATAAGAAACGTGACTGTTTTTAAATAAAAATTATATTTCTTTCATTTATACTAACAAAATTATGGACCCACCTTCATGTCAAAAAAATGTCACATGCAAAATGAAGAAACTTAACTATTTTTGGATAGAGAATTTAGTGCTGCTGTAATTTTTATTAACAAAATCTGACTGTAATCTGTAAAATGTTGAAATTTGAGAATTCATGTTAAAATTTAACATTTCTTTAATTCATTTGAAAAAAAAATGTTCTGATTTTGAAAAAGCGCTCCCAATTCAAATGTAAATACGCATCATATGCAAAAACTGATACCTACAGACCATTTTCAAACCATTTTCAAATATTCGTTAATTGTATTAATAAAACTGACAACCCTACTAGTATAAATTCATTATATATCACCTGCCAAGAGACGAAATCCAGCCATATTTCAGCAATGTCTGAAACCTGAAATGTAGACATACCCGGAAGGAATGAAGAGACAGCCATCCCAAGATTTTTGATTGGGCATCATCTCAGCCACGATCGAGATAAATCTGAGAATCTCACCGTCAAGACCGAGATATACGAGGATGCTGCTGCCTTAAGGTAGAAAAGACAAGACTGATTGATGGCTTTTTATATGTACTGGCGTTACAATAAGTATGGTCACTGAGGTCTAGACACAACAGGCATGCAAAGTGGGTTGGCTGGAGATAGAGTGCTGCTCTGATCACGGATTCTTCTTTTAGAAGAAGAAGATGCTGATAAAAGAAGATGATAAATAATGTTTAGTTAACTAAAAAAACGAAAATGGAATTAAAGAACAGAACAGGATGATAGAAGCAAGAGGGGAATAAGGGAAGGCTAGGAGGTAGAAAGAATACAATTTTGAACAGATGAAAGTAGAAAAATAACAGTCAGAGAAATGCTGAGGAAATAGGAAAAAGGTGAAGAATTGGAAATTCGAAAATATTTAAAACAAGAATGGCAAATGTGAACAATGAAAAGAATAATAAAAAAAATGCTAGTAGTAGTAAAAAAAGAAACAAGAAAATATCAAGTTGAACAATTAAAAAGAAAAGAAATATAACGATACTGAAATAATGAATCATGACAGAATAAACAAAAAATCAAGAAGAGCATGAATGGAAATAAGAAAGACAAATAGCAGAAGAAAGAGCAGCAAGACAGGCCTCCTCAAATGCCTATTCTGAAAGGCCCAAAGGGGTCTCATTCAGTTTTGGCTTTTGTTGAGCTGCTGGGGAATCTTCCAGTGACACGTCTGAGACTGGAAACTTATGGAAAAGTCAGGCCTGAGCAAGAATAATCTGCGGCTGCAGTTCTCATGCTAATGACCTGATACTTCCACCTTGAAAGTTAGCCATCTCTTCGACAGATTCCATGCTTAGACCCAGGTGTCATTTTTGGGGAAACATAAATGCTGGGAAAAATCTATCGGGCACAATCGTATTCTTGGAAAAATAATGATCAAACGGTCGTAAGTTTTTCCATCTGCTTTCCTTTTCCATTGTGGTACAAAGAGCGAATCTTTTGAACCATTTAGCAACGGAATCTTTATCTTTTTTTTTTTTCTTTCAAAAGATGATTATAAAGATCTAAAATCGTTAATGTGTTGGCGTTCAGCAGACTGATTATAATATCTATTTTTTTTTTTTAGAGATGCTCTCTCGACGACTTCTGTTGGTAAAAATGCTTTGTAATACATCAGTTTTAGAAGTTCTCAAATGAGAAAATATCTTGTCTCAGACCCATAGAAAACAGCTAGCCAAATATTTAGCTTTATTAGTTTTCCTTGATTATTTAAATTGTTTCGATTTTTCCCATTTTTATCAAATTCGTTTCTTGTCTGTTCTCTGGTTTCTACTTTAAAGATGAGTTCTATTCTAAAATAAACAAGTAAAAAATCAGTTCCAGCGCAAGAGTTTTCTGTACAGCCGCTGCAAAATAATCAAGGCCACCGAAAATAGATCTATCTTTTAATGGTCTAGATAATATTGTATGATCCGCGACCCATGAAACTTTAACCACGGCCCTTGGTGGCAATTCTATATCGTTGCTTAGAATTATGGCTTAAAATTAGCTTAAAATAAAAATTTGATTGGATATTTTTGATTGGATCAAATTTGTTTGCAGCCCTCTTCAGTAGTTTTTAAGATCTGAGGCGGACAGAATAAAATGCGTACGCACAGACAAAGCCGGCACAATAGTTTTCTTTTACAGAAAACTAAAAGTAATAAATGAATTAATGCATTCTCAAGTGACGTCGAGAGCATCACCCTTCCTAATCACGAAATTTGGTTATCAGAAGAACATTTACCAATGGCGTTCCAGGAATCAGTTGATAGGAAATTTGATCCGAAATTTAAAGATGATCCCTATCCAATAACGTGGTGGGATGGTCTATTTCGGATACCTCATTTAGGACTTTCATTAGTGAGAATTTGAAAGACAGAATATATTAATCGAAAATTTTGTGATGTTCTTGTGACTTCATGTTATTCAATTCTAAAACAGGTTGAGGGAAAAAATATTATAAACCTTAGATATTTTTTCTAATGTTTGTAAACTGCACCGTGTTCTGGGTAAATTATACATATTAAAAAGATCATTACTGAACTTACAGTGGAAGAACCTCTAAACGAAATACATTCTAGTCCGTTCGTTACGTAAAGCAATTTGTTTTTAGTCATAATTTTTAACATTTTATATTACATTACATTACATTACATTTTTGAATTCTTCGTTCATTTTTATTTTATATTGCATCAGTCCATCATATATTTTTATTTCATCAGTCATTTGCATACATATCCAAACACAATAAGCAAATATTAATATTGTTTTGATGTTTCACCTGATTTAACATCCTCCCTTCAACGAGAGGGTTATAAACTCTCCCACACACAATTTAGAGACATCTCCTTAAATATAAGACTAAAATACCCAACATAACTCTTTAACCTTTCTTCTAAAGAGTGGGAGCCGATCTACGTAGCCGATATGCTTGAAGGTGTGTCTCTCTCTCTCTCTCTCTCTCTCTCTCTCTCTCTCTCTCTCTCTCTCTCTCTCTTATTTACTTTTATCCCCTCCTGCTATCAGGATAATCTCTCTCTCTCTATTCTCTCCCATTTACTTTTTACCCCTTCTGCTATCGATACCTATTTGTATTATGATCTTTTAAATGCATTTGCCGATGTCTTACTAAGAAATTTTCTATAAATGTTTCTTAACCACTAAGAAAGTTCATATTCCCTCTTTACTCTTATTTGTGTGTTAAAATGCAGTGTATGTCTGTTTATTTTTGTGTGTGTGTGAGAGAGAGAGAGAGAGAGAGAGAGAGAGAGAGAGAGAGAGAGAGAGAGACGTATACCAGCCGAATATTTCCCAAGGGTAAATGGGGACAAGAAGCATCCCCTTAAACCCCAGTAACTTTGAAAGGGGAAAATTGCCGTTATTAGCCCAACCATCTCCACTCACTGTAATAATTAATTTTCTGCCTTGGCTTTTACTCTTGGGGGCCAATGGAAGAATTCAGAAGATGTCGACCAGATGAAATGATTGGATCTCTCAGGACAAAAATTCCCCTCAGACAAAAATAACTCTGAAGAGAGAGAGAGAGAGAGAGAGAGAGAGAGAGAGAGAGAGAGAGAGAGAGAGAGAGAGAACAAATTCGTTTCCATGAATAAACAGCCGAAAGAAATGGCATTTTTGAATTTCAGAGTTGCTAACTAATATCTCTCATTTCAACTTCGTTCTGATTTGCAATATTAAATCAACAAAATGCCCCAAATACCATCTTCTCTCTCTCTCTCTCTCTCTCTCTCTCTCTCTCTCTCTCTCTCTTTGATTTGTAATATCAAACCAACATTATGGCCCAAATACCAACTTCTCTCTCTCTCTCTCTCTCTCTCTCTCTCTCTCTCTCTCTCTCTCTCTCTCTCTCTCAATGTGGTCACTTTTTCTGCGACAGGTGAGTTGGCCGTGCTACATCATCATCTGCTGAGAACAAAATGAAGTCAGGTCCTTTCTTCCTCGTATTCTTTAATTTGGTTTCCACGAGTTTGCAGACTGCAATTAATTTGTCACTGTCAAAGTTTTAGTTGACTAAGTTTCCTCAGTTTTAAAGTTTAATAAGAATTTAATTTTTGCTCTGTTTTTATTTCAAAGTTATAAGATTTTTTTTTCTGTGCCAAAATGGAAGATGCTTGATTGAAACTTATTTATTTTTTTTATTATCACCTCATCACATAGACATGTACATTATCACGCTCTAGAACATGTCTGTTTACGTGATTCTAATAACCACAAAGCCATCGTAGCTTCTCGATTTCTTCGAACTCTCATCCGGGTATCAGACCGAGACGACGGTAACCACGTGGCCACGGACGTCAGATTTCTTCTTTCTTTCTTCATTTTGGGTCTAGGCTTAGTAACGACGTGCGTTTCCAAAGTGTGAAGACATCGAAAAGTTAAGAGGGTTTTGTGGTTACTAAAATTACATATGCATGTGGTAAAGAGTAACCAGGAGATTGTAAATATGCCTGCATATGTTGGGAAAAAAATTAAACACCCAGCTACTTATCGCATACATATCACGAACAAGTTGAAAAAGCCACGACCTTTGGGAAATTCTGAATAATCTTATGAGCCACTGGTTAGAACTACCATTAATTCTCTGACTTGTATTGAACCTGTGTGCGATAAGTTGCCGACGAATATGACATGTTCACAGTGTTGACCCGCCCATTCCCCGTAATTATATTTAGTTTTCCAAAATGTGTAATTGATCTCTGTAAAAATATTCTTGTATGGTATGTTACCATCCGCAATTCTGCTGACCCTCAGTAAAACTTGGAGCCAATTTACTACAGGTAACAAGAGAAACCTTTATAGATTTTCCCTGGTTTTTTTAGAAATGGAGATACGGAGCTACGAATGTGTTCATATAAACACAAAAACATACCACTTTTCGGGGTGGAAAACAGCCATTCATCACATGTCTATCTCAGTATTAGCGGAGGCTGCGTTGTAAACTCGTTATGCTTCTTCTTCTTCTTCTTCTTCTCTTCTGACTTCTTCTTCTTCTTTTCTTCTTCTTCTCTGACGGGAAATTTAGTCTTTTTCGTTTAGAATTCGGTTGGGTTGGTGGAAATGAGTGTGGATCTTTTTTTTTTTTTTTTTTTTTTTTTAACTTTTGAGTTGCAGTACCCAAGAAAAAAGGTGGAGTTCTATTGGAGCTCTGTTTTTTTTTTTTTTTTTTGTAACCCGGTGTGGAGTTAAAAACATGGAACGCATTCACGCACATTCACACTCACATACACACAATCACACACACATGTACACATGTACATCATATACATATATATATATATATATATATATATATATATATATATATATATATATATATATATATATATATATATATATATATTATATAGATATATACTTACACACACACACACACACATATATATATATATATATATATATATATATATATATATATATATATATATATATATATATATATATATATACAGAGAGAGAGAGAGAGAGAGAGAGAGAGAAGGGCTTTCCAAACTCAACGACGGGAATTAGCCTTCCAAGTACTTTCAAGTTCCTCACATTACCTGGAAGATTCCACCTCCAACATCGTACTCCTTCAGAAACATAACGAGAAAGGACGTTGGTTATGAATCCTATAGGTTATTTGGGTAAATGATAAAAGAGAGAGAGAGAGAGAGAGAGAGAGAGAGAGAGAGAGAGAGAGAGAGAGAGAGAGAGAGAGAGATTTTTTTAAACTGTTCAGAACGAGTTTTTACTTATTTCTAATTGAGGTATGTAATTAATATAACTAGATGATTGTACAGTACTTAATGTACAGTACATACTGTGCAGTACATTTTTTTAAGCAGAATTGAAACTATTCCTAGATGTTTTTACAGTGCTTAATGTACAGTACATATTGCTAGGTACATTTTATTTAGGCAGAATTGAAACTATTCCTAGATGATTGTACAGTTCTTAATGTACAGAACATACTGTGAGGTACATTTTGTCTAGGCAGAAGTGAAACTATTCCTAGATGATTGTACAGTACTAAATGTACAGTACATATTGTAGGGTACATTTTGTTTAGACAACTGAAACTATTCCTAGATGACTGTGCTGCACTTAATGTACCATAAGTATTTTACAGTACATTTTGTTCTAGCAAAATTGAAACTATTCTTAGATGATTGTACAACACTTATTGTAAGTACATATTGTACTGTACATTTCGTTCAGTCAGAATTGAAACTATTCCTAGATGATTGTACAGTACTTAATGTACAGTACATATTGTTCGGTGCATTTTGTTCAGACAGAATTGAAACTATACCATTTAGTCACTAATTTACCAAATCTATAAAATGTCATTTATTCACTAAATGCCAAATATGAAAAGTGCAATTTAGTCACTAATTTACCAGATCTCGAAAATGCCATTTAGTCACTAAATGCCAAATCTGAAAGGTGCCATTTAGTCACCAACTTGCCAAATTTCAAAAATGACATTGAGTTACTAAATGCCAAATTTGAAAAGTGCTGTTTAGTCATTAAATTACCAATCTCATAAATGTGATTTAATCAATAAATGCCATACATGAAAAGTGCCATTTAGTCACTAATTTGCATAATCTCAAAAATGCCATTTAGTCCCTAATTTACCACATCTCAAAAATACCATTTAGTCACTGAGTGTCGAAAATTAAAAGTGCCAGTTGTTAATTTACTAAATCTCAAAAATAAAATTTATTCACTAAATGCCAAATATAAAAAGTACCACTTAGTCACTAATTTGCCAATTCTTAAAAATGATGTTTAATCACTAAATTTTAATTATGAAAAGTGCTAATTAGTCACTAATTTACCAAATCTCAAAAATGCAAGTTAGTCACTAAATGCCAAATTTGAAAAGTGCCATTTAACCACTAATTTACTAAATCTCATAAATGAAATTTAGTCACTAGATGCCAAATCTGAAAATTGCCATTTAGACACTAATTTTCCAGATCTCAAAAATGCCATTTAGTCACTGGATATCAGTTATGAAAAGTGTCATTTAGTCACTAATATGCCAGATCTCAAAAATGCTATTTAGTCACTAAATGCCAAGTCTGAAAAGTGCCATTTAGTCACTAATTTACTAAATCTCACAGATGAAATTTAGTCACTAGATGCCAAATCTGAAAAGTGCCATTTAGTCATTAATGTACCAGATCTCAAAAATGCCATATAGTCACTAAATGCCAAATTTAAACAGTGCCTTTTAGTCACTAATTTAACAAATCTCACAAAAATGCCTTTTAGTCACTAAATGTCAAATATGAAAAGTGCCATATAGTCCCTAATTTACCAGATCTCGAAAGTGCCATTTAGTCACAAAATGCCATGCATGAAAAGTGCCATTTAGTCATTAATTTGTCAAATCTCAAACGTGCCATTTACTAACTAAAAGCCAATTATCAAAAGTACCATTTAGTCACTAATTTACCAAATCTAAAAATGCTATTTATTCACTAAATGCCAAATCTTACAATTTCCATTTAGTCACTAGTTTACAAAATCTCAAAGATGCCATTTATTCACTAAATGCCAAATATGAAAAGTGCCATTTAGACACTCATTTACCAAATCTCAAAAATCTCATGTAGTTAATGAATGACAAATCTGAAAGGTGCCATTTAGTCCCTAATTTATCTAATCTAAAATATGCCATTTATTCACTAAATGCCAAATAAGAAAAGTGCCATTTAGTCACTTTCCGAATTACTGGGGATTGATGCCTTCAGAGAGAGCTGGAATGCAGGTCATTATTTTCCACTTGTGCTTCAAGTCTTTCTTTTTTTCAACATTTCATTAATTCATCCATTTGTGAAATGAAGAGGTCATTAATGAAATTAGGTGAATATTGTAGTTTGGTCTCTGTGGAGTATTTCCAGAAAGGTTGATATCAATTTTGATGCTTGTGACATTTTTTAGTGACAGCTACCATCTTCAGTGATGGACTTTGAAGGTTGGGGAATACAATTCTCTCTCTCTCTCTCTCTCTCTCTCTCTCTCTCTCTCTCTCTCTCTCTCTCTCTCTCTCTCTCTACCCAGTCTTCGTACAATGCTGGATAATGTAAGTGGAATCTCTCCATCTATGTCTGCCTGTCTGTCTCTAACCAGATTCATACAATGCTGGGTAATGGGAGTGGAACATAACTCTCTCTCTCTCTCTCTCTCTCTCTCTCTCTCTCTCTCTCTCTCTCTCTCTCTCTCTCTCTCTCTCTCTCTCTCTCTCTCTCTCTCTCTCTCTCTCTCTCTGATTTGAATCAGTGAACTATGGTGATAAAGTAGGAATGCTATATGCATATAAAGGACCTAATAATGAGACAATCACAAACAAGGAAGCAGTTAAAGACCTTGGTGTGATGTTGAATAGGAATATGTTATGCAATGATCAAATAGCAATTCTATTGGCAAAATGCAAAGCAAAAATGGGACTGTTGTTCCGGCCCTTCAAAACAAGAAAAGCTGAACACATGATTATGCTTTATAAAACGTACGTACGTAGTCCCTTGAATATTGCAATATAATATGGTACCCACACTACCAAAAGGATATTGTACAAATAGAGAGTGTACAAAGGTCATTTACAGCTAAAATAGAAGTTAAGGACCTTGACTACTGGGAAAGACTACAATTCTTAAATTTATATAGTCTTGAAAGGAGAAGAGAACGCTACATGGTAATTCAAGCATGGAAACAGATAGAAGGAATTACCGAAAACATCATGGAGCTAAAAATATCAAAAAGAGCAAGCAGAGGTAGATTAATAGTGCCAAAAACTATACCAGGAAAATTAAGGAAAGCACACAGGACATTAATCCACCACGCACCAGCATCGATAATGCAGCGTCTATTCAATGCGCTACCAGCTCATCTGAGGAACATAACAGGAGTGAGCGTAGATGTGTTTAAGAATAAGCTCGACAAATATCTAAGATGCATCCCAGACCATCCAAGACTGGAAGATGCAAAATATACCGGAAGATGCGTTAGCAATTCTCTGGTAGACATCAAAGGTGCCTCACACTGAGGGACCTGGGGCAACCCGAACGAACTGTAAGGTCTGTAAGGTAAGGTCTCCAGTCTTTATACAATGCTGGACAATGGGAGTTGAATATAACTCTCTCTCTCTCTCTCTCTCTCTCTCTCTCTCTCTCTCTCTCAGTCTTCTCTGATGTGAGTCTCTCTCTCTCTCTCTCTCTGATCTTGATCTTGTAGTAACCAGGAACACCTGAAAAAAACAATTGCTCTTTCGACTTACAACTCTGAGTGCCCGATACAAATTATCTGTGTCATTCTTTTGGGAGAACACCCAATTTATCTCTCCATTTCTTATCCGGCAAAAAAAAAAAAAAATCCTCCTTCCATCGTAAGAGATCTTATCCATTACTGTGTCTCTCGAATTTCTCTCTCGTCTCGGCCTCTCACCCAGCAATTTCTCTCTCCTCATAAAATATCTCACGCGAATTCCAGCTTCCTGATTCTCATCTTGATCAGTGAGTAATGGACCTTTAAGGCAGCAATTTCCGCTGTTGCTTTTTGTCAAGACAAAAAGCAATGGACATGAAACTAAAATAAGCAATAGATCTCCTTTTTTATGAACAGCAGCGTTACGTAAAACGTCCGTCTCAGCCTGCGGACGTGATTTCTGTTTCCGTAACAGTTGTGGCTGACGCATATTTGTCTCCTAATTCATATTTTTTGTTACAGTCTCTCTCTCTCTCTCTCTCTCTCTCTCTCTCTCTCTCTCTCTCTCTCTCTCTCTCTCTCTCTCCTATCTGTGGCAAAGTTAGTCCGTTTAATATCCTTACTCGAAATGAATATGGTAGCGTCATCTTCCACATATCTGATTAAGAGATTAAAATTAATGATAATAAGATCCAATGTCCTGACTAATTTATTCAAACATTAACCAGCCTAATCTCATACTTCCTTCCCAGCCAACTTAATTCCATACTGAACACCATGTTTTACCTTGGATCGCTTTTCATATAGTTAACCAGCTTTAGAAGGTTTTACATGAATACAGGCCTTCCTTATATTCAACTGTTAATATTTCTGATTTTTTTTATTTAATCAACTGTTCCCGTTTCCTCTCTTTCATACCTGTATATGTTCCTCTTCCTTCGCTATATATTTTTGCTTTCATGATTTCCAGGTTCTAGCTTTTGGAATTCGACAGCCTTTGTTTCTAAATACATATACAAAGACACACACATATATATACACATACGTACATTTTTCTCCTATCTTCCCTTTGTCGCAATTAATATTGACTGTATTTCCAAAGGGCAAAGTCAGGATCCTTTTCGTCATTCATTGCTTTTCCTTTACTGGGCCCAGGCAGTGTACCCTTAAAGAGAGAGAGAGAGAGAGAGGAGAAGAAATTAGTTTCACTTGCTGAACTAATCAGATTATAAATAATGCCGTCATATTCACACAGGAAAACGATCCTTTGATATGTCGTTGGATGGGGGAATAATCTCAATTATTTTGTGTCAAAGAGACAGTCGAGCAAAATGGGAAACAGTCTACTTTTGTCAGTCAGAGAAGTATATCGATTAGTCCTACATTGTCAACTTTGTTAAAACCGTATATCTTCCCATTATACCTAGTTAGATAGATGCCTGGAAATATATATGACTTTTGAATATCCATATTCAAACCATTTGAAGGGCAGGTAGATTTGTCATCCCACTCCGGAACAAACCCACTGCTACACCACTTCAGTACAACCGGGTTGCGTTTTACTGAGCAGACAGCCCCCCCCACGACGAAAGGAACACACCCACGACACCTTGACTAACTACATAATCACACATAAGCCTGGCGATTAATTATGCCAATTTTCAGACAGTCCTTTGAAGACGCTCCTTCCTTTGCCTCCCAGTCATAATTGAAATGCATTCGGCTCTCGGTAGAATTATAAAGGAAATTATATCCTGTTCCCTTGTTTACGTGATAGGATTTCGTAATGGCCCCACCGGGTAGGAATCAGTGACATCTTCCCGTGAAGCACATTCTCCACTCAGAGAGGCTTTGATTCACCGTTTGAAGTTCCTAATTATAAACCAATTCTCTGCGTAGTGTAATTTGTTATGTGTAACCTGTTACAGGTGCAGGCCTCACCATGACCCAAATGCCACTTGCACTTGAATGCTAAGATTCGTTGCACGCTTCACTAACGCTTGGAATATAAGAAATCAGTTGAATTCAGTTCATTTATAAGTGCAAAATGCAGAATCATATGACTTATAAGTTATTGTAGGTATGCTTAATCTTTGCCATTTATTATACAGACTTAACAGATTGCAGTTAAAAGCAAATTCCACTTTTCTTCAAAGAGGTTCTTGAAGATGGTTCCCCAAAGAGAGGTTCCTGATTGTGCGAACTGATCTGAAAATACTATGCTCCGTGAATTTCCAATGAAACATCTAACTGAAATATGAGGTAGAAATACCGAATGCAAATGGAAATATGAGGTGGAAATATCAAATAAAAGTGGAAACATTAAGTACATAAAATGGAAATATTAAATGGAAATTGAAACATGAAATTAAAATATCAAATGGAAATATCAAATAACAGTGAATATTTAGTGCAAATGGAAACGTGAAATGGGAGTATTAAATGGAAATGGAAACACGAAATGGAAATATCGAATGGAAATATCACATAAAAATCGAAGCATCAAAAAAAAAAATAATAAATATCATGTACTAATGGAAACAGCCAGTGAAATTCGAAGTATCTTAAAGAAATGTCAAATCACAATGGAAATATCAGAAAAAATAGTAAGTGGAAATGGAGGCAAAAAAAAAAAGAAAAAATTTGAATATCAAATGTAAAACTAAATACCAACGGGAAATATTAAATGACATTAAAAATATTAAAAGGAAACATCAAATGGAAATTGAAATATGAAAAGGATACATTAAATGAAAATATCAGATCTAAATCGAAATATCTGAATACCGAAAGTTATAACAAATTGATACATGAAAAGGAACTATCAAATAGGAATGGAAATATCAAATGGAAGTCGAAATATCAAAAGGCAAAATAAGAATGAAAAATCAAACAAATTCCAGGTTTCCTTACAAATTCAAAAGTTACATAATTCATGATTTTCTTAGATTATATTTAATTGGTTTGTACATCATGGGGTCATTCACCTCATTCTACTTCTTCCCCCTCCCTCCCCTGCCTTCTCCTTCACTTCCACCTCCTCCCCTGCCTTCTCCTCCCTTCCTCTTACCTCAGCAACCTCTTCACTTCCCTTCCTGCCACTTCAGCTACCTTCCTGAAGTGCATGTCATAGGCACCAGTCCCTTCCTTTTACATCTGGAGAGCAAAACCAAAACGTTTTCTCTTGAAAAAGGCTCTTTTACTTGGGGAAGAAAGTTTTCCCTTGGAATCGTTCCCGGAAGAAAGACATTTTATAAAAAAAAAAACTTCACTTTGGGGAACGTCTTGAATTAGAAAAAAATAATAAAACGTTTCTTTTGAGGACAACGAAATGTTGTTTCTGGAAATGCGTCTCCACACGAGCAAATGCTTCCTTCGAGGTAGACTTTCGCGTCAAGAAAATTTTCTTTACGGCAAAAAAAATTCAACGTAGAAAAATGCCTAATATCTACACTAACGATGCTGAAAAAGATTCCAGTATAAAGGAGAATATTGAAAAACCTATTGCCTACGGTACAGCCTAAATCCAAAACGCATTTTAGGCTTTGTGAATTTTGGTCCCTTCATAGTCATTGATATCCAGGATCAGAGAAATGAATGGGGAAAAAAGCCTCGAGCGAATGAAATCAAATCTTGATCATACAATAAAAGGAAAATCCAATTTCTCCCCTCGGTGAGATGTTTTAGCTTATCGGAATTCATTCAAAATCTTGTTAAGGGCGAAGTTTTCAAATTCCCATTAAATTCTCTTTTATATATGATTTTAATCCAGATATTGTTGGCCTGAAACAGAACCCCTTCTTGAAATGTTTTGCTGTTCACTTCGAAAATCTTGTTAGCGTGACGTCACGAATATGTCAACAACCAATCTTTTGGTAAAAAAAAAACACCAAAAAAATTTATATAACAGCTGTGTCCCAAGCCCGGATAAATAGGGAGGGTTGGAGTCAGGAAGGGCATACGTCCATCAAACATCACTTTAATGAGAAACTCCGAAAAATGAGCAAAGGAAGCTGATGGATTGGGAAGTGATTACAGACTTATTAAACTCAAAGACAACTGTTTTGATTTCATTTGAAATCTTATTTCTGAGAGTTACACCTTCAAAACCTTTTTGCTCTCAATTTCCCTTTCAGCGTTGAATGACCTCGTATGTCCGAACACTTAGCCTTTAGCTTAAATTTTTATTCCAATTCCTTTTCGTTCAAAGTGCATTTCATAAATAACCGTTTATAACATATTAGTAATTTGGTAAGGATTACAGTACAGGTATTATTGTTTCCAAGAACATGCAAGAAATATATCTTAAATCTTAAGAGTTTTCATAATACAGATAAAATGCCTAAGAGATCTGTGTTACTTCAGTGTCACTGTCATGACTGCCGGCATTTCAAGGGTCAAAAATGAGCAATAAGATAAACTGAGGAAATATCCATCATATATGGCTGCGTATGAGTTAAGTGTACGGAACTCTGTCGAATAGTATCTGCTGTGAATGAAATCTAATGGGTTCTGAGATCACCTGTAAAGATTTTTTTTCTATAATGGACATTAAACTACCTTGGTACACGCCATTAAGTGATTGAGAAAGGTTATTTGGCGAGGCATGATAAATTAATAAAACAAAGAGAACGAACGTTAACAGGAAAATTATACATATTGGAAATGAAGTATATATATAAATACAAATTTTTTTAAAGATTTAAATCATCTCGTCCTCATAATCCCTCACGCGGTGCACTGCAGGCATTACTCAGGGTTCTTAGCAGCGTCCCTTCGGCCCTTTTCTGTCCTTTTACTGTACCTCCGTTCATATATTGTCTTTCTTCCATCTTACTTTCCACTCTCTCCTAACAACGTTCCATAGTTCAATTGCGAGGTTTTCCTCCTGTTACACCTATAAAACCTTTCTACTCTCATTTCCATTTCAGCATTGAATGACCTCATAGGTCCCAGTGCTTGGCCTTTGGCCTAAATCTTTTTTCCAGTTCCATTCTCATAATCCTACCAAATAAGGACAAAGTCATCCTTTGCCAGTATTTACTCTGAAACGAATTTCTTGAAAGCCTTCGCTTTTAGGACAAAAATTCAATTATCATAAAATGCCATAATCCTTCTACGTATAAGACCCAAAACAATTTCCCCAGGATGACTTTCTCCTCGAACTCATTTACTTCCTCGACCACATTTCCCAAGACTTACGATGTTTATTTCTCAGGGGAAATATGTCGGTAGGTACCTGTGTCGTACGCAAACACTTATGAATGAAGGCCCAGAAACCACTGGAAAACTTAGATTTGCCAAGTGTGGAGGTCTCGATGGATTGAAGATGGAAGGGAAAATGTTGCACGAGAGAAAATGACATTTTGTTTTGAAATGTGAATTTAGTCCCGTTGATAAAAACGATTTTTTAGAAGTTTGCGTTGAAATTTTATTTGATTTGGAATCATGGTTTTAGGTCCCGTAATAAAACGACTTATAAGCATTAATATGCATCTAGTGCATTGAGCGGTTTTCAAAATATGATGCATAGCCAGAGCTGCTGCAGAGAAGTAATTGAAAGTAGAGTAAACATTTACCAAAGCTTTGTGAAAACAAATATTAAATATGCAAATCTCATCTCGACAGAATAACAGAACAATATCTGAAGCGCTTTTATTGTCTGTCTTGTTAATAAAAAGGGACCTTAATCTTTCATAACTGAAAGTTAAGATCAGACAAGGGTTATTAATGATAATAATGTAAGATACCAATAATAAAGTAATAGCAGTCATTTTGGAATCTTTATATGATCAAATTGTTTTCCATGACGATTGTCATCAAATCTTCGTCGTCATCTACCAACAGTTAATCATATGGTGGCAGATGAGGGGTCGGGGGGATTGGTTGTTGTTGTTAAGGAGATGTTGGTCGGTCAGCTTGTGTTTTCACCAAACATTATCGAAACCCGTTTATCCGTTGTCGATATTTTAACTTCTCTCTCTCTCTCTCTCTCTCTCTCTCTCTCTCTCTCTCTCTCTCTCTCTCTCTCTCTCTCTTGTATTTATTTAAGGTCTGTGTTCAGTGTAAATGAAATAATGTTGCACCTTTTTTAATTCTGATTTAATCAGCCATCAATAGTCAACAAAGAATTAACTCTGTTTGATGAATAACTATATAATTATGCAAACTAAACTGCTGTTTTCTTAACTCATTAAAATTGCATCTAGGTGAAAGGACATTAGATTACGGGTTTTTAACCGCAAAAGTCAGGTTATAGAATAATTTTCTGCATTGGTTTCAGGAAGAAGTATCTTAAAAATAATTTTCTGCATTTGTTTCAGGAGGAATTCCTTTGTCGCCCAAGAGAAAGAAGACACTACGCACCCCATCAACAACATGACGACTTCGGCGGTGTAATTTGGTCACAACCGGCTCCAGGTAAAGCTGACAGCCATTCCGGAAGAATACTGGTCGTCACGAGAAGGTTGTATTTCTCTCACAATGGCACAATACTTTTTCTAAACATTTATGTTACTAGTCTCTTGGTATTTGACGTTGTTGTTCAAGAGACAGTCTTGGCTCGTAGTACGGAATGCGTCATTTAGTTTTATTTAGTCTGCCGAGTAGTCTGGTGGTTATTGCTCTTCCCTAGAGGGTAGTGCCATCAGTGCACCTCACGCGGTTCATTGTAGGCATTGCTTAAGGTTCTTGGCAGCATCCTTTCGCCCCTAGTTGCAACCTCTTGCATTCATTGTACTGTACCCACGTTTATATTCTCTTTCTTCCATTTTATTTTCCACCCTCTCTAACAATTGTTTCATAGTGCAACTGCGATTTTTCCCCTGTTACACCTTTAAAACCTTCTTTACTCTCAGTTTCCCTTTCAGCGCTGAATGACCTCATAGGTCCCAGTGCTTGGCCTTTAGCACAAATTTTATATTCCAGCGCTTGGCGGGTTTTTAGATTTTTGTACATTTTCTACGGTGTTTTGTATTTTTGTACATTTTCTACGGTTTTTATATTTTTGTACATTTTCTATTTCATCGTACGTTTTGTAATCAACCACAGATTAGAGAATATCAGATTACTGAAACAGGGGTATGGGATGCCACGATTATAACGAATTAAGCGTAGCCTACTACCCAGTCACTCAGGAATATGCTATTAATAACGTAAAACAGAGTTTTAAAATTTCAGCGCAAGAGACCCGGACTGAAGATTTCATTCTTGAGATGGTTAAATGGGAGGGGATTGATTGATTGCTTTTTAGTTACTAGGCATCGTAACAGTAACCAGAGTAGGACCAAAAGCTAAGAGAGGAATAGAATGATAAAGCAAAGAACAAAAGAAAATGAACCCGAAGGACAGAATTAGTCGCTGACACGCGATCGTTCAGACATTTCAGTTCTCCGAATGGAGAGGAAGTAAAATATTTAGCTTTACTGTGGCTTCTACGACATAACCCCTGTTCTGGAGGCTCAACAAATCAAACACGAGACGACGATCTCATTCCCGGAATGAAAAAAAAAAAAAAAAAAAAAACGTAAAAAAAAATCGAGAACTTGAAAGAGAGAGAGAGAGAGAGAGAGAGAGAGAGACTAGCCTTTTGCCAATCCCTGGAATACTTTTTGAAAATTCCGGAACTAGACATGATTGTAAATTTGCTATACTTAGCATCTTATTTATGCACGAGAATGAACATTCTGCACAACAGATTTTCAAAATCATTTAATTTTCAAGCTCCGTTGATTTCTGCTCTAGAACTGAACATTGTTAATCGAAATCATTCAGCTGTGCGATTCTTAGGTATAAGTGTGAAAAATAGACAGCTATTCAGTTTCCAGCCACGCTGCATTCGGCGTGCAAAGAATTCAGTGAAATCCTCCTGATCACAACGGATAAACAAATACAAAATGCGCCGGGTTTCTTCGGCGCATTCAGTTTTCTGTACAGCGTAAGTGAGCTGTGTAAGGAGCAGCCCATGAAACTTTCAGCCACGGCCCGGTGGTGGCCTGTCCTATAGCGTTGCCAGACGCACTATCAAGGCTAATTTTAACATTAAATAAAATGAAAACTACTGAAGATAATAGAGCTGCAATTTGGTATGTTGATGATTGAAGGGTGGATTATAAAACATATCAATCTGCAGCCCTCTAGCCTTTTTAAGGTCTGAGGAAGACAGAAATAGTGCGGACGGGCATATCAATAGTTTTCTTTTGCAGAAAACTAAAAATAAGTTAATTTTTCTCTGAGACACCAGTCGTTTTAGCTTTGTATAAGATAACTATTTTCTGTCCACACTTATTGTGTCCGCCCTCAGATTTTAAAAACTACTGAGGCTAGAGGGCTGCAAACTGATATGTTTATCATATACCCTCCAGTCATCAAACATACCAAATTGCAACCCTCTAGCCTCAGTAGTTTTCATCTTATTTAAGGTTAAAGTTAGCCTTGATTGTGCATCTGGCAATGCTATAGGACAGGGTACCACCAGGCCGTGGCTGAAAGTTTCATGGGCTGCAGCTTACACAGCTTTATATGCTGAATAGAAAATTCGATTGCACCAAAAAATTGACTTTTTGTTTTTATAGAAGAAAAGTATTGAGATGGCATTGTCTATCCGTCCGCACTTTTCTGTCTGCCCTCAGATCTTAAAAACTACTTAGGCTAGAGGGCTGCAAATTGATATGTTTATCATTTACCCTCCAATCATCAAACATACCAAATCACAGCCGTCTAGCCTCAGTAGTGGTCCTTTTTATTTAAGGTTAAAATTATCCTTGATTATGCATCTGGCAATGCTATAGGACAGGCCACCACCGATCCTTGGCTGAAAGTTTCATGGGCTGTGCTTACACAGATTTATAGGCAGTAAAGAAAACTCGATTGCCCCGAAAAATTAATTTTTTTATTTTTCTGTAAAAGAAAAGTATTGAGATGTCTTTGTCTGTCCGTCCGCACTTTTTCTGTCTGCCCTCAGATCTTAAAAACTACTGAGGCTAGAGGGTTGCAAACTGATATGTTTATCACCTACCCTCCAATCATCAAACATACCAAAGTGCAGCCCTCTAGCCTGAGTAGTTTTCATTTTATTCAAAGTTAAAGTTAGCAATGATTGTGAGTCTCGCAACGGTGTAGGACAGGCCACCACCGGGCCTTGGCTGAAAGTTTCGTGGGCTGCGGCTTACACAGGTTTATACGTTGTAACGAAAATTCGATTGCCCCGAAAAATCTATTTTTTTTTTTTCTGCAAAAGAAAACCATTGAGATGGCTTTGTCTATCCGTCCGCACTTTTTCTGTCTGCCCTCACATCTTAAAAACTACTAAGGCTAGAGGGCTGCAAATTAATATTTTTATCATCTATCCTCTAATCATCAAACATACCAAATTGCAGCCCTCTAGCCTCAGTAGTTTTAATTTTATTTAAGGTTAAAGTTATCCTTGATTGTGCATCTGGCGATGCTTTAGGACAGGCCACCACTGGGCCGTGGCTGAAAGTTTTTTTTACAGGCTATGGATTACACAGCTTTATACGCTGTGAAAAAAATCGATTGCGGTGAAAAATTGATTTTTATTTTTCTGTGAAAGAAAACTGTTTAGCAACTATTGACATGGCTTTGTCTATCCGTCTGCCCTTTTTCTTTCTGCCCTCAGATCTTAAAAACTACTTAGACTAGAGGGCTGCAAACTGATATGTTTATCATCTACCCTCCAATCATCAAACATACAAAATTGCAGCCCTCTAGCCTCAGTAGTTTTCATTTTATTCAAGGTTAAAGTTAGCCTTGATTGTGCCTCTGGCAACGCTTTAGGATAGGCCACCACCGGGCCATGGCTGAAAGCTTCATGGGCCGCGGCTCATAAAAAAACTCGATTGTACCGAAGAGACTTCGGCGCATTTTTACTTGATTGTATGATTATTTCACAATCAACCATTAATTTAGTTGCATGCGGGAATTGTAACACTACTGAAACGACTCGCAAACACCATAAAATCCTCTTTTCTAAAACGGTTAGTAGACTCTCTCTCTCTCTCTCTCTCTCTCTCTCTCTCTCTCTCTCTCTCTCTCTCTCTCTCATTTCAGAATATGGAATTCTCTGCTACATATGTATTTTCTGAAGCATTCAGTTTGCTTATCTCAAAAAATTAGTTGGATGTAACTGAAGAATCCATTAGTATATTGACCATATTAGACCAGAGCTATTTTTGCTAGTCTCTCGCCATCTATTGCACTTAGCTTTTAATTTTACTCTTTCTCTTCCTCAGCCGTCTTTCCAGTCATTTTTTCCTTGTGAATAGCTAGATTTTTAAAACATTCAGCTAAAAATATCATGGAATATTTCAGGCAATCTCCTGTATATCCTAGATTTTATCAAACCAGGAACAAGAAAGGCGGTTGGACGGTTGGTACATTCCAGATTTTCTGATTTTCTGGGGAGGAAAATTATGTTCACAAACGAAAAATTGTATTGGGCCAAACGAGTACCTGCTGAGGTCATATGATTAGGAATTAGATAAACATAGGCAGTTAGGTAAATGGAAAATCCCAGAAGGAAATTAAACAGATGTCAATATATGAAAGGTAATTTTCGGGGTAATGTCATTAGTGCACTTTACGCGGTGCACGGTAGGCATTACTTAAGGTTCTTTGCATCGTCCCTTCGGCCCCTCGCGGCAACCCCTTTCATTTCTTTTACTATACCTACCATCATATTATTCTCTTCCATCTCACTTTCCACCCTCTCCTATCAATTGTTTGATAGTGCAACTGAGAGGTTTTCCTCCTGTTACACTTTTAAAACCTTTTTACTCTCAGTTTCCCGTTTCAGCGCTGAATGACCTCATATGTCCCAGCGCTTGGCCTTTGGCCTAAATTATATATTCCATTCCATTTCATAACCTGTAGAGGCAGCGATTACAAAGGATATGTAACGTTCATACACCCAGAAGTAATGTTTGAGGCCGTAACATTAGCTGAGATTTTCTTTAACAATGGCAGTTTTATGACCGGGCATTTTCCATCCTGCGCCTCCAATAACACTTTTATCTTCATTGTTGGAGCTCTTCACAGCTGCGACGTGCTCGAGTTTTCAGGAGATTCTGGGAAAGTGTCCAAGTCCCTTTCAAGAATAGGGTTGGCGAAGTTAGGAACTGACCTTTGCGAGAAGTTGATAGTTAGTAGCATGAATGATAATAATAATATGTGTTTACTTGTGTACACATATTTTGGATGAACATATATATGTATATATACATATCTATCTATCTGTCTATCTATCTATCTATATATTATGTACTCGTATGTTTGTATGTATATTTGTAAGTGTGTGTGTGTGTGTGTATTGTGTGTAATTTATACAAGTCATCAGAAATACCTGAGTGTCGACACACAGTCCAGCTACTCGATGAACTTTCCAGTAATAATAATTGTTTACACACAAGAATACACATACACTCGTGGATGAGTGTATATAAATGTACATAAGTATTATGAATGTGTGTGTGTGTGTATTTATACAAAAGTTACAACAAATATTTGACAGCGTTGGCACCGAGTCTCGCTATTGGATGAACCTACTAGTTTCCGAAACGTGTAAAACTCAGCGCAAAGGGTCAGTTAATATTTTCAGTTTGCAACCAACGAAAAATAAAATACGAAAGTAGAAAAATTAGAGTAAAAACTATTTTGACTCAAACTTTGGAATAACATTCCCAAAAAGGCGAATCGCGTTTCACGACCAATGCAGGAGAAAAATTTTATCGCCCAAAAAGAGGCTTTAGGAAAAGCTATTTTATTTATATTTCACTGAAAATTTGTAAAGAACGCGAGAGATGGAATGGATGTCGAGAGCCTTCGACTGACAGACAGACAGGCGGACAAGGAGACGCTCCGGTACAGAATGATATATCATTTGAAGCAAAATCGTGGAATTTGAGCCCTCATAAAATAAGCCTGCATAACTTTAATTCACCGAATAAAAACGGCCAATTTCTGTCTGTGGAATTCAGCAACAGTTAACGAGAGAAATTATTGTCTATCATTAAAAGAAAAAGGAACACGCCCCAAAGAGAATAACAGCCAATTGGGCCTCCCAGTTATGAAATCAATTTTGCTACTGTTATATGTAATGTATGTCTCCTTTTAAGTTAAATATTATCCACTCTCTCCTCTCTCTCTCTCCTGTGGACTACTCACTACTCCTGTATATATATATATATATATATATATATATATATATATATATATATATATATATATATATATATATATATATATATATATATATATATATATATATATATATATATATATATATATATATATATATATATATATATATATATATATATATATATATGTGTGTGTGTGTGTGTGTGTGTGTGTGTGTATCAGCTGTATATGTGGACGTTTACTGCATATCACAAAGAAATGAAAAGGAGCCAATCAAAATGGTAAAGGTTTAAAAATAAACAAAAACAGCAAGCAGAAATTTCTCTTTCTCCCATGCTTACTAACAACCATTAAAGTGGTCCCTCCCGTCGGAAGCCTTTGACGGGCGCGTGCTTCCCAAGGGTCGACCTCGAAAAGATTTAGTATTTACAGCACAAACATTAGGGAGGTCGACCTTCCTGAGTAAAGGACTTTACATTTACAGATCGTGAAGTGTGACGTTGGTTTCATAGAAAAAGAAATGTGTCGCCAAAAATGGTTTGAATTCTTTAATACGTAAATTTTGCTTTTATTAGTAATTCTTTTGCTAAGAGATTCCTAATATTATATCATCCAAGGCTGCGTTCACAAAGAATTCATATAATTAATATTGTTACTAAGGTCTTACCTTAAGCTGCAGTTATACAACGGGTTATGTAAACCCTAGATAAAACAAAATACTCATCCCACTTTAAGGAAATAACCTTTTTCTTGGTCGATTTTAAGGAATATTCTTTTCTTAGTAAATTTCAAGGGAATACCCTCTTTTCATAGTAAATATTAGAGGAATACTCTCTTTTCATGGAAATTTTAAGGGAATACTCTCTTTTCTTGGTAAATTTTAAGGATACTCTCTTTCCATACTGAATTTTAAGATAAATCTCTTTTTCTTAGTATATTTGAAGAGAATACCCTCTTTTCTTGGTAAATTTTAAAGAAATACGTTCTTTTCACCTCATTTCATAGTAAAATTATTTTCTGAAAAGGATACCCATGAAGTTAAAAGACTTACACATGATATCTCTGGATGGCTTATGCACGGAATAAAAAAATCCTGGCAATTGCAAGGTTTTCTATACAATCCTGCAGTGTGCAATGGTTTTATTTCCCATCCCACTATTGCTGGTGACCTCTCAACTGCGATGCCAGTTAGTTTCGATACATCAATTCGTATATCTGACAAAGCTATCAATAAAGCTTGAAAAATATCTGTCCCAATAATTTTGTTCTTCATCCGAGTGAAATAAATAAATTCTTCAATAACAGACGTCGATAGACAGAGATAGAGTCAGGGTAAAGGCTGACCGGTTTGGTGTTAGAAACTAACTGCAACGTGCGTGTGTGTGTGTGTGTGAGAGAGAGAGAGAGAGAGAGAGCAGAGGGGGCAAAGATTAATCGTAATTTTGTATGAATTCAACAGTCCAGAGTTTTTTTAAGAACGAACGAGAGAGAGAGAGAGAGAGAGAGAGAGAGAGAGAGAGAGAGAGAGAGAGAGAGAGAGAGAGAGAGCGCTATGATTAATCGTAATTTTGTATGAATTTAATGGCCCAGATTTTTTTATAAAATTTAAGAACGAGAGAGAGAGAGAGAGAGAGAGAGAGAGAGAGAGAGAGAGAGAGAGAGAGAGAGAGAGAGAAAGATATATTCCTTTCTTCCCTCCGTTCATGTTCTGTTTGTAAAAAAAACAGGGATGCCTTCAAGGTGAGGCTTACCTCTTTGAGGTTCTAAAGTATTTAACCATATGATTTTGACGTGGCTATAATCACTTGTTTTTAATGTGTTTGTGTCTGTCTTTATAACGTTTTTGTTATTTAGTGTATTTACTTCCATACGTACTTCATGTAATTAACATATGATAGATCTAAGTATACCTTGATTCGTAATATATATGAATAGGGATTTGTATTTCCCTCTTTAGATTACAAAAAAACACGTAGTCAATACTATTGTAATGAGAAATAGACTTAAAACCTCTTGAATACTAAATGCTCCAGTTATCCAGATAAAAAAAAAAAAGATACTGATAGGAATTTTACATCCTCTATGTAAATAACGTTCTCATAATTCCGAGTTTCTTCTTCTGGCGTGTAATGCCATCCTTTTCTAACTTATCTTAATGAGCTTTCGCATTTGCAACTCCGCTTGTCTCCTTCTCGTTCTACTCTGTTCGTCATTGCAACATTTTTTCCCGTTATCCTGTCTGCTCGCACTGAAGCAGTGTCTTCCTTCCTGCATTGCTCTCATGCAACTCTTATCAGGTCTCATTCCTCATCAGATTCATGAAGGAAATAGTCCCAGTTTAAAACTGATTCTAGTCCATGAAACAAGCAGTAATCTGACTTTCCTTCCATAAGAGAGAGAGAGAGAGAGAGAGAGAGAGAGAGAGAGAGAGAGAGAGAGAGAGAGAGAGAGAGAGAGAGAGGGGGAAGGGAGATTAGAATGTTCCGCTAATTGGAAGATACTAAATATTAATGGAAAGCGGTTCCAATAACGCACGGCGTTTAATCGGCTTAGATCGATCTCGCAAATGTTTTTAAAAGCCTCCATTTTCCGTTTTTCTGTATTTTGGCAATTAAAGCTGCGTGAAGATGCCGAACTCGACACTAAACATTAAATTCAGTGATTGACGGCAGTGTGAAAAAATTATAATTAATTGTCATAGGTGACACTGATGAAAGTTTGATGTGTTTCTTGGAAAAAAATTTTCATCACTTACTGATTTAAAGTATTCTAGGAGACAGTCTAATTATGGCTTTTTAACACAGTGCTTTGTTGTATTATGATAACTTCCCCCTTCCCCCCTCCTTCTTTCTCTTTTCCCCTCGCTCCCTCCCCCTTAATTTATTATTTCCGAGTTTCTTTTCCCCTTGGCCATTCAGAGACTTGGTCGTTCTGGTTACTTAATTTTCCAGAAAAAAAATACCAACTATTTTCTCTCAGAACAACTCCCTTCTTTAGAGGTTCTCCCAGACTTTAAAATAATTCATGTTGATATTTATTTTATATTCCGAAATCAGTAACTCGTCTCCTTCCCGGAAAGGGAGAGGGAATTGGAAAAGTTCGTGTGGATTGAAAGTGAGGTTTGGAAAGAGCTTAACTAAATATTCTTTGAGCACTGAGTAGATAAAAGAGAATGGAATAGAGTTTCCTCCGACTGATTATGATGAAAGAGATTCATTAACTTTGTAAGTTGTAGGAATGAGTCAGTATCGGAAGAACTTTGATTTTTGAAAGAACTGGGTATTGGATTAGAGAAATTAAACAGTCAGTAGTAAGCAAAATAAAGTGGGTACGAGGACAGAGAATAGGCCAAACATAAAGAAAAAATGTGCAGAAAGAGCCCAGTCAATAGCAGGTGCAAAGACAGTTGATGAAAGAAATCTTTAAAAACTCGGAAGGTATTAAGGTCTAATTCAAGCAAACAGGTACTTTTCTCAAACTCAGAAAATAGTTAGAAAGACCGAGTAATGGCAATCTATGACGTCAGACACATAAATTAGCAGAATACTAATTGATCAGAAAAACGTGATTTATATATGCAAAAATGACCTTCATATTTCACATCAGTAAGAATAAGTGAAAGATGGAGGAATGGAATTATATATATATATATATATATATATATATATATATATATATATATATATATATATATATATATATATATATATATCCATATATCATATATTATTTCTACTGATGTGAATGTATTCTGATGGATTTTTCTTTTTTCACTTATTTCTGATGTGATTTTCGTATATATAATTCACGTTCTTCTGATCAATTGTTGTTCTGCTTATATATATGTCTCTGACGTCATAGTTTGCCATTAAGCTGTCTTTTTCAAATTTATTAGTAATGACTTCACGTATATCTTTAAGACTGCTCGCCCATTCGTTAGATTTATTTACTTTCACTGTTTATGAGTATAAAGAAAAAGATCTTATTTTTCATTTTTTTCATTACAATATTATTGATGTAAAGATTGGTTTTTCTTGTCTGGAGTAGAAGTGGTTTGAGAAATTACGTAAAAGAGTCATGTTCTTTTTCCGAAAACGAATATCATAGGTGATAAATCAGACGTGTTTTTTTTTGACTGGCTTTATTAAGAAATGGGATTAGGGATATATTGGAATTATTATAAACTTATCTGGACTGATATTAGTAACCAGTGAGAAGAAACCACACCGATAGAGAAGAAAGTACAAGAAAGTACGCGTTTATAAAATGATTGGTTCTACAATGTAATAAAAAAAAATATATTTATTAAATTCGTTAAATAATGAATCAGTTGATTGTAAACTGTGAATATTGCAAAGTGTAAATTTTTGCAAAAGTGGTAAATATTGTGAAAATAGTAAATGAGGTGATGTTCAATTCCACTGAATAATATAATTTTGGTAATCACTTATGAAATTTATTACGTAAAGAAATCAGTTACCTAATTTGGTAATTAACAAAGTGAAGTGAGAAGTGAACTAAATAGATAAGTAGTAAATATTGTAAAAATATTTGATATTGTAAAAAAAAATGAAATAAAATCAAGTTAAATTCCACAGTATAATATACAATATGTATTCACTTATGAGTTTCGTTACATTAAGAAATCAGTTACCTAATTCAATAATGAGCAAATTGAAGTGAAAAGTAAACTGAATAGATAAGTAGTAAATATTGTAAAAATTTAAAATATTGTAAAAAATGTAAATAAAGTAATGTTCAGTTCCACAGTGTAATATGAAATTGATAATCACATATGAAATTCATTACGTCAAAAAATCAGTTTACCTAATTCGATAGTTAACAAATTGACGTGAAAGTGAACCAAATAGTTAAGTAATGACAAAATCACGCCAAACCTCTTTGCATGAGAGATAAACCAGGGGTAGGGTTGACCTTCATTTAGAATTTCAAGTGCCAGTGACTATGTCAGACTCTCTAGGACACACCTCACTGAGCAGTGTGTCATTCAAGGTCAAAGCGAGGTTTATTATAGCGTGGGGGTTTCTGAATAGGGATCGTATATCAGGACGGCTCCAGGTAATTTTGGGATGAAAGGCAGGTCGACCCAGATTGACAGTCTAAAGAATAGTGGTCTTGAAGCCCTTTTGGGTGTAATCCATAAGTCGTGTTTTCTGTCCATAAGAGAGAAAAGTCGTTTTTACGAAGTCTTGCCTACACCGAGCTTTGTTAAATTTTTATCAGTTTTCAAAGAAACCACGCTGGGTGAATTCCGTTCTCAGCTACCACTCTGTTGGTCGCGAGTTCGAATCTCCGACCGGCCAGTGAAGAACAAGAGGAATTTGTTTCTGAAAGTTGTTTCTGTGATAGAAATTCATTTCTCGCTATAATGTTTCGGATTCTACAATAAGCTGTAAGTCCCGTTGCTAGGTAACCAGTTGGTTCCCACGTAAAAATAAATCTAATCCTTCAGGCCAGCCCTAGGAGAGGGTTAATCAGCTCAGTGGTCTGGCAGTGCTTCAAAGAAACGATCAATGACCTAGCAGTTGTTTTATTCTCTGCTGGCACCTCAGATGCACTCTTGGCATTGCTTGAGCTTTTTTGCAGCGTCCCTTCGGCCCCTAGCTGCGACCCACTTTCATTCCTTTCACTGTACCTCCGTTCATATTCTCTGTCTTCCATCTTACTTTCCTCATCCCTCTCCTAACAATTGTTTCATTGTGCAACTGCGGGGTTTTCCTCCTTTTACACCTTTAAAACCTTTTCACTCTTAATTTCCCTTTCAGCCCTGAATGACCTCATGGGTCCCAGTGCTTGAGGCCTAAATTTTTATAGTGGCATTTTTAAAAAATTAATAACTATATTTTGACTGATGCATTCCATAGTGTGTGAAAGAAAAAATATCTATGATAAAAATCTTTTGTTTTGGGAATAGAGATCATTTTAATTCAATCTCCTCTTGTCTATATCCAGGACGAATAACTGGGTATCAGTTTTTCGTTCAGTGTAAAAAAAAACAGTTGATATATACAGTTTGAGAGATACGTATACACTTGACATGAACGACCTAAAATACTAAAAAAAAAAAAAAAGATTGTTTCAAATATATAATTATCTAATTAAGCAAAAGTACATGGAAATTCGACTAGCGTTCTCGATTCTGATATCAGTTAATCAGTCTTTCCCCAGAATTATATAAGCAAAATAAAAACATTTTGGCATGATAGGAGAAATGGCCAATTGTCGGATTTTGCATAATGTTTAAATATTATAAAATAACGCACAGAGGATTTTTCAAGCATTAGTATGGTCAGTAAGAAATTAAGATCAGCATAATCTGAAATCAAGTCTGTCTAAGTCATTGCTCAACAAATCCTGATTAAATCAGATATACGATACTAACCCATTCATTCAACAACCCGAATACTCAGCTAATTGATATTGATGCTATTCAGCGTTACGGTGTTCCTTGCTCCGTAACGCAGTCAGTCATCTTTGTTTAATTCTGCTTACTGGTTATTTGAGAAGGCTTCAATCTCTTCCCTCGATTTGTGGTTCTTGTTGAGAAAGAATAATAAAGCCAGTTGAATGGTAGAAGCAGATTGCTTTATGTATTTCACGTATTAAGGTTTGAAATGATGAAACTTGAAAAAAATAATAAAACCAATAGCTATTTCATTAAGTTCAAAAGTGACAAAGTAGTTAATCAGATTTGTTATCTATTTTCTTCATTCCACGACAAAGTCATTAATTAACATTTTAAAATCTTTAATCCATGATTATATATATATATATATATATATATATATATATATATATATATATATATATATATATATATATATATATATATATATATATATTTTATTTTATATATCTGTTCCCATTTGAAGCTTCTCTTTTAATATAACAGAAGTTTCTTGACCTTGAAAAAAACTCATAATTTTCACTCGTTCATTCTTAGTTTTCTCTGTAAGTAATTCCATCATCCAGTGAAGAATTGTTTCCAAGTTTATGATTATTCCCCCTTTCTTGCGAATACATAAATTCTGACTCTTTAAGCCACATCGACGGTAAACATTTCTTAATATGCCTGGTACCACAGTCCTCCTTTGTCCCTTTCCTCTTTTCCTCTCTCTTTCTCTTTCCCTGGCCTTCCCTTCCCCTTCATGTCCCCTCTGAGAACAATGCAATTTCAGGCAACATAATATCTCTCGCGTTCCTTCTTCTGCACTTGTTGCAAACAATGGCTCAGCGGAAAGGAATCTCTTGTCTGAAAAGGGCAGTGACATCCCCTTGTCTTGTTGGAGTAAGTACCTTCTTTCAAAGGATGTACTTGGAAATACTCGTATTCATATAGAATGAACTGTGTATTCCTTATCTTATCGAAATAGAGGAATAATGAGGAAAAAGTATAGAATATAAGGAATATCAGAGAGAGAGAGAGAGAGAGAGAGAGAGAGAGAGAGAGAGAGAGAGAGAGAGAGAGAGAGAGAGAGAGATTGTATTTAGCCAACATTATGCTTTTATCAGCTAACAAAAGGACTAGAGATATCAGTCCTCATAATCTCCATACTTTCCATGCCTGCAGTTGCACTAGAGTGTCATCCTATTCTGGTAGGATCCGAGACATTTGATAACTCACTACATCCTCCTTATTCCTCTAAAGCCCTTCGAAATAATTAAGAATCGCTTTGATGTCTGAGAACCAATAAGACATCCATCAGTTGCAGATTGATTGAGAGACGTCTCTCTCTTAATGCAGGGAGATAAGAGGATTGTCTCATGTCAATGGTGGGGGCTGTAACCAGTGATAAATCATTCTCACTGTCCCCGACAGATGGCGATTGGTTGTAATCGTTGGATTTACTTTGGTCTCATTTTTATTTATTTTTTTATTGCTTCTGGTTTATAAATATTTGATTATATCCCTTAAGAATAAACTATGGCTAAAATGGACTGAATCATCAGTAAGGTTTGTTTTTATATTGTAATGTTCCTACTATGGTCTCTCTCTCTCTCTCTCTCTCTCTCTCTCTCTCTCTCTCTCTCTCTCTCTCTCTCTCTCTCTCTCTCTCTCTCGCTTTAACACTAACCGTATTTCTTATTACTTATAGTATGAAAGGGAGGTACACATATTAGGTAAACATTTTGAAACTAACCGTGTGTGTGTGTGTGTGTGTGTGTGTGTGTGTGCATTTTGAGTTCTGTTTTTATGGGTTCTCATATTCGTCATTGAGATACGAAGATTTTCAGTGAACGCAGTTTATTTGTAAAAAAATTAGTTTCATTATTTGTTTGACTTGCTTTTATAAACTCAAAAACGTTCTTAGTCTCACCTGGAAAGCGTTGACCTAGCAAACAAGGTCTAAACAAATCATTGCTATCTAATCACGGACATTTATTTACGATCTGCGTTAACAGATATTCCCCATAATATGGATGACATTCTAACTGCTTGTAATGCTATGTAAAAAATGTTTGACGAATGAATAAAAGAAACTGGTTTTTGAAACTTTTATAATAAATACGTAAATATTTGCAACTTTAAATTCTGTTCCAGAAAAATTATAAAAATTACATTCTTCACAAATCCCTAAGCGAGGGGGCTGGGGGTTAGAAATACGGAACGGCGTCTCGTCTATATCCCTTTGATGGATTCCTGAACCATTAAGAAAGCAGCCCAGCGTTTTCCTACAAAGGGCAACGATGGAGAGCGCAATTCGAGAAAATTGCTGCTATTTGTCCTACCTCCTTTGAATAAGACGTTCTCCTCAGGTCTACAATACGCACAGGTTTGTGTGAGGGATGCATGCATTAACCATGTCTTCACTCTCTCTCTCTCTCTCTCTCTCTCTCTCTCTCTCTCTCTCTCTCTCTCTCTCTCTCTCTCTCTCAGATATAGTGGCAAAATAACTACCAATAATAATAATAATAATAATAATAATAATAATAATAATAATAATAATGACTCGTTTTCATATCGTTTATGCAAGAAATGTATGTATTAACCTTTCTCTCCAGTTCTCTTACCATCTCTCTCTCTCTCTCTCTCTCTCTCTCTCTCTCTCTCTCTCTCTCTCTCCAGATATAGTAACTAAACAGCAACAAAAACAACAACAACAACAACAATAATAATAATAATAATAATAATAATAATAATAATAATAATAATAATAATAATAATAGAAGCATCGATTCGTTTTCATAGCCTGAACAGTGTCGGGTGTCATCAGCGTTAGCCGAGATGTGGGACCCACCTCGAAGGCCAAACTTTGTTGGTAAACACTGCTTTCTTCGGCAAACTTGGCTGACAAACACCTCTTTGGCATGCGGATTACCCAGTGGATGTCAGTCTTGACTGGAAATTAATACACATATCTGTATATATATATATATATATATATATATATATATATATATATATATATATATATATATATATATATATATATATATATATATATATATATATATATAATATATGCTATATATATATATATATATATATATATATATATATATATATATATATATATATATATATATATATATATATATATATATATATATATATATATATATAAGACAGTTGAAGGAGGAAGTACATCTCAGGTGGCCCTTAAAATGCGTTTATTGCGACGTTTCAAAACACGGTTTCATTTTCAAGCTATAAAGACAAAAAACAATAAAATTAACATTAAAAGCGCTAAAATACAAATACAAGACATAATGCATTATAAACAGCAAAATTAAAACTAGTTGTAGCAGAACCAACCATCAAGTAGAAAGGAAGGACGAAAGTCAGAAGGAACAAACCAGAAATGACAAAAGACAACAGCTCACCTAAGGTAAAGAGTTGTCGAGGAAGACTGATAAGTGTTCAATTGAGGAACAAGTGTTTAATAAACAAGGACTCCTGGATTGTCAATAGTTTGCCATTCGATGACCGTCCCAATATACCTTTAACAGACTTACAACACATTGGACTCCGTTTTCTCTAGAAAAGACTTGTACATACTTAAGAAATTAGCCAAGAATGACACCTTAGTTATCACTCGCCCAGACAAAGGTAAGGGTGTTGTCTTACTAAACAAATCTGATTATATTGATAAGGTTGAAAACATTCAAAAAGAAAACACTAAATCAAACTCCTAGGCAAACCAGACTTTGCAACTATTTTTAAGTTGAAGACCGGATCAACAGATTTTTAAAGTGTCTCAAATATAAAAATATTATAACCGACGAAAAATACCATTCTCTTTATAGCACCGGTTCTACTTATGGCATCATGTATGGACTTCCTAAAACACAAAAAAGGGCTTCCCATCAGACCTAAACTAGCGTCATATGATACCCCGAATAACAGGTTAGCTAAGTTCCTTGTTCCCCTGCTTTCTCCCCTGATAGAAAATGAATATAATATAAAAATTCCCTCCACTTCTAAGAGGCCATACTTAGTCAGGACTCAGACCTCTTTGTGTCAGTTATGACGTTGAGTCTTTGTTTACCAATGTACCTGTGAATGAAACTCTTGAAATTATTGTCAACAAACTCTTTCCTGAAACTGACTCTCTTTTTAATAATTTTAATAAGTCTGATTTTAAGAGACTATTGCAACTGTCAGTGCAGGACACTGCCTTCATTATTAATAATAATTGTTACTCTCAAATAGACGGTATGGCTATGGGTTCTCCATTAGGGCCCATTTTTGCAGGCATTTTTATGTGCTCCTGGAGGAGCATTTTTAGACACCTGTCCTTTGAGTTGCCACCCGCTGTTCTACAAAAGTTGCGTTGACGATACCTTTGCTCTTTTTAAATCCAAGTATGACGCCGAAAGGTTTCTTGATTTTATTAAGAGGGCACACCCAAATATAAAATTTACTATGGAGTGTGAAAGTGATAATAAACTACCTTTCTTAGATGTTTTAGTCTTACGACAATATGATCATTTTAACACTTCAGTTTACGGGAAGAGAACTTTTACAGGATTAGGTTCAAATTTGTATGGTCACGGTTTTTACGGCTTTAAATTAAACTCTTTATCTACATTAATTCATCGTTCCTTCTCATTGACATCTAGTTGGGAGTTTTTTTCACGAAGAAATCCACTTCTTACATCAATATTTTACAAGTAATTACTTTTCCACCACACTTCTTCACAGGTATGTTTTTAAACTTCTTAATAACTAAATTTTTATTCCAAAAGTCTCCTTACATAATGTACCTAAGCTTCCGTTTTGTGCAAATGTACATTTGATCCATGACAAAAATTTCTATAATGCACTAAGAAAGCTCACATTTAATTATATACCAGCTATTAAATTTAATATCATCCTGACAAATCCACATACTTTGGGTAGTTTGTTTAAATGCAAGGATAAACTTGACCCTTTGATGACCTCATGTGTTGTGCACAAGTTCAGTTGCCCTAGATGTAATCTAGGGACCTACGTGGGATCCACGCAGAGGTTACTAAGGGTCAGAAATGATTGCCATAAGGGCGTTAGCTATCGAACTGGTAGCAAATTTGCTAATCCTGAATTTTCCAACATCAGGCAACACGCCAATAAATGCAAACATAACACAATACACAATACAAATATTTTGAAATATTGGGACGTGCATCGCAAACTATTGACAATCCAGGAGTCCTTGTTTATTAAACACTTGTTCCTCAACTGAACACTTTACAGTCTTCCTCGACAACTCTACCTTACGTGAGATGTTGTCTTTTGTCATTTCTGGTTTGTTCCTTCTGACTTTCGTCTTTCCTTCCTCCCTCGATGGTTGGTTCTGCTACAACTAGTTTTAATTTTGCTATTTCTAATGTATTATGTCTTGTATTTGTATTTTAGTGCTTTTAATGTTAATTTTATTGTTTTTTGTTTTTATAGCTTGAAAATGAAACCTTTGTGTTCTGAAACGTCGCAATAAATGTATTTTAAGGACCACCTGAGATGTACTTCCTCCTTCAACCGTCTTCTATTGTTCGTTACTAGTAACCACCACATCTTAGAAACGTGCTTTTATTCCCATTTTTGTAATAAATGTTTGATTTGGCTTTGGGGTAGACCTGTGGTCTCGATCCACATCTGACCCCGACGTATGTTTCATGTATCATACCAGACCCAACGCCCTTTCTTCCCAGCAGCGAAAGTTATTGCCTTCAGAGTTCGAGACGTGTGAGATGTTTGTTCTGTTTTTTTTAGAAGGTGTTGTAGTGGCTTTGTTTTGTGTGTGTATTTAGTCTGTAACATCCATTTGTTTTTAAGCAAACCTATCCGTTTACATATATAACCATGTCTACACGGATAGCAAAGTGTAGAACTGATCAGCCGGCTATATATATATATATATATATATATATATATATATATATATATATATATATATATATATATATATATATATATATACTTATAATTGTGTGTATATATATATGTATATATATGTATATACATATATACACACACACACACACACACACACATATATATATATATATAATATATATATATATATATATATGTATATATATATATATATATATATGTATATACATATATATACACACATATGCGTATAAAGTATACATAATTGTGTGTATATATATATGTATATACATATATACACACACACATATATATATATACCAAATCTGTCTTGTTTGTATGTTTGAATGCACACTGGGAATTCTGGAGGCTTCTGTGGCTTCCGAAGGCTTCAAGGCAATCACCAGGCTCTGTAGCCTTTGGATTTCTTGCACAATATGAAAGAAACTTTTATGAAGCTGAAAACGGCTTCACAGGATTCTGGAGTCTTTCAGACTTTAAGAAAACTTTATAATCCAATGGGCGTTTCTCCAGGAATGCTTCAGGAGCTGAAGACGGCTTCAAAGGATCCTGGAGTCGTGGAGATGTCTTCAAGAAGACGTTTTAATCCAATGGGCTTTTCTCCAGAAGTCCTTCTGGGAATTCCGAAGGCATTGAGAATTCCGAAGGCTTCTGGGAATTCCGAAGGCTTCTGGGAATTCCGAAGGCTTCTAGGCATTGCGAAGGCTTCTGGGAATTCTGAAGGCCTCTGGGGCTTCCGAAGGCTTCAAGACGATCTCCAGGCTCTGATGTCTTTGGATTTCCTGCACAATACTAAAGAACAGCGTTTTATGGAGAAGGAATCGGATTTGGTCGTACCTGGAGACGAAAGGCCTCGAAGATTTCGTCGGGGAATTCCGAAGGCCTCTGGGATCTCGAAGGCTTCTGGGAATTCAGAAGGATTCTGGGGATTCTGAAGGCTTCAAGACGATCTCCAGGCTCTGAAGCCTTTGGATGTATATACGAAGGTATGGAAATGCTACTTTTTCATCACAATGACATGAAACCATTACTGGCCCGAAATTTGCAACATTAAATGACCCAACGGGTCACATGTGGTTTATTATATAATATATACATACATATATATATATATATATATATATATATATATATATATATATATATATATATATATATATATATATATATATATATATATATATATATATTAACTACTTTAGGTATCATCCTGCATCTCGTCTCAAACTTTTTTGGAACTCCTTTTATTAATTTAATCGAGAGAAAAACTTTTGCTGATTTGTTTAACTTCAAACGTGATATATTTAAGGTGCAGTTGGTTCATTAGTGATTAAAATCTGCCATTGACTGGTTGCATCATAATTCCCATTATTCCTTAAGGGAGCCATGTCTAATGCATATATAATCATAAAAACAACAAACAAATGACCAAACTCTTTCTTAATAACAAGATGTCGTCAACATCTCTTGAAACGGTGACGTCAAATAGATTTTACTCTCTTAACCAATTGTTTAAGCAGGATGAAAATAAGACGAAAATAGAAAAGAGAGAGAGAGGTCTTCAGTTCTGACGTATTGCAGTAAACAACTTTCATCTCCAAAATTATTCAATTTTCTCTTAATGCTGTGTGGTTAGTCTCATTTTATGTTCGTTATTTTTCTTCTGTCGACCAAAAATATTCTCTTTGTTTTTAGCCTTTTTTATCAGTATGATGGCACATTCTTTCTTTACCTATTTTTTTTTATCTGTCCTTTGTACAGATCATTATAATTTTAAAATATCGTTATTTTTATCATCCCCGTTTCGTGTTTGTTCTTCGAGATCAAAGCAAAAGAAAGAGAAAAATTATCAAGGAAAGTGATCGGTGGAGTTCGTGGAGAGAGAGAGAGAGAGAGAGAGAGAGAGAGAGAGAGAGAGAGAGAGAGAGAGAGAGAGGTACGGGGTCTTGATACCTTATTTTTCCTATTAGAATTTCCTTTGTGATGTATATGGGATAATGTAATAATGTAATCTTTTTGGCAGTATTTTTGTTTTAACAATATTCATATCTTTTTTATTGGCACAAAGAGGGAGCTCGGCATTAGAATAATTTTGTTATTTTTCCACTGACAAAAACTGAATAAATAAATAAATAAAAGCTGACACTGACGCAAGGAACGACCTTTTTGAACTACAGGAAAAACAATATAGCAACTTTCTCTCTCTCTCTCTCTCTCTCTCTCTCTCTCTCTCTCTCTCTCTCTCTCTCTCTCTCTCTCTCTCTCTCCTGCAGCAGTCATCGATTCATGTACAGTATATCATCAACCGTGAACGCTAGCTACTTCCCATTCTACAAATTCTAGAGTCATCTAGACTCCTCTTATAACTTATTTTACCTTGTGAAGCCCATTGTTATCCTACAAATGTCGTAAACGTTAATATTTAAATAAGCTGATCATTCTGAAATGGGAACTTTGTCACTGGATAAAGGAAGCCTTTTGGAGCTTATTATTATATAGTTTAACCTAGGAAGCCTGAAGAAGAGTGGAAATTCTTAGTAGTGAAAGCACAGGAAAGACATGAGAGTGATGATGATGATGATGATAATGATGATGATATGATGATTGATACTGTACAAAGTTGTTGGAAATTTGGTTTCTGTTACGTCTTTTCTCCTACATTCAAATTTTCCATTCATTTTTATATTTGTTATATTTGCAATCATTCGTATAATGAATATCATATATTGTATAAAAGTATTACAAATGTTTCGGATAATAAAAACTTCATATATGTAATGAAACTCAAACGAAATATAGTACATAACAGAATTAATGGAATGCAATTTTTTTATCAAGGTTGTGCATTTATTTCCGTATCCTGTTTCCCAATTATTTGATTTTGTGTCAACATAACATAGAAATAACTACCCAACCTCAGCAGAATGTTTAAGAATAAACAGAAAAGAAGCTATTGAAGGATGATGAGGTATAAATGGATGAGAAACGTATAATTTAAATTTTTAAATATAAATGATAAAAAAATTTGCGCGTGAGAGAAAATCAAAAGAAGCCATTGGCAATAAATGAATGTTGGTGCTTCAGAACAATAAATGTGAATACAATACATTCATTTCAGTGAGAGAGAGAGAGAGAGAGAGAGAGAGAGAGAGAGAGAGAGAGAGAGAGAGAGAGAGAGAGAGAGAGAGTGAGATGCATTGGAATATACTCCTATACATACATTATATTGTCATATATCAAACACCAAGTTTATATTTTTTTAATAAAAAGAACAATCGTCTTTGATAGAAAACCTTTTGGAAAGCATTTCACTAAAGTAATCACAGTAACCTGAAGTAGAATAAAAAATTACTTTGGCATTATAATCTAAAATAGAACGAAAAAATTCCCAATAGGATCCCCGAGGGAGGATCATTTGGGCTGCCACGCATTACAAATATTCCTTACGTCATGGTGATTGAGAATATGGGATCTTCCTATGATGGTTGTAGGGATGTGAAGGATTTGATGGGATTCCGGAACGGAATCTAGGAATATCTCTCGATGGCGATGGGGTATATGGAATGGGTATTAGTGTAAAGATGACAAAGGGTGACAAAGCCGTTAAATTCGGGAAGTGTAAGTTTATGTTGTGGAAAACTAAACGGCTGTCTGTATTCTTTTAGATTTATTGGACAATACATGCACAAGGACCTATGAGAAGTTTACATTTCCTTGTATACATTAGCAGACTGGGTGTCCTATGAAGGTTTGCCTCATTGTCCAACAAAAGTAAGGATTATCGAAGCCCAGAAAAATATATAAATTCAGTGTCTTGTTTTCCAAGGGAGTTCTCTCTCACTCTTAAAACTCTTCTCTCTCTCTCTCTTCTCTCTCTCTATTTTCATTCTAAGCACATTCATTACTACACTATATATATATATATATATATATATATATATATATATATATATATATATATATATATATATATATATATATATATATATGTATATAAATATATATGTGTGTGTGTGTGTGTATATATATATATATATATATATATATATATATATATATATATATATATATATAAAGATATTATGTATGTATGTATAAATAAATATATATATATATATATATATATATATATATATATATATATATATATATATATATATATATATATATATATATATATATATATATATATATATATGTGTGTGAATATAATATACATGTGTGTGTGTGATAGAGAGAGAGAGAGAGAGAGAGAAAAACAAGAATCAAATTATTTCAACAGATTAAGAGAAAAGTTGAAACGCAATCCATATGGAAGAGTTGTAGCTTTTGACCAGTACTTCGCTTTTCTTTAGTCTCTGAAGGACAGGGATATACCATTGAAAGATTTTTGGGGTTTTCAAAAGAATAAATCGGATTTAGAGATCCTCTTGCCTCTAAGCACCAGAAGAAAGAAAACGTGGTGTCTTTGAACAAACGTTGCCGAGAAAATGTCACTTTTCTCTATAACGCAAACACTTAAGAACACACACAGAGAGAGAGAGAGAGAGAGAGAGAGAGAGAGAGAGAGAGAGAGAGATTTACAAAATATATATGTTAATAAGAATTTGTGCGTATGCATTTGTATATGTATGTGTGCAACGTATAGACATACATATATATATATATATATATATATATATATATATATATATATATATATATATATATATATATATATATATATATATACACACACATACATACATAATACATACATACATACATACATACATACATACATACATACATACAGTTTCCAACAGGAAAGCACATTTATGACATACATCCTGTAAGATTCCTGTACCTCTGAAGCTGAATTGAATACAAATGTCTACTCTAGCAGGAGACTTGGATTTTTCTTTGCCAATGAAATTTGCATTTTGTTGTCGTTTCGGAGAATTCTGTTCATACTTCCGGAAAGAAATGGCTGTCTTGTTCATATTGTTATCATAAAAGACATCAATGGATGGGAAAAAAAAGTACAGAACAAAAGGGACCTCATTTCCTTTGAAAACGAGGAGTTTTTCCCTAATAAAAATTTTTAAAGTATTGCAAAAAAATAGTTTAATAGAAGAAATGTAGTGGAAATGTTTTATTTAATTATATTACATATCTCGCTTGTTGTTATCTCTGAACCTTTTTGTAATGACATTGTCTTACAGTAATTATCATGAAATCTTGTTACTTAAACTCGTGCAAAAAGCGTCAAGATATTTCAACGAAAAATTATAAGGGCTGAGTCATTTATAAGATACAGTCGTAATTATCTCTGTCTCTTTTGTTTCCTTACTTATTACGGTTTATCTAAATATGGCGCTTTTCCATAATAATTGCCGAAATGTCTCATCTGCTGGAATCTGCTTGTCCTTGCTAGTAAACCTGTTGGAATTATTTGTTATACTGAATTCCTTTTCAGTCGTCGACTCATTCAACCTTATGAATCTAGTGAGTAAATTAATTTTAACGTTTGGCGTTCAAAATTAGCATACTCATACATACATTTGCACACACACGCAAATATATATATATGTATATATATGTATATATGTGTAAAATAATAAACACACGTGCACTCATACACACATATATATAAAAATAAATAAATAAATAAATAATATATATATATATATATATATATATATATATATATATATATATATATATATATATATATATATATATATACATATACATATACATGGGTGTATAGGTAATATCACTGAACTAGGAATTCAGAGAGGTTTCGTTGTGCAGTTACAACATGAAGCAACATATTCTCCCACAAATACTTCTGTAATTTAAGCTGCAGTATAGCAGCAACTAAAAATATTGTCCCAGATTTACCAACAACAGTTTGTTCTCAAAGCTATAGAGATTCCAGCTGTCAGTTCCATAAAGACCAACTCTTTTATGTCCTCACATTTTAGGGGTATTGGTATGGAATGAAAACATCTCGCACTGTGTTAGATAGGACTCAGAGCTGGAACGTCCACCCTCCCTTTACATCAAAAAGAAAAAAAAATGGACCCTAGTTTGAATTTAGGTCCATTTTAGGAATCTAATTAACTCCTAAAAATGGCACTGAAATCCTTGAATAATTCGCAGATTTTAGTGAAGATTGACTTGCAACTAACTTTAGGCCATTTTTGGAATCTAAACAATCCTTTAAAATCGCACTGTAACGCTTGAGTAATTCCCAGATTTATGTAGAGATTTTGACAAGACGGAATAACTAACTTGCAAGTAACTTTATGTCCATTTTTGGAATCTAATTAATCCTTAAAAATCGTAGTAAAATCCATTGGTAATTTGAAGATTTTTGTGAAGATTGACGGAACGAAATAACTAACCTTCAACTAAGATAGCAGATGTAGCAGAATCAAGAATTTGCTAAATGTGATAGCACTGCACAAAAATAAAGAAAAAATCGTTGTGAAATATACTGTTTCAGCTTTCTTACCTCATTCTCTTACAAACGGCTAACAGCTAGCTAGCCAAACCATTCATCATTCACAAAAATGAACATTTTTTTTCAATATGCAACTGTTCTTGCTATCTAGTAAACTTCCTTCGACCTCACACAGTCTCTCTGAATTGTCTCATCACTTCAAAAGACGTGGGAAGCTAACTCAGTTTAGTCCGAGACCCAAGTTTTTCATTAAATGAACCTCTTGCTTGTTCTGGCAAGCCTTACTTCACCCTGTTAACTCCAACAACGGCACACGGCTCTTCCCCTATCAGACTTTCGGTTATTAGCTTCATATATCCATCAAGATATTTCCTGAATTATTCTCTGGTACCCTAAGTAATGTTATAACTTATACGTGATACGTTTTCCGATGGTATTTACTCCTTTATACATAGATGAAATAATATTATTTCCTTTATTCATTACCATGAAAACGTTCCTCCCTTACCTCGACATTTTTTCCTTATCCTGATTAACTGCGTATTTACGTTTAGGGCCAAATTGCATACGACCACTGTTAGTAAAAAATTTAGCGGCCCTTTGTGTCTCATGACTGACAAAGGAACCTCAGAAAATAAGCACAAAGAAGGAATGAGAAAAATACTACAAATGTCTTTTTTTTTTCTTTTTACTTAAAAAAGAAATTATTAGCCTTTGTCCCAAAAGAGGGAATGATCTAAGATGACAGCCATTCTTAATGAGATTTTTTACGCTCAAGGATTTTACGAGAGCGTAATGCCAAAGAGAAATGAGGCAAGACTCTATTACTTTCATCAAGGAGAAAGTCTGAAGAAGAAACACACACAAACACAGAGAGAGAAGAAGATCACACACACACAGAAGAGAGAGAGAGAGAGAGAGAGAGAGAGAGAGAAAGTCCAATGATGTTAACCCAAGTATGAGACAGTCTTTAGTTCCAAAGAGAGACAATTTTGCTTTTTCGTAAGTTTTTTTTTTTTTTAGAGAAGAAACAAAAAGATCCAAGGATCATCATTGCTTTTGTGGGTCATGGTTTATGACAGGGAAATCAATAGAATACTTTTGGTCTTTTGAGAAAAGGAAAGGAAACTAGAACGTGCGAGACTGCTTAAACAAAGGCGCCTGCATTCACAACAGACACATATATATATATATATATATATATATATATATATATATATATATATATATATATATATATATATATATATATATATATATATATATATATATATATATATATATATGAGAGGAAAGAGGCAGGAGGGAGAAGAAAGAGTGGGAAGGGTTTGTGTCGATGGTCCGACTGACAGTTCAACGTTTTTATTGAGAATATTCACCCTTTGAACAGCCGTGGGTGAACTGACAGGTATTTCTGTTATGTTTGTCCCTTTTATCCAGATATTACTGTGGTGAACTATCCCTTTTATCCAGGTATAACTGTGGTGACTGTCCCTTTTATCCAGTTATTACTGTGCTGCCCGTCACCTTTAACTATGTATTACTGTGCTGTCTGTCCAGTTTATCCAGTTATTACTGTCTGTTTGTCACCGTTATCCAGGTATTACTGTAGTGACTGTCCCGTTTATCCAGATATTACTGTGATGACTGTCCCTTTTATCCAGATATTACTGTGGTGTCTGTCCCTTTTATCCAGGTATTACTGTGGTGACTGTCCCTTATATCCCGATATTACTGTGCTGTCTGTCCCTTTTATCCAGATATTACTGTGCTGTCTGTCCCATTTATCCAGATATTACTGTGCTGTCTGTCCCTTTTATCCAGATATTACTGTGCTGTCTGTCCCATTTATCCAGATATTACTGTGCTGTCTGTCCCATTTATCCAGATATTACTGTGCTGTCTGTCCCTTTATCCAGATATTACTGTGCTGTCTGTCCCTTTATCCAGGTATTACTGTGCTGACTGTCCCTTTATCTAGATATTATTGTGCTGACTGTTCCTTTTATCCAGATATTACTGTGCTGTCTCTTCCATTTAAACAGATATTACTGTGGTGACTGTCCCTTTTATCCAGATATTACCATGGTGACTGTTCTCACCTTTAACCAGGTATTACTGTGGTGACTGTCCCATTTATCCAGATATTACTGTGGTGACTGTCCCTTTTATCCAGATATTACTGTGGTGACTGTCCCTTTATATCCAGATATTACTGTGCTGACTGTCCCTTTTATCCAGATATAACTGTGGTGACTGTCCTTTTTATCCAGATATTACTGTGGTGACTGTCCCTTTTATCCAGATATTACTGTGGTGACTGTCCCTTTTATCCAGGTATTACTGTGCTGTCTTTCCCTTTTATCCAGATATTACTGTGCTGTCTCTCACCTTTAAACAGGTATTACTGTGGTGGACTGTTCCCTTTTATCCAGGTATTGCTGTGGTGTCTGTCCCTTTTATCCAGGTATTACTGTGCTGTCTGTACCTTTTATCCAGATATTAATGTGGTGACTGTGGCTTTTATCCAGGTATTACTGTGGTGACTGTCCCTTTTATCCAGGTATTACTGTAGTGACTGTCCATTTTATTCAAATATTACTGTGTTGTCTGTCCCTTTTATCCAGGTATTACTGTGGTGACTGTCTGATTTATCCAGATATTACTGTGGTGACTGTCCCTTTTATCCAGGTATTAATGTGGTGACTGCCCCTTTTATCCAGATATTACTGTGCTGACTGTCCCTTTTATCCAGTTATTATTGTGCTGTCTCTCACCTTTAACCTGGTATTACTGTGGTGACTGTCCCTTTTATCCAGGTATTACTGTTGGGACTGTCCCTTTTATCCAGTTAATACTGTGCTGTCTGTACCCCTTAACCATGTATTACTGTGGTGACTGTCCTATTTATCCAGATATTACTGTGGTGACTGTCCCTTTCGTCCAGGTATTACTGTGGTGACTGTTCCTTTTATCCAGATATCACTGTGGTGACTCTCCCGTTCACCCAGGTATTACTGTGCTGTCTGTCCCTTTTATCCAGATATCACTGTGGTGACTGTTCCTTTCATCCAGGTATTAATGTGCTGTCTGTCCTTTTATTCAGATATCACTGTGGTGACTGTTCCTTTCATCCAGGTATTACTGTGCTGTCTGGCCTTTTATCCAGATATCACTGTGGTGACTGTCCCTTTCATCCAGGTATTACTATGCTGTCTGTCATCCAGGTATTACTGTGCTCTCTGTCCTTTTATCCAGATATCACTGCGGTGACTGTCCCTTTCATCCAGGTATTACTGTGCTGTCTGTCCTTTTATCCAGATATCACTGTGGTGACTGTCCCTTTCATGCAGGTATGACTGTGCTGGCTGTCCTTTTTATCCAGATATCACTGTGGTGACTGTCCTTTTCATCCAGGTATTACTGTGCTGTCTGTCCCTTTTATCCAGATATCACTATGGTGACTGTCCCTTTCATCCAGGTATTACTGTGGTGACTGTCCATTTTATCCAGATATTACTGTGGTGACTTACTTTTTCCAGATATTGCTTTGTCCTTCCCTTTACCCAGGTATTACTACTGTCTCTCACCTTTAACCATGCATTACTCTGGTGACTGTCCCTTTTATCCAGTCATTACTGTGCTGTCTGTCACCTTTAACCTTGTATTTATGTGCTGTCTGTCCCTTTTATCCAGGTATTACTGTTGACTGTCCCTTTATCCAGTTATTACTGTACTGTCCGTCACCTTTAACCATATATTACTGTGCTGTCTGTCCCTTTTATCCAGTTATTACTGTCTGTCTGTGGTTGACTCTCCTATTTATCCAGATATTACTGTGGTGACTGTCCCTTCTATCCAGATACTACTGTGCTGTCTGTCCCTTTTATCCAGATATTACTGTGGTGACTGTCCCTTTTATCCAGATATTACTGTGGTGACTGTCCCTTTATCCAGTTCTTACTGTGGTGACTGTTCATTTTATCCAGATATTGCTGTGCTGTGTGTCCTTTTTCCCAGGTATTACTGTGCTGTCTCTCACCTTTAACCAGGTATTACTGTCTTGACTGGCCCTTTTATCCAGGTATTACTGTGGGGACTGTCCCTTTTATCCAGATAGTAATGTTCTGTCAGTCCCTTTTATCCAGGTATTACTGTGGTTACTGTCCCATTTACCCAATTATTACTGTAATGTCTGTCGCATTTGTCCAGTTATTAGTATGGTGACTGTCCCTTTTATTCAGGTATTACAATGGTGACCGACTCTTTTATCAGGTATTAATGTGCTGTCTGTCACCTTTAACCAGGTATTACTGTGTTGTCTGTCCCTTTTGTCTAGGTATTACTGTGGTGACTGTCCATTTTATCCAGATACTACTGTGGTGACTTTCCCGCTTATCTATATATTACTGTGCTGGTTGTCCCTTTTATCCAGGTATTACTGTGTTGACGGGAAAACGATTTCAGTAATTTATGTCTGGTCTTGAGTACATGAAATGAGGTATGGTAAACCAGAGTTTTTTACCACCTGAGTTACAAGGGTAAGGGGGATGGAGGAAGGGGAAGGGGGAGCGGTGCGAGTTTGAAACCTACTCTGTTATCTAAGTTGGGTCAAATGATGGCCAGGTGCCAAATTTTGTCTAGATCGGTCAAGCGGTTCGGTTTTCTGTAATGCACAAATATACAAACAAACATACAAACATTCACTTTTATTTTATTGTATATATATATATATATATATATATATATATATATATATATATATATATATATATACATAATGAGATATATGTATGTATATTATATTGATATATAGAGAGAGAGACTGAGATAGAGAGAGAGAGAGAGAGAGAGAGAGAGAGAGAGAGAGAGTGTGGACTGCGTACACAGACTTTTTTTATAGGAAGATTCTTTCTAAATATGATAAATATCCAAAGAGAAATATCTGATAGAAACTAAAGTCAATATATCTGATTTCATGAAGGGCCCCCCAAAAAAAACAATGAATTGTTTGGTGAACTGCAAAATTTGTCAAGCATATTTTTACAGAAAGGGACGAAATTTTATGACATGAAAATTGGACCAGCAAACTTTCTAAAGTGAAAAAAACAAAATTATAATTTTTATTGTGATGGAAGCTTGGTGATACAAAAATTACATGGCCATTGAAATTGAGAAACGAATTGTATAAAAAAATTACTGATCTAAAAGTGGAACGTCTAAGTCCCTAAATTCTAGACATTTGGTTGCGTCATAAATAAATAATAAATAAATAAATAAATAATAAATAAATAAATAAGATAAATAAATAAGTCTGAACAAATAAATGAAGGAAAGAGAGAGAAGAAAAGAGAGGAGAGAGAGAGAGAGAGAGAGAGAGAGAGAGAGAGAGAGAGAGAGAGAGAGAGAGAGAGAGAGAGAGAAAAAAAAGGGACTTAAAAGAGATTAATTAAAACATAAAAAAATTCCTTCTCTTCCATTAAAGTAAAATAAGATTATAACTTCCAAGGGATCCTATTAATATCATATGAAATATGACTCATCGTTAATTTGAAGAATGCAATTAAACTCTTGAATCGCTGACTGGAAAGAGAGAGAGAGAGAGAGAGAGAGAGAGAGAGAGAGAGAGAGAGAGAGAGAGAGAGAGAGAGATTTACTTGAATCTTCCCTAATTCATATAACCCAAAGAAAACGACTGAATACTTCCAAAACATTTTGTAATTTTCTTAGGAAATTCATAATTTAAATTCTATTCTTTTTCAGTAAAGTGCAAATACAGGATCATACGTAAATTGTGCGAATGTCTGGTACACTGTACTTCTTTATTTTGTACAGAATATTGTGTATATCCCAAGCAATATCTGTAACAAGGAATTAAGAACAATAACTTGATATAAAATGAAATTCTCAAAATAATGGCATAGCAGTTTTGTTACTTGTTCAGATTAATAATTTATCATTTATTGTTCTTTAAAGATACCCAGTATTTCTACATAATCTTGTACAGTTGAATAACAGGATGTTGAGTGTTGTGACAAGACTGAAACCATGGAAGTTTAAAACCTCTTTTAAAACAAAATCATTCTCCCATCAAAGCAACAGCTATATTTCACTACATACAGAATTCGTAATATATAAATTAAAACTATATTTACATCTAGTTCAGCACTGACTGTGACATTCTGTAATATATAAAAGTAAAAATAATAATCAGAAGTCTCTCTCTCTCTCTCTCTCTCTCTCTCTCTCTCTCTCTCTCTCTCTCTCTCTCTCTCTCTCTCTCTTTCAAGCTGATGACGAGCGAAGGTATTGAAGGAGTGATCCCTTCTCGCTGTTGAGAAGAAATGTGAAGAGTAAGATCGACTGAAAGCTGAAAAATAGTAATAATATTAGCAATAAATACAGTGTTCGTTATTTACCTATGATCGCAACATACGAATCATGTTCAGAAGTAAATACAGTGCAGTTATATCACTGGAATTGTATTTGAGATTAGGGAAATATAAGCATAAAGTTTGAATATAAATTTTAAGAAAAAAAATAAATGTATTGAGATTTTTCATCAATTTATCGATATGTTATTCTGACGTTAGAATATCTAAACATTGCCACAGAATTATAAAATTAGATAAATATGAAATCAATTAAAAAAGATGGAAAAATTTTTTAATGCAAATAACCAAACAAAATTTAATAGATTTTTTTAAAGACTGACTTCTCGTAAGTATATTTTTCTTTCTTTGATAGTTATTTATTAGCATCATAACATATGTTTTTTTAAATTGGAAATCATTTGCATCGGAATTGTACCCTTAGATTTATTCGACAATACTTTCTTTGCAGGTTGTTGTTTCACTACTTGCTTTATTGGAGTCAAACATTATACAAGCTCCATTTATTTCTCTCGTTTTATGTCGATGAATCTACTTTCTCAGGAAAAATTCCATGACTTTATTTAAGTTTTATTTGTTAACCGTACTTGCGCAATTTATTGTAAAGCTCTATACTTTGTCGTATTTAGGAATTAGAAAATTAATGATCGTTAACAAGGACTTGAAGAATATATGCATGAATATTTGTAAGGTTGTAATCTGAATCAGTAGTACTTTCGTATTCTTATCAATTACATTGGATTGATAAGGAAACGTGTCATGTTATGTACCTTCTCAGTGATTTATACTGACTCAGGGAAGTAGATTTCTCTCCATCTCTCACTTGTATCTTATTTATATGAGTTCTTGGGAAACAGTTCAAATAATGTACCATCAAATAGTGATTTAAAATAACAAATAACAGGGAAGGAGATGCTCTAAATCTCTGTTCTCTCATCTCTTGCTCTTTGTTGTCTCTGTCTATGTGTGTTGTGTGTGTCTGATTTATAAGAGCTCTTGGGAAACAGTTCAAATAATGTACCCACAAATAGTGAGTTAAAATGGCTCAGGAAAGTAGATTCTCTCTCTCTCTCTCTCTCTCTCTCTCTCTCTCTCTCTCTCTCTCTCTCTCTCTCTTAAACAATATCTTACTTTTTGTAGATGATCAAAGGTAAATCCTTTTCCCTTTGCAACTACGAAGATCAGTAATCCACTGATGACTTGAGTGAGGCGTCCGTGAAATAAATGTATTAGGAAGTGTTTTCCCTATTTCGTGGACACAGCTTCAAAGTCAACTTGCCCTTGAATGTTGGGAAAAAGAAGGACCCTAATTACTTTTAAAGTTTGCTCTATAACAGACTCATTAACATAATTTAGGAACTGCGAACCGAGAAGGGGAAAAAGAAAAGCAACGGAATAAACTTTATTCTAATTGAATTTAGTCTGATGAAATGCATGTTGAAGTCTTTTCATTTCTTGAAGTAATGGTTTTGAAGTCTACTAAGCTCACTTGCAAACACAGACACACACACACACACACACACACACATATATATATATATATATATATATATATATATATATATATATATCATATATATGATAAGAAAATTGATATGGACAAAAACAAAAGTAATTCAGAACAGGTATTTATTTAAGTTTCTCTCTGAGTATTTAATATTTTCTGTGGATTCCATCTGCCTGTACCATAATAATTCTTGAAGGGTATGATTTCAGCAAATCGCAAAAAGCTGAGACTCAAACTCCATTTCCCTCTGAGCACTGGTCACCTCTCTTCAGGTCGTCGAGGCTTGGTATACCATCATAGTTCATTTGCGCTTCAACACGATCCTTTAATGAAATACCATTTTTCAATGTTCACATTAAGGTTAGGGGAGCTACCTGAAATTCACTTGTTAGAAAAATCGATACCACTGTTTAATTTCCTGTGTCTGGAGAGCCTTGAAACATGGTGCCATAATCATGCAAAAATTACTTCTTCAACAGATAACACTTTTCAGGATCTTTGAGGAAAGGAAATAATTTTGTTTCTCTGAAGTGTTTGCCATTTCATGACTGTCCTTTTTCTTTGATGATCCACATTAACAGTTGGCTGTGAAACAAAGAAAAATTCCCAGACATTCAGGAAATTTCACAACTATAGATAGCGCATGTCATCGCTGATATCATCCAACTTTGCAGCCCAAATGATGTCATTTTTATGATTGGCTTTCTGACTGTGTAAATGAAGAATTCGTCTGATGCGGCAACATGGAGAAAGTCAGCTTCATCCCAATCTTTAAGAAATGAACCACAAAACCATGCACAATTCTCTGTTGCTGAGTGATGTTGGGCTTGGGATACATGAAATGACTTGATACCAGATTTTTTTAACTCACTTTAACTTCTAACAGCCTCATTTTTGTTTCTAGTTCAATTTTACGTAAAGATTTCTTGGTGCCCACTGCCTTAGCTATGATGTCTTTTGAAAGAAAGGAATCAGGCCTTCCAAGATTCCCAATCTTTTCGTGATGACAGTCATATGGATTTTTGTTCCAGTTTCTTTTAACAAAGGATTCATCTCTTTTAATGTATTGAGCTATTAGGAACGTTAAATGAAGGATGCACCAACATCCATGGCCTTGAAGGTTATTTTGAGTCGTTAGCCATGGCTGTATCTAACTCCGTCACTCAGTCTGAAAATACAAGAAATTAAAATGAAAAATATCTTAATAGAAACTTAAAATAATGTACTTGGAGATAGGCTATAGCTGAAAACTACATAACTTTCCATTTGTTCTGTGGAGGGGGCTCTAATTTCATTGGAACACAGATATATATATCGGAATATATATATATATATATATATATATATATATATATATATATATATATATATATATATATATATATATATATATATATATATATATATGTGTGTGTGTGTGTGTGTGTGTGTGTGTAGTGTATCTTATGTATAACAAGAGAGAAGAGAAAAAAAAAAAATATCACCGAAGTAAAATCATGTTCTAACGGTAATGGTGCATTCGTATACCGATAATCGAAGAAATTCTTCCTTTTCACGGCAATGGATGAGGAAATTATTTCTTTATTTCCGCTGGAAAATTTCTGTGGAAACAGAATCCATTAGATATCATGGCGCTTATCAAAGGAGGAAATGATAACATCTCTTTCCATGAAAGCAGATGAAGGGGTAATGAGCTGATGAGGAATATTATTTATTTTTGTTGAGAAATAGCTTAGGTTTCATTCAATTTCCTCGCGTGATATAATAAATTATCTTGCAATAATTGCACGATATTTCTGCATACTCTTTATAAGGGATATTTAAAAGGAATAATTTTAAGTATGCCAGTTTGCATTTTAAGAGGTGATAAGTAATATTCAATGCTCTAGTAAAATATATAAAGTGTGATGTTATGTTGTTCTTTTTGTAATGTTTCTTTACCACCCTCTGTTATATTGTTCCTTTCTTATTATTTATTTTATTCGTTGCCCATGTAAAGAAGTTTATTATTTCCTTTATAGATTTCTGGCTTTGTTGTTATAGTAGCGTTTGAGTCTCAGGAGGCTTTAGGAAGACACAGTGTAGTTTTCTTACTTCATTATCACACTAGTAAAAATAACACTGTACATATACAAGTTAAATATATATACAAGGAAAGTAGTATAAATACGTATTGTGTATGAGTCTTGCTTTCTCTCAACCCACAACTTGTGATGGCTCACGACGTCACTCCTCTGCTTCTCTTTCTTCTATCTGCTTCTTTTCAGTTCTTTTCTGTTCTGCTTCTCTCTCTCTTCAAACTTGCTTTTTCAAGGTTCTTGAAAGGAAAACGCCCATCCCATCAATAGGCGGACCATAGCTTCTGTTCCGCTCTTGTTAGACGTCCTAATTGGTTGGAACTTATCTAACAACGTGCTTCTGGTTGTAATTAGATGAATTAATCCCCTCCTCCGTAGGAGGGGACTTATGACGTCACCAGAAGTCTTTAGTTTCCGGCGAGAGTGAAACAATAAGCACACAGGTGAGACGGGTAAACATTCTTAATGATTTGCATAGATTAAACTTGCATCCGTGTTTTGGCTACGCAATCATAACACGGGAAGTGTTGTTACATCTTTCTCTTCTAATTCGAAAATTATCTCTTGTTTTTTATTATTCATTTTTCTATATCACTGGTTCTCTCTCATTTCTTTTTCTCTCTTCTATATTTACGTTATTCCTAATTAATATTCTCTCGGCTATCATTAAAAAAGCAGTGACCATTGAGATATTCATGATATTAATATGAATGTTCACTTGAAGTTGAATTATGTCCAGAGGTCATTTTAACTATGAAAAATTTGAGTTTGACTGACAGTTATCAAACTATATATATATATATTTTTTGTAGCTCAGCGTTATAATTCGGGTACATCCATTCCATTCAAAAACATGATTTTTTGCACTATGAGTTGAAAGGTTATTGAAGAAGCTCAGGAATATCTTGCTTTATAAAGGCGATTTTCAGGTTACAGTGGTTAGTTTCGGACGTTTGCAGATAAAATTCATGACAGGAATATCTGGATCTTGCTATAAATTGCAAAATTAAACGTCATCAAATGAGTTGAATAAACAGGTGCCGCATCTTTGCTTAGAAAGGACACCTGGTTTATACGGTTCCTAGAAATGTCCAGAAAGAACATATCACAAAATTTATACAGAATTTTAGAAATAAATATGGCGAAAATCCCATTTCGAAACTGATTCATTCATTGGCTATAATAATTATTCAGAAAAATATGTTACAAAAACTCAAATGGCTGAAAGGAAAAATATCTAATGAAAAATGATCGAGATTTATGTAACAACGCGACAAGTCTATAGTACTCAATAAAAGAAGGAAAGACTGTTTATTGTAGTCTTAGCAAACAAGTGAAAAAAGAAAAAAAAAAAACCTTGATATTTACTTAATACCTTGTGGTTTTAAGCTTTATTTTACATTAATTTAGGTCCCCGTATGAGGTACACCTCACGCGGTGTCATCAGTACACCTCACGCCTTGTGGTGCATGTCCCCATAGTCATCAGTACACCTCACGCGGTGCACTGTAGGCATTACTTAAGGTTCTTTGCAGCATTTCTTCGGCACCTAGCTGCAACCCATTCATTTATTTTACAGCACATCCGTTCACATTCTCTTTCTTCCATCATACTTTCCACCCTCTCCTATCAATTTTTTCAAAGTGCAACTGGGTTTTACTCCTGTTAAACATTTAAAACCTTATACTCTCAATTTCAGCGCTGAATGACCTCATAGATCGCAGCGCTTGGCCTTTGGTCTAAATTCTATATTTCATTCCAGTCCATTAATTTAGTTCACTATTCAAGCATTAACTTTTATCTGTCGAAAAAAATGCATACTATTAGATGTATAGACTAAGAATATTATTCAATCTTGTATGGCTTCCCACTTCGGCAAAAGTCGGAGATTAATTTGGTCCAAATTCTCTACTGGAAATTATAACTTTGAATCCCCAATTTCTAAAGACCGGTCTGGAGCTGTGTGGGCCGTAATCACCACCCCCTCCCCCCTCAAATGAATAATTACTACATGGGCAGTTAAGCCATGGAATTACCATTCCTTTACTAACGAAGGAATTTCAGTTGCACTTGCTGGAGTCTACCCTGAGTCGGTTGCTAGCAGCTGTTGCTAAATTTAGCAGTGCAGATTGGGCGATGTTCGTATTCCGCTTTCCACAGTGAGAGCATAGATATTACTGGGTGGAATCACTAAGCGTTTGTATTTGCCAATGGTGGTCTTTGTCTTATATCTATAAAGTAATACTGGCTATATACGTTTACTTTCGTTCCAAAATTCTTAATGTTTTCTTTGGTGGAAGGTATTCGATTGTTAGCATATTGTTGAAATAAAGTAAACGGAATGCAGGAATGAAGATAATTCAGTAAAGGAGCACTTGTTACATACTTTTTTTGCTCCAAAATTCTTTGTTTTTTTTTTTCTTGGGAAAGGGGTTGGGCGTTAGTATATTATCTGAAGGAAAGTAAACGGAAAGCAGGAATGAAGATAAGTTGTATCGTTTCCGGAAAAGAATACTTTCTGCACACTTTCTTTGTTCCAAAATTCTTTGTTTCATCTTTGGGAAAGCGGATTGGGTTGCAATTATATTGTTTGAAAGGAAATAAACGGAAAGCAGAAGGGGAAATAAGTTAGATTAATTCTGTTTCATGTTTCTGGGACAATTATTTCAGTTTCCCTCTCTTCTGCGATGACTGGGAGCTTCGGGAGATCCAGTTAAAACATAATCGTAAGATTAAAGAAAACAGATAATCGGGATTCCCGTTTAATTGGATTCCTTATCTTTACTGAAGGATTATAATAAATAAATAAATGAATAAATAAATAACCAACTTACCTACCTACCTGATCTCACCTGGCGTTTATTTTTCATATAATTTCCCACACTTCAGAATCGCCACTGAGCAAGGCCCCGTGCTGGCATAAGACCGACTTCATCCGAACCAATCACAATCTGATCTTATGACGTCATTGCATGATGTTTTCGCTTGCGTGCATTGACTGTAGAGAGAATTTGATATTCTCAAGTAATAAAGTCCGACTGATGTCATCTCCACTTAGGGCTTTCTTTTGAAACTTCTGAATTTCGCTGATTTTTTTTTTTTTATCTTAAATTTGTTCATAAAATAGTGTCTGCGGCAAAATTATTTTTCCCTTTCATGGATGAGGCCTTAGTTTTATTAGAACCGACCATTGTTTTTATTTTTTTCCGTAAATTTAATGGTTAGATCATATTTTTTTAAGTAAGGTTACATTACAACTCAGGGAAGGGCTGTCTCTACAGCATTTGTGGATGAAGTCACTACACTTTTGTTTCGCCTGCGTTTCCCCTGCTTCTCTGGAAATTGTTATCAAATGAAAATTCTTATTTCATTGCTTTTGGCAAACTCAGGCTGCTAAAACGTCCGAAGTCAAATGTATTTCGATCAGTTTTTTCTTTAATGAATTCGTATAAATTTCGTTCAAGTGTTTCAGATGACTTGTTTTTGCTGGGTTCGGTGCAACCTGATTGAGAAATCATCAGTGATGATCGACTAGGGAACTGACTCTGTGATGTGATTGCTGGTGGTATAATGTTACTGGAAATTTATCTATTCAATTTCAGTTTTAAATTTCCATTAGGGTTCTGTGAAGGCGTTTTCCACCCCTTCCTTTTGGTTGTAATAAATTGTATTTTGCAATAAGGCCATTCATTTATTTTTGCATGAAGTAAATGCATCCACGTCTAATTAATGAATTCATTTCCACGTTTTGAAAGTAATTCATTAATCTCTTTCCAGTGGTGCAATATATTTTATCCTTTATCGAAGGGAGAATTATTTACCTATGTATTTATTTTTCTGTGGTTTTTATAAACATCCTCTGTTTGTTGTAAACTTTTGAAAGGAAATTTTTATTACTGAGAACCTTGAAATTTTTTATATGAATGGGCTTAATATATACTTCATGGCATGAAATAGTAAGTAAAGATACATCTACGAACACTAATACATACTTGTGAAAAGGAAGTAGCTGGCTAATATGTTACGACTTTCACACGTTACGAGTAAGTACCTGTATTTTCTCCCATTGGACACAAAGAGCTTACTCTTTCACCTTCGTTATTTTAAAATTCTAAAGTAAAACAGATCGAATTTATTGCCATTCATAACACAAACGAAAAGAATGAAAGAAATAAAGCTAATTCTTCCAGTAATATTTTTACAAGGAACCGATTATCTACCAAGGCTTCTCAATCTTGCGGAATATTTCCCGCAATTCCTCGTCATCAGAAGCCTTCTTTTTTCACCGAACGACTTTCGATGGATGAAAAGCTGTTTTCAATCCCTATTCATTAAGCCTCAAGAGTCAATAGAAGATTTAATGACGACGCTTTTTTCTTTTCCTCTCTGAGTGATTAGAGACCCACTTGTCTCGATTCTTTTGCGGGGACGACCAGTGGCTGTGATTTGGACCCAATTTCAAAACTTCTTCTTTTATGGGGAAACTCTTATCTGGTAATATCATTCATGAAAGTAAAGATTGGACATTATTATCATAGTTGATTTGGTCGTTGTTATAATCAGCATTATTGTCAGCATCGTTTGCATTTCATTCTTTCAGTCATCATAAAGAAATTATTCATTATACAAAGACCTCATTTGATCAGAAGACTAAAAGACTACACTTTCGCATAGAGATTCAGCTTGGAAAATGTGATCCTAGATAGAGAAAAAGATAATGAAGTCTTATTCGAAATCAAACTGCAAAACAAAGGAATTAACCAACCTCACTGATACAAGATTAGCCAACGTCTTTTACCTTTGCCTCATCTGGACATATGCTGTCATATTTTCATGAAATATTACAATATATTTAAGAAAGTGAATACCCTAGCCTTTCATCTTTGTCAAAAATACCTTAATACTTGAGATATTACAAAATCCAACTTCTTTATATGTATCATAATGAATTGTGTCAGTAGGTTAAAAAACATTAAAAAGATAATATTAAAGACACTTACGAGAACAAAAGAATACCAGAATTGGAAGTATCTGAAAATAATCTGGCACCATTATTATCTTTCTCGGTCCATTAATTAGCATATGTCGTCACCCAAGAGGAATCTGTATCTTTTCTCCATTTGTTTCATGCAAGATAAATCCAGTTGGTGACTGCGAGGTGATATTGAACCTCCTTTGCATCCACCCAACGCGAATTCTTCCTTCCGACCGATTATTCTTACTCAGGAAGCCGAAGGAGAGAGAGAGAGAGAGAGAGAGAGAGAGAGAGTGACGTTTCCATTGATTATTCTTACTGAAGAAGAAGAGGCAGAAGAAGGGATGAGAGAGAGAGAAGACGTGAAGACTTTTCGACTGATCATTCTTACTGAAGAAGAAGAGGCAGAAGAAGCAATAAGAGAGAGAGAGAGAGAGAAAGGCTTTTTCTACTGATCATTCTTACTGAAGAAGAGGAAGAAGGAATGATAGGTAGATAGATAGATAGATAAGTAAAGAGAGAGAGAAAGATAGAAAGAGAGAAGACATTTCGACTGATTATTCTTACTGAGGAAGGAATGGAAAAGGAGAAATGATAGGCAAAGAGAGAGAGAGAAGACTTTAGAGTGATTATTCTTACTGAAGAAGAAGGGATGATGAAGAAGGAATGATTTCGAGTGAGATGATAGGTATAGAGAGAGAAAAAGATAAAGAATTTGTATTTCTTAGTCCTAGTGGTTTTGACTAAAATCTCCTTCGTAAATGTTACTTACGCTGATAGGCATTTGTACCCTACATAAAATTTTCATTCCTTTACCTTACGACAGGCACGGGTTTCTTATTCATTCTGTGATCTGAAGTGATAAATAATGTAGTAGAATTTTAATGGATGGAGAAATGGTAATAAGTTATATATCGAGATTGCAAAACACAATACTTCTGATTTAAAAACTTCCTATTTATTTAAATCCTTTCTATTCAAACTTCCTTAACATGAAAGTCATGATTTCAGAAACAACTTGATATTATTATAACATTTCCACACTCCCAGTACGACTATTAAAGGGTTCCTTTTTATAATTAGAATCATTTGACAGAGCGAAAAGAAATTTGGAACTTAAGTTAGAATCTGACCTGGCAAAAAATTTGAAACATATCACATGAATGTCTGTCACTATGAAAATTCATACCCAACCAGGCTTCATTGTGTTAATTTCTTATCGGTGAATTTCAGTCGATTTTTTGGCTGTATTCTGGATTAAGAATAACTGTAATTGATCAAATGATTAAAAAATATCCTTCATCTGTTTAGCTCCGTAATAGTTCGATGCTGTAAATTAAGAGGAAATCGTTTCGAACATTCCAACTTGTGACCCTGTGAACCTCGAAAGGGTTTGTTTACGTGAAATTACTGCTTCATAACTGTCCATTTTGGAATATGATCAGTCGTATAACAGGACCAATCTATATATTATGTATATATATATATATATATATATATATATATATATATATATATATATATATATATATATATATATATATATATATATATATATATATATATATATATTTATATGTACATATATCTATTAAATTATATATATTTATATTCCTATTATTCATTGGTCGTTTTACCTGTCTACTTTTAATCCTTTTACCCCTCACGTGTATCGTTCCTTAAATTCTAGGTAACTGGATTCCTTTTCATGAGTGTTCTGTGTTTTAAATCTCACAATTTACCTGAGGAAGTTTGAATAAAAAATCAAAGTTATGACCCTTCATTACCCAAGTCTGTATATTTGGGTCCTTTCATCCCATAAACATTTTCTTCATTTTCAGTTTATGAATTCTCCACCACTTTGCTCAGTTCTACACATTTTCCGGCAGAGCTGTAAATTAATTTGCCCTTTTTTCACTCCGTGTTAATGAGTTCATGGTATAATGAATTCATTTAAAATCACCCCACTGAAGGAAAATGATTTATAATTATAATGATATAACTTTTAAATGGTTCGTTACGCAAACATAGTGTTACATCATGCCAGACTGACTCATTATTGCATCAGCTGCTTCCTCTCAACTTCTCTTAATTATCTTCATAAACATTCATGATGAATTGCTCAAATATTTATAAATATCCATAATTAGGCACCATTGGTACAGCTTCATCTGATTCAACGCTGGATTATCAAAGAAACTTTTATCAAATTAACTTATTATTATTATTATTATTATTATTATTATTATTATTATATTATTATTATTATTATTGACATCAATGTTCTCAACAGTATTATTAATTAATACTATTAGCCCTAGTATGACAACATATCTCTAAAACTAAAAATAAACTGGTCAATTTATACAATGAAGGATAA
>NC_089795.1:46123361-46128361 GCF_040412425.1 Macrobrachium rosenbergii
TTATATATCTGAATATTACTAGGATTCTATAAATTAAGCGATAACTACTGTACATTGTTTTCGAAAGAAAAAACCATCGACTACGTTTATTATATTATGCTCTTTCCACAGAGCGTTCGTCCAGCTCAGGGGCTACCTTCGCCCCAAGCCCCCAAACAATAACAACCCCCACCAACATCTCACCCTCCGACCCAAACTTTTTCTCTTTAGTGTTTCTGTCATTTAGACCTGATATTCCGTAAACAATCTTGGTACAGATCTTCATTCTCAAGGAAAACATGAAACAGAAAGTCTAAAGTTCTTGTGTTTTTATCAAGTGATATATCATTATCATTTAATCTCCAAAAAGTGAGAAAAAATAGATCAATAAAAAAATAATTAAAGTAATTAAAGTAAACTCTTGAGGGCTGTATCTTTTGTAATTTTGGAATGGTTGGAACATGGCGGCAATGATAAATTTGTATAGGGACTTTATCTAGTTATCCATGTAAAAACGACGAAAAGTTATCTTAAAAAACGATGAAGAGTCTCTCTCTCTCTCTCTCTCTCTCTCTCTCTCTCTCTCTCTCTCTCTCTCTCTCTCTCTCTCTCTCTCTCTCTAGCGCCTTTTCCCGAGAAATTTAATTCATTAAAAGCCTAAACTTTTCATTTCATCAGGTCTTTCCTAATTCGCCCATTGGATCCGAAGGAAAAGAGAGAGAGAGAGAGAGAGAGAGAGAGAGAGAGAGAGAGAGAGAGAGAGAGAGAGAGACGAGGCAGAAAATGAATGATCACAGTGAGTGGAAATGGTTGGGCCAATAAGGGCGCCTCTTTTCTCCTCACATTTCCTGGCTCTTTCTTTCTTCTCTCTCTTTCTCTCTCTCTTTCTTTCTTCTCTTTCTCTCTCTCTTCAACACTGACGTGTACACAAGAGTGGAAGAAAAGGAAAAGATGAAAGAAGAAAATAAAAAATAATTGCTTAATCAACGTAGGAGGAAGAGAGATGACTCCACTGATTCAAGCAGAAATAAGGAAAACGAAAGACTCAAAGAGAAATCAAGGGGAGATAAGACTGACGTCATTAAAAGGAGAAAAAGAGAAACGTCATTCAAGGAGAAAGCATTAGGGAAGATATATTTACTCTCCTTTATGAACCCTTGGTACAATTTCTCTTTGCTTAAAATAGGTAATTAAAATAGGATGTACAGGAAGACATATTCTTTAGGACTAACTTTTAATGAACAGTTCCATAAGTTTATAAAAAAATGTATTTTCCATTTGTTTGCTAAACTCGTTTTATTTTTCTAAAGTTTAAAAAAATCTTAGAACTCTTGATGAATTCAGTACAATAAGTTTTAAAAAATTATATTTTCAATTTGTTTGCTAAACCCCATTGCTTTTTCTAAAGCTTAAAAAATCTTAGAACTCTTAATGAATTCAGTACCATAAATTTAATATAACAAAGATATACTTTCCATATGTGTGCTAAACCCTATTTCTTTTCTAATGCTAAAAATCTAAAGTTTAATGCAGCAATTCCACTAAATGACAAGACAGTATTTTCGTTATTATACTTTCGTATGACTTTTGAAGAATTTATTATACCTCTGTCCATTGTTTTAATCGAATAATTCAACACTATGATTATGAAGATCAAAAAAGCTGAAACACCGTTAGAGGAGACCTCGAAAATATTAAAGAAAATGATTAGCAAAGTAACTTGCTCACGGTGCGTTACAAAATGCTTTATAATCTTCTGTGTCGTCTTGGTAATTACTCAGAAGCTGTAATTACCGGGTAAACAGTATGACCACGTTTCAGAGGTTTTACATGTTTAAACATATTCTGGTAGTAAACAAAAAACGAACCTCTATTTTTTTAAGAGTTCCCTGTTTTAAGTTTTTCTTCTTAAAGAGGGTTTGGAAAAAGCCACGACCATTTGCTCTAACTGGTAATTATGCGTCAATAACCTAGATGTTGTAACGCCAGTTTTAGTAACCATAAATCAATCAATCAATGCTGGCAATGGAATGATTTATGGATGTGAGAAAAAATAGTAAAAAATAGTTTACGTGGCCCATAAATTTCTCCTTCCAAAAGTGAAAGAGACGATGTATACTTGCCATAAATTGAAATATTTTTTATGTACAAGCCAATAAACAATTTCAGAAAGAAATAACTGATATATGACAGCTGTATGTTGCTTGTATTGGCATTTTGAAGGGGGGAGTGGGTGGAGCTATCTTTAAAATCAAAATAAAAATTAAGTTATGGCCTTAGGGACAAGGGTAATTTAATATGAGATAAAAGTAAATGTGTGCGTGTGAGTGTGTAGTGTGAGAGAGAGAGAGAGAGAGAGAGAGAGAGAGAGAGAGAGAGAGAGAGAGCCGGAAACTACAACCGCCAGTCTAATATCCACGAAAGGTCACATTGCAATAACGGAAGACAACAACAGGAAGGAACGAGAATTGTTGATTAATGTACGAAGGCTGAGTTGTAGACAACGAAGAATTCTGGACACCAAAGTCCAAGGGCATAAAATTCCAGAGTTTTCGTTCCTTGCCTTCTCTCAGAACTTGTTTTTGAAAAAAAAAAGAAGCATGAAAAATAAGGAAGAAGTATGAGGACGAATTCAGAAAGAAGAGGGATTCCGTAATTATGAAAATTTGTAAGAATGCAGGTAAACAGAAGATGGGAGTGATTTCCAAGATAGTCTGAAATTTTTCTTTCTAATATTCTAGACATGAATTCATTTTCCTCCCATACGAACCCCGTAGAGGGATAGACTCTCTCAACTGTAGGCAATTAAAGAGTGTTTGCAATTTCCCTTTAGTTGTTAGCTGAACACAATTTTAGTTTTATTTCTTTGTTAAAACGGGGATAAAAAGTTGTCTGATTTGCACTTTTTTATTCCAGTTTGCTTTTTCCAACCGACCTCCAATCTATATATACTGTAGATGAACGACTGCAAAACTTTCATTTGATCAGTCCACCTCCAATCATAAATCCTAAAACTCTGCAGCCCTCTAGATTTAGTAGTTTTGATTTTATCAAATAAAAGTTAGCCAATAATCGTGACTTCTGAACAAAATGGATTACCAGCATTGAGGCCGTGTCGACGATGTTTTTATGGGCCGAATTCATAAAAATTAGACTTGACCAGAAAGACAGATCTGTTTCCCATTCACATTATAGCAGCTGTACAGAAAACTCCCATTGCGCCGAATGGCAGTTTGGTGCATTTTTTTTTTACTGACAATGAGTTTACTGTCATTTTCATTCCCATTCCGTTATTCATTTGCTGAATAAGACTTCTTGAGCGCTGAATGGCTGAATCTGCCCCATCCTTTCTTAATAGTCTTATGACATTATTCATGATAAGTCTCCGATTTCATTTGATAGACAAGAAAATAAAATTTTGTAGTAATTAGACGAACAAAATGATTGAATGGGCAATTGTAAATCGATGATGTGACATTTTGCATCTGAAATTTGGACCTAGAAAGAAATCAACTTATATGTATAGTAATCGGGTATGTATATATATCCCATCATGGAATATATATATATATATATATATATATATTCCTATCATTTGGATATATATATATATATCATATATATTATAAATAATCTTCTATATATATATATGTAAACATTTATTGTTTTTGTTCATGAATATTATATAAGTAGTTAGGGAGTGTCATTGACCAGACTATTAATTATTTGCAAAGTAGGATTATAAAGTCATTAGGTCATTAGTTGTTTACTGGAATTTAATTGGACCTTTGGATTAAATTATATATATATATATATATATATATATATATATATATATATATATATATATATATATATATATATATATATATATATATATATATATATATATATATATATATATATATATATTGAGCTCTATTATATAAATATATAATTATTTATATATTAAATGACAAATTATTTCGAATCAAAACGGAAATACTATAAACAGGCACTGGAGACATTTCTTTTAACTATGAAAAAGAGTTCTCTGCCTCTATCATATAAACAGAGTCAGTAATAACCAAAATGATTCAACGTCGTGTGTGCAGTTATCCTCATTCCCTTGAGATGCAAGAATGAGGAAAGTTTGAGAAGTGTGTGACGTTGATGTCAATAATTGAGGAACAACAAACATCTAAGCTGGCTGTAAAAAATAAATGAATAAAAGTGTGGCAGCACCTTGTTGCCCCCTTTTTTTCTCTGAAGAATGTATGATTAATGATTGATTGCTATCTAATAGCGCCAACGCTTTTTCATTATATGAATGCAAGTCGTCGTCAGTCTCACAATATTCCCATGCAAAAGATGGTCTTACAGTCTTCAGCTTTTATTTTACTTCTGCCAACGAGAAATTTGGTTATATGCTTAAAATTCTGAGCAACTGTAATTTTTAATACAGAGGTTGTGTTCGACACTGATTCTCACCTGTCTAGTTTCTTCTGTTTTCCCTATCCTTTTTAGCATTTCCAGCAACAAAGGTAAATGGATATATGGGAAGAAACGAAAACAAATTAAAACAAACGAAAATACAGGAAAAAGGCGAAAGGCGAAGAGGAAATAGAACAAAAAATATATATTCTATAACGAACCCTCATGGCGTGAAGTCTTCCACACGCAGTAATTCCAGAACGTGATAATCCTCCAGAATCCAGTTCACTGGACTACATTCCAGGCTGACGAAAGTTTCAGGCACGTGGAATTTTATTTCACTAAAAAAAAAAATAATTCCGTGCTTTAGGTTGAGTTTGTATCTCCATTAGGTCACACAACTGGAAAAGTAAAATAGCAGCTCCTTGTTCTTCTAAATTAAACAGAAGACTTTTGAAATTCTTGGTTTTCCAATATTTTCTGTTTATTCCTCTTTTCACTATTCTTCCAGATTTATCCTGTTCTCCGTTGGGTTTATACCACCCTCTTTGTCAGTTAGCTTGGTCGGTCTGTCTGTTCAGAAGGGTAATTCAATTCCGGAGAGATTA
>NC_089795.1:46133361-46137299 GCF_040412425.1 Macrobrachium rosenbergii
TTAGTCATACATCTGCTGACGGAGACAGCAAGAAAATCAACGTACTTAACGTCTGACACAGAAATAGAAAGTCAGTTAAGCAAATAAAGCATACATAGCCAAAAGTAAAGTTTTTATATCCGTCACTGAAGACATTACTAGTCCATAATAAAAACACAGAAAAAAGGAATAAACTAGAAATCGAGAGTTGTGCATTAGTGAGAATCTACAGTTAAAAAAATGTATAAGTCTCTGATTTACAACTTTCGCCAAAGTGTTAACTTTCCGCCTCGACGAATTTTTCTTATGATTTTACTTGTATGGAACGAAAATAGAATTGAAAAGAGGAAATAAACAACAGCATAATTTTATAATGCAATGCACCGTATTTCTGGACAATTCTTCTTCTTCCATGAAATAACTTTCGCGCAACTTCACGAAACAACTTCATTTCAACTGGATGCGCTGCCCTAACTTCCAGAAACTTCTGAAGTTTAATAAAATAAAAACTTGCGGTGTTGGATTACCCTATTTCACATCCAGGTAATTGCTAAACTCCGCTGACATTTAGCAATTAATGCTACCCTTTGCCACCCGGTAGTTTGTCTAATGCTTTTGTGTAGCAACTTTACCAACTGGACTGTTTAAAAGTTAAGAATCGTGGCCATGACATTTGCTTGTGTAAATCGCTGAAAGAGTCCGCTGCCTTTGTATTTAAATGTCTTTCTGCGGTGTTGATAAATATATAATATAAAAAAGTATCAAACTCTATAAATGATTGTCGTCCTTATTATTATTATTATTATTATTATTATTATTATTATTATTATTATTATTATTATTATTATTATTATTATTATAAGAATACATTCATTCTGTAAAAATCAATCAAGAGATCATAAACTTAACTAAGTTCAAAAAAGATCCTGGCATTCGTATTGCCATCAAATTCGTCTGGCAGAATTGATTCCAGTTTTAATATACTTCAATTTCTTCTACCCATTTTTTTTTTTTTACTTCTAATATAAATATGATCCATACTTAAGAATTCATACTTCAGGCAGTTTTATGTACAAACTCATACCCTGGGAAAAACTGCTTCAGGCGTTCCAGTGATCATTTGAGCATCCAGATTTATCAGAAGGCGAGAGAGAAAAATATTCGAAACTTTTTTAAACGTTTCATGACGAGAGGAAGTCCTAAAAAGACTTCTGTGGAAATTACAACTCATTCACTAAACCTTTGACAGATATTTCTCTTAAGATGTCAGTGTGGAAGAAGGTGTGAAAAGGGATTGAAGAGGAATGAAGAGTTCTTTGTAAAAAAAAAAAAATGAAAATTGTGAGGCAAATTCGAAGAATATCTTTAATAATAATCATAATATGATAAAAACGAATGAAAAATCAGGTTTCATTTGATAACAGGAAGAAAAGATCCATTGAGTAAAATTTATTGTTGAATTTTCTTTTGTTATACACAGTTTTAAACAGCAATGTTGTGTAAATTATTCTTATGTAAAGAAGTGTATATAACAAGAGGAAAACAAACACTAATATCATTTAATGGTTATGTCTCTCACATTAATAATAATAATAATAATAATAATAATAATAATAATAATAATAATAATAATAATAATAATATTAATAGTACATGTTAAAAAGGGAAGAGTGACGACACTTGGTTGTAAAAATGATCTTAAATATGTATTTTTTAGTAATCAGGTTTTGTACATTTATTCAGGTAATGTCATTTGCCTTATTTTATATTCATTTAATACATAACAATACCCAAGCAGTATACTCAGTACTCGTAATAGTAAGGTTACTATATCCCAGTGTTTCTATGGCGTAGGGATCCAGGAGGTCAAGGTGCCTAAGACACGTCATAAACACACGTCGACAATTTATTGCGCAAATATTACAAACAGGTGGAATAAAAGCCAACAACACATTGGGAGTTCCAACCAGTGCTTCATATGGTGGTCCAACAATTGCCAAGTTCGCTCTTCACATACGGTCTCTGGCTTGTTTTCAACATGTTTGTGATATGTCTCCGATTATTTGCTGACGTTTGTTTACGATATGTTTTGTTACGTCATACGATGGTCCAGCATTTGCCAAAGATTCGCCCTTTACTTAAGGCCTTTGACCTGTTTTCCCCATGCGCGTGATATGTCTTCGATAAGTTGCTGGCAATTGTTTATGACATGTTAGACTCTCAGGAAGACGCAAATACTGTACAACAGTCAGCGACCGAAGGTATTTCGGTCATCCTTTATTCCGCATAGAAAAGATAATTTGATGCATCCTTTTCATTACTTCAAGAAGAATCTTTCGTAAACGTATTTAGTTTACATAAATTCATTTCGCCTAGAATATCAGCCTCACGCGTCAGGTGGATTTAAATAATCATTTAAATATTCGTGTCCCAGAAATTTTAATCTCATATGGAAAATGTGTGAGAAGTCACAAATATATATACTACAAGAACAGTACTGACAATTTATACACAACCGTTAGAGGCTCCATATCTCAACTCAGGCCGGTGTCGGTAGGAGTGGCCTTTAAAACTCATTTGGCTAAAAATCACAATAGACTCTCGGGGACATTGCTGATTGAGTGAGGGCGTCGGCAAATTCTCTGACGGCATATTCCAAGATGGGGAAAAGAACACAGAAAGATCGGAAGGAGCGCGTGGTATCCATTGATGATTATTATCACTTTTGTACGTGATTCATTTATCACACATTACCACAGGTGAAAAATAAGAAAGGGGTGTAGGTCCTGACCGGTTTCGACTTTATTTCCAAGCCATTGACGAAGGACTGATACAGAGTGTGAGAAGTCACAAATATATATACTACAAGAACAGTACTAACGAACATACACAACCGTTAGAGACTCCATATCCCCACTCAGGCCGGTGTCGAGGTAGGAGTGTCCTTTAAAACTCATTTGGCTAAAAATCACAATAGACTCTAGGGGACATTGCTGATAAACAGACCATACCCCACCTCAGATCCACACCTGACAGGTGTCATGGAGGGGAGTTTGAAACTCATTAACCTTACTACCCTCGTACTGTGTTTACAAATATGATAATCCTATTTTCATATATCTCTACTGCCTACCTTAAAGTTTAAACAATTTACAAATTTCTTTTGATATTAAAGGATCAAGTTTATACATCCCTTGACTGATATTCATATTATGGTTGTAACTTTTATGAAGCTAGATTCAATGATGTTCTTTCCAGTGCATTATTAGAATATACAATCCTTTTTGCCCCTTCCAGTTGATAGCATGATTGTTCTCACTAACATGTACAAATATACCACTGTTCCCTTGTGCATATCTCACACATTTCTTATGTTGTTCAATTTTTTCCAGTGCTTTCCCGGTTTGGCCAATATAAAAGTTGTCACAAGACTTACACGAATTTTATATACACACCCTTTAATATTGTCTGGGAGTTCTTGATAAGTACATTTTTCATTGTTGTATTGTTCTTAAATGCGACATTAACACCAAAATTTTAAGTAGATGAGGGATATCTTTCATACTATTATTATAAGGCAGAACAAGCAAATTTTTGTGTTGTAAGGTTCTTTCTGGTTTTGATACAACGTCTTTTTGCCGCTTCATATGCACTATTTAATACACTATCAGGATATTTCAATTTTGTTCCTGCATTCCTAATCTTATCTATTTCATCATCAATATATTCAGGCTACATACCCGTAATGCTCTTAAAACATAGATGAAAACACTGACTTTTAACCTTATTGCTTTGTCCAGAATAGAAATGCAATGTCCCTGAGAGTCTATTGTGATTTTTAGCCAAATGAGTTTTAAAGGCCACCCTACCTCGACACCGGCCAGAGTGGGGATATGGAGCCTCTAACGGTTGTGTATGTTCGTTAGTACTGTTCTTGTAGTATATATATTTGTGACTTC
>NC_089795.1:46137799-46145299 GCF_040412425.1 Macrobrachium rosenbergii
TATAACTTTTGTGTTTACATCGTTAGTACCTCGGTTCACATAACAAACTCAAAGCACTAATCATTAAATAAAAAATCTTTTATAAAATAAATCATCAACCAGCGTAGATCTGACCCAAATCGTTATGTAAAATCGTTTGCATGAAGAAGAGTCAAATATATTATTTTCTCGTCATCAGTATATTAATATCGCGGTTCTTTGTCTGGCTGAGTTTTGCGTTATCATCCTGTAAATGAGTCTATAATAAACATCAATTAATCTCTTATTTGTATTATAATATTCTTTTACTGCTATATCACGGATCGGTGCGGTTCCATACATCAATATATTAGCCCTTTGTTAGCCATTGAGCTTCAGTCGATGGACCGGAGTTCAATTCATGACCGGCTGATGAAGGAGTTAGAGGAATGTATTTCTGGTAATATCAATTCATTTCTCGCTATAATATTCACAATAAGTGCTGGTTTGCTAAGGAACAGGTTCTAAAAAAAAAAAAAAAGTCTAATCCTTCGAACCCTAAAATTAATCACTCAGTGGTCTAGTAAAACTAAAAGATACATCATCAATCATTTATCAGAAAAAATAAAGCAGAACTAAATGAATTATTTCAGCATCATTTATGAAAAAAAAATCATTTTCAGTATTATTCTCTCCTAGTCATATTGTTTTAATGCATGGGAAAGTTGACAAACGCTCTAATAGCAATTGTAATTAGTAATTCTGGATGTTTCAGTGTTGCATTTGTCCCAGTGTATATTAACTTGGTATTGGTTGCAATGGGATATTAGCTTTATATTTTGATGTGAGGTATTTATATGTTTTTGTAGCGTGAATGGTTTATGGGATAATGAATTGGAATATGGAGAACCTCCTTTGTAACAGTTTATTAATATTTTATAATATTTATAATATCGTTAATATTTTTATAATATATAGGCAACTGTATAACGTATAAGTTAATCAATTTCTATAATGATGTAAAGTGATTTTATTATCTACAGGGATATCATAAATTTTCTATAACTTTGTCTAATCATTTAAGAAACATTAACTAAGGAAGCAATATTTTACTGCAATTCTCAGAAATAATAACAATGTTTTATCCAGTATCAAGTATGATTTATTTGCAGATTGCTAAAATCACTGCAGAACCTTTTCCAAGGGCAGAGGTGATATATATGGAAGGTTCCCCAATGACTACTTATTGGCATAATCTAGGGTATCGTCATGAACTGATACCCACAATCGTTTGCCCTCTGGTTTATACGTGCATATATAATTAATTGAAGATTTATTTGTTATTATCTGTTTACTATTTTAATCCGTATTTTGGAATATATTTTCTCTTCTTGGACCCATTTTGATATTTTATCGCATAAATACCTTCGATTTTGTAAAGCTGTATCCCACTCAGTTCAAGGTCCATTAGACTTACTCCTTATAAATGAAATCTTCCCTCTACCTAACCAGCAGTGCACAATGCTAGCAACTGTTACTCACAGATGTTTCTTGTGCATGTGTCATTAATCATCACATATGCAAATGTCTTTAAATAGAACGAAAACAAACCAAACTGCCATTTACCGCAAACAAGGTTGCCAGGTCAGTGCAAATGGTTATGACAGGATCAGTGGAATGAATATTTGAAGAGAGAGAGAGAGAGAGAGAGAGAGAGAGAGAGAGAGAGAGAGAGAACCCATCATTAAAAAATAATTTATCAGCAGTACCATTGCCTGCTATATTCTCCTTCCCCCCCTCAATGTAATGGAGTGTCGACCATCTGAAACAGTGTGGTAGAAGAGATTTACTAAGGTTATAAATATCCCGGAGTGCTTATAGCATTTGCGTATTCTTCACTAAATCATAAGCATTCAAGCTGTAACTCCTAACCAGGGGTACTTCTTCGTCTCTCTGAATAATTGCTGACTTATTATCATGAAATGTTACAAAGCCATGATCGTTAAATGCGAACACTGTACAAATATCTCTAATGGCATTAAATGCCTCTAATAGTATTACTCTTACTTCATCCAATTCCAATAATAGTTTATCATCAGTAATTCCTCCCCACTCAAATGGTTCCTGCAGCGGCTGTTTTGTCATCTGAAATGGGAAACCCAATAGCCTAGTTTTTTTATGAGTTAACATAACGAGTAATAAATCTTTGTCCAGTATTCCAGAGTTCCAGTTTTATAGGTTGTCTTTTATTTTATGTGTTCTATATCTATTTTTCATGGGGGTGTGTTTAATCATTTTAAGCGCAACTTTTCGTCATATCAAGCGATGTATTCTCATCAGTACTCTCTATCTCTCTCTCACACACACAAACACATTAATCAAGAAAGCCTTTTTGTTTTCGAACCTCTCTCTCTCTCTCTCTCTCTCTCTCTCTCTCTCTCTCTCTCTCTCTCTCTCTCTAATGCAAGAAAACGTTTCAGATGACGTTCCTGGATTCCAAAAATCGCTTAATGTCCATAATATTTTTTAGAAATCGTTCTACTGCGAAATGTAAGGAACAAAACTCTCATGCAGGTGTAATAAAGCAACAACAACTGTTCTAGTTACACCTGCACCTCATTTGCATATCGTCGGAAATAACATTCGCAAACTTTTTCCGTTGCACAAAAGCGAAAGAGGAATATTGGCGCCACTTCCTTTAATGCTTATAACACAGCAGGTCCTCTTGACAGCGCGTTGAAATCGACATTAATATTATAGTACGTAATAGAAACTGAATAGAACATGCTTTCTTCTTCATGAGCTGGGAGAAGGCTCATGTGACTGATGAATTAATCTTATTTTAAATATAACTCTTCATTCATATTCTGTACAATAATTTCTTTTCTTTTTGAAATAACGTTTTTCATCCTTATAACACTTCCCCTGTCAAATCCACCTGAGATTATTATTATTATTATTATTATTATTATTATTATTATTATTATTATTATTATTATTATTATTATTATTTATGAATCGTTGTGAGACTTTGGGGGATCTACTAAGATAACTTATCTCTGATTGACAGCTGATGAATGAATATGCTAGTAACCGCTTTCTTACTTATCCAGTTGAGGCCACCCATTGATTTATTTGAGAATAAACTCAATAACAATTGTCAGTGATATAATTTCCTCTGTTAAAGCAAGCAGTAATTATGGTAATTAATTAGACATTACTCACAATTAATGTGTGTGTCTGTGTGCTCGTGTATGTGTATTTACTTCTCATATTTAAGGATCATTACTCACGATAGATTTTGTCAGTAACTTCCACATGCCTTCCGTTTTACTTCACCACTTAATAACCCCTTTACCCTTTTGTTTATCGATAAAAAATAACTCCTTTCACTCGGAAAGATGAAAGACCAACACCACAAAAAAAAAGAAGAAAGGGGGAAAGGGAGACGGTTATTTGCAGGAAGCGAAAGGTGAAAAGCTTCTCAGGAAGCAGAGCAGGAACAAACCACGATTTAGTTTTTGTTCGAAAACAAGGAAGAGTCTTTAACGTGACTCGGGAGCCGGGAAAAGTTATATTCGATGGAGTTTATTTGTTGGAGTTTGTTTGTTGGAGTTTATTTGTTTGTGTTGATTTGTTGGCGTTTATCTTCATTTCTCTCTTTAAACAAATAAAAAAGGAGTGGACCTGGTTGTTCATCAATGGTCTCATCGTGTGGGAAAATGGATTCTGAAAAAGAAAGATATTTACCTTCTTTGGCATGTCATGGATGATGTCACCTGTAGGCTGCCTGAGAGAGAGAGAGAGAGAGAGAGAGAGAGAGAGAGAGAGAGAGATAAAATGTCAGTGGGATTAAGAGTAAATAAAATGAAAAAAATATACTTTTACTTTGTGTGTAGTGGATGACTTCAACTGACAGATTTACTTTGTGTGTAGTGGATGACTTCAACTGAGAGAGAGAGAGAGAGAGAGAGAGAGAGAGAGAGAGAGAGAGAGAGAGAGATAAAATGTCCACTTTTGTGGGATTAAGAGTAAATAAAATGAAAAAATATAAAATGTACTTTTTACTTTGTGTGTAGTGGATGACTTCAACTGACAGATTTACTTTGTGTGTAATGGCTTCAGATTGAGAGATTGAGAGAGAGAGAGAGAGAGAGAGAGAGAGAGATATCAGTGAATGTAAGAGGAAACAGAATACAGTAAATGAATATATTCATTTTTATTTGGCAAGTTGAGAGAGAGAGTGAGAGGTTAATATATGAATGATAATAAAGGGGATGGGACTCGGTCGTCTGGTACATCTTTCTGAGAAGCAAAAAAAAAAAAAGTCGAATAAACTGGAAGACAAAGTTGTTATTAATTCAGAGGGAGGGGGCAGGAAGCAAATGCAATCTTCCTTATCATGAGCTGACCATTCATCTTTCTCTCACAAAGATAAGAATTGAAAATGAGCTTTTCCAAATACAAACTCAGAAAAAGAGAATATACAGTATATCTTGCGGGATGATATTGAACCACAGCATCAGTGAGAGAGAGAGAGAGAGAGAGAGAGAGATAGAAAGAGAGAGAGATAAAAGTGGGTTTGATAAAAAAAATGGTTTTACCATGTTCAAGAAATATTAAAATAAATTTAAAAAATTATTCTGTTGGAACAAGACAGAATTCATTGCTTCAACAGACAGACAGACAGAAAGATCTATATATATATATATATATATATATATATATATATATATATATATATATATATATATATATATATATATATATATATATATATATATAAACATATATATATATATATATATATATATATATATATATATATATATATAAACGACAGACAGGTGACCTATAAGAATCAACTGACAAAGACAGAAAACAAATTGATGAGAATGTATACGTTGGAGGCAACTTCATTTATTTCCCTTTTATATTTATTGCAAGCCTAATCTCCGTCCCTCTGTCTCCCTCCATTGATAAATACATATATTTCAAAAGTAATCTTTTTTTTAATTTCACAGAACTGTTTTCTTAATGTTACAGAATTACTTACAAGCTAATTTTTTTCCTAGGTGTTATAGAATTGTTTAAAATCTCTTTTTTTGGGGGGTGGTGGTTACAGAATTGTTTAAAAAACTGTTTTTTTTCTTAATGTTACAGTATTATTGAAAAATTTTTATCCTTAACGTTACAGATGTTCTTAAAGTTTTTTCCTTAATGTTACAGAACTTTTTAAAAAAGCTTGGTGTGAACCCAAATTTGAAAAGAGAGAGAGAGAGAGAGAGAGAGAGAGAGGCAAAATCCCATTTTTTCGTTTTCCCTTCCAAAAGTCAGAATTTCACTCATTAAGTGCACCAAATGTTGTGAGCACAAAAGGACCCAAAGAATCCTCGCAACAAATCCTCCACTTGCGTGCAGGAAGCTCGTTTCCTCATCTGAGGATCAAAAGAGAGGACGTGATTTGGATGGAACGCCTCCACCCATTCCTTGACAGGGCGATAAACCGTTATTGCATTTTATTAGACTTTTTGAGGAAATTTATTTTATTTTATTCTGCTGAGGCATTTGTCTGACATTTAAATGTTTGTGCTGTATTTTATTTGGAGAAATAACTCAACAGACCAACCAACTTTGGTAATAATAATATGTGATAATGATAATAAATGAGTGGTAGTAGTTGCTGTAACAGTAGTAGGAGAAGGCAAGGTTCTTGCCTTTTTTTTTGCAGAAAATACTTGCTGTTATAACATTTATTTGATCAATTTCCATTGACTTACAAAAGCAAAAGAGTACCATAATAATTAAAATTAAACTTTTGTTAAAAAAAACCTAAGTTAAAGAAATTCAATATAAAAAAGAAGGACAGAATATTGTTCATCGAGGAGTTTTAATAGGACAGAAGGAAACACAACCATTTTAAGAAAAGAAAAGCTAGACCAAACTGTTTTTGGTGTTATGATCTCAGTGACTGCAGAAAAAAAAAGCCAATCTACCAGTTGAGACAATCTGAAATGACAGTGAAGAAATAGGAGATAGAGCTATGGCAACGCCGCTAGGTGAGATTGAGTGTGTGTGTGTGTGTGTGTGTGTGTGTGAGTGTGTGGTGTTGGGGGTGGGAGGCTTACTACTAGACATAAAAAAGCACCGGTCATTATTAAGTGATGATAAAGGTGAATTGCTCCTTAGCACCTGTGATTATATAAAGGTGAGGACACGCTGAGTTAATTGCTTAGACGGTAAATTATAAGACAGACAGACAGACAGACAGACAGACAGACAGACAGACAGACAGACAGACAGACAGACAGACAGACAAATGAAGAGAAAGGGGGCGAGGGACTTCTATAAAACTGCGTTCTTTGTTCAGATAAGTAATATCAGAGAAAAGTTACATTATAAATTTAATGCGATTTATAAGTTGACACAAAGGGAAGCAGTTTGTAGATTTACGCGTAATGAATGACTAAGGACCTTTCAGAAAAATGAGGGAGACTTAGTGATTTATTGTTGGGAGTTTGTGAGTTTTCGTTCTCTTGAGATTTAATTTCTTTTTCAATTTTTTCGTTTTTTGGAAAGTATTATTTATGGTATTTATGTAAAACATGAGCATATAGAGGATTATCTTTCTTTCCTCATCTTCGGTCAAGCCTGATGTAAACGCAAAAAAGAAGGACGTGAAAGGGTAAACATCCCAGCACAACCTGGGACTCCTAAGCCAAGGATTCTTTCATTCTGTAAACATAAGTAAATGTCCTTCTAGTAGGAATCTCGAGGGAATGGTTGCAAGGAATTGTAAACGCTTCATGGACGTCAGTATTCTCATTACCATTTGTTACTGTGTGTATGTTGGTCAGCAGATCAGACACAGAAGGTCCATGCTAGACCTCCTGCTCCCTGAGCAAAGCAGTTTCCGCAAAAGTCTCCGTATTTTATTCGTATGTCTTAAAAAACTTGTAGTTTTCCGTAAGTCCCCAAAACAGCAGAAGCTAACATTCAAGTTTCAAGTTAATGGATAATATGGAGAGTAATTTGGCCAGTTATACTGGTAGGTTTTGATTCCACTAACAAAACTTTACAGAAAGCAAGTCTGCTTCTTAACAAGGCAGTCAAAATAAGCTATCAGTGGAGTAATATATATATATATATATATATATATATATATATATATATATATATATATATAATATCAAGTTTCCGAAGAATGTGATGCTCATTAGAAAGGAAAAACGAAAGGTGATGGGAAATACAGAAAGAAGAGGTTGCTTATTGGAAAAGGAAAAAATAACAGATTAATAAATAAATAATGAATAGAAAAATGTAAGTAAATAATTAAAAGACAAGGAGAGTTGTATTAGGGTAGTAATGTACTGCATTTTCGCTTGAACTTCTGAAGTTCCAACTGCACGACATCCTCAAGGAGGCTGTTCCACAGTCCAACGGTGAGAGGAGTAAAGGACCTCTGGAACTAATAAGTCCGACAGCGAGGCACATTTACTGCATATTGGTGCTGCTGTTCAGAGAATCTGATTGTTCTCGGCA
>NC_089795.1:46150299-46187799 GCF_040412425.1 Macrobrachium rosenbergii
ATATATATATATATATATATATATATATATATATATATATAATGTGTATGTATATAATATGTGTGTGTGTATGTTCTGATTGTGTCTTCGTGTGTCGTGCGACTGTATCGTCAGCAGTGATGTCCAAAACAAAAAAAATGCTCAGAATAATAAGTTTTTTTCTGTTTACTTATGAAATATTTTGCGTTATTTGGCTACACTTTTCAGGGGTTTTACACAATAAATAAACCAGAAAATCACAAGTGCCTGTTACAGATGCATAGGTTACAAAAATGTATTGAATTCCAACAATTTGAAAAATGGCGGGTGAATTTATTCAGTCGATGGCCAAAAATTGAATATAAATGTATAAGCACTTGCTTCCAAAAATCTCTACTGGTCAGTTTTAAAGAAAATGACAGCTAAAAAAGTATAGTTTTTTTAAATTCACACACAGAAAAATGTCGAAATTTGTTATCCCCAATACGCTTCGAAACTCACGGATTAAATAGGCAAAGGAATATTCAGCCCGTTTTTTCTGTATCTAGATTTACGAAAATTAGCCCAGGGTTTTACGAAATTAATTTAGTAGTGTGACGTCATCTCTTTTTACGGAAGGTGATAGTCATTTGTCAGTTGTCAGTTGTCAGGCGGAAGAATACATTTCAGTTCCCAAATCCCAGGTCCTGCGACGCCATGAAAGTGTCAAGAATTCAGTTTTTTGTGGAATCTTTACGGGAAAATTTGTGTGGTTTTAATCGCGGATGTGGTGAATTCCAGGTTACGTAATGTAAGTTTTGTGAATAAAGGTAAATAGGTTGTTACAGGGGTATAGATTAATACATTAGCCTAGGCCTATGTAGCTGTGTGAAAAGTTCATGTCGCTCACTGACTTGCGGAATTACCGTGTAGTATTGTACGCAAAGATCCTGCAACCAAGTAAAACTTTAGCATAGAGACCCTTAACATTGGTTTTGGTTAATTCTCGTTATTTTAACCACACTATGGGTGATAAATAAAAATTATTAAAATTACTAAGGTTCTTTGCACCTCTCCATAGCTACAAAATCATAAACGCTAGTTTTGCAAATCGATTTTAATTTTCTTTAATTGTTCCTAGTAATTTTTACATGTACCACCGTTTTCATGTTCTGGCTTTCATTGGCCATCTTCCTTTCCCATCCATTTCCTAACAATTATTTCAATTGACTGTAGTTGCCCAGAGTTTTTCCTCGTGTTACATCTTTCAAACCTATCTACTCCCAATTTCCACTTTCAGGGCTGAATGACCTCATAGGTCCCAGTGCTTGGCCTTTGGCCTAAACTCGATATTCCATTCCATTCCATTTAACCTCAGAACTCCACGTGTTTGTCAGAGAGGAATTTAACTTGAAATGAAGCTAGCCCACCAGTACTAACCTATTGCAAGTTAGGGCCATGGCCCAGGCTTTATAAATCCAACTAGTCATTATTCTCCTGTGATGAAATATACAGTATATTAGTGTTAATAATGTTGGGTTTCGGTAACGCTACTGAATAATTGTGCACTTGTCTTTCAGCTATACACGATGTCACGTTGCGGGCGGCGACATAGGATAGGTTAGGTAAGGATGTATTCCTGTTGGAATATGTCTTTAATCTGCTTTTAACTGGCCACGACCCATGGAAATAGGCTTAAAGTGTGCAGCTCTTGTGCCTTTTTTACCAGGGCTTCTGATACAGATGTCTAATGGAAGTGATTTTGCTGATAAAACTATCATTTTAAAGTATAGCCATTCCTAGAATGGTACAGAATTATTTTTATATAGGCTAGATTAACTCGCACCAAAGGGCATTTTCATAATGCCTAAAATAACCATAATACTGGACAATAGACACTTAAGCATGGGTGATGAAAGGTTGTACCAATTTTATGGGGTCAAACAGCAGTAAATCTTACCTGTAAAGATTAAGTTATTTCATAAGATTTGGTATTTGAGTGATGCATTGTTCCCTTTGTCCTTTTCCTTCTATTTTTGCCTTTCCTGCTGCAGCCATCACCACAATTGTAGAATCTCCTAAGCTTTAGGCTACCAAGAGGCTAGCCCATAGGACAGTTTAAAACCTGCCACATTATGGTCACAGTATCATGTTTCTCACCTGAGCAGCTTCTCTCTTAAGCCTAGTTTTAGTTCAAGAATGTTGTGTGTAAGTTTGTGGTTCTTCAGTTTGAATAACTTAAGTCGAATTGGTTTGCTTGGATGAAATCAACATTTACCCTGCCTAGAATGACAGTTTTAACATCCCTACAATCAAATCTTGGCCATTAAACATCCCCCAAAAGTTTGTCACATGTTATCTCAACACTATGCTGCTGTTATGAAGTTGCATTGCTTTGGACCCCTAACTGTGCACAAATGGTTACATCCTGCGCTTGCCTGTCCTAGAGTGCCTTGTCTTTAACCAGCAAGTAGAGGCTTCACCCCCTTTAACATTGTACAAGAGGGTACATCCTATCCTAACTCTCCTTAATGTGATATAACCTATAGCGGCCATGTTAAATTGTCATTTTCTTCCTTAACGATTTAACGAGTAAACATCTAATGAAAAGCGGTAATAAGCTGGATGTTGAAGTGATGTGCTTTCAGTTTGTTAAATTTTCATGTGTATTGCAGGCTTAACTAGTTTCTGTTATATATAGGCTACATTTGCTAGGGTTGATAACAAAACGGTAATATATGACAAATCAATTTTTTGCCAACATTGGATTAAATGACTTGGTAATCTAATGATGATGGAGGTGTACTTTTCCCATACTGTGTGAGGGGCAACTTAATAATGGTATTTGCTGTACAAAGTATGAAAGTTTTGTTAATCTTATAAGTCCACTGTTGATGTTTTGTGTGAATCCTGTAACATCTGGGTCTTCCCAAGCTTTTAAGGCATATATAGTACACACAGCAGACAGTGCAGTAGTGCATCTTTCTGTAACTTCAAAACTTCCCAGGTATTTTAAGATTCCAACAGATTTCCCAAAGAGATATTTGCTGAGCATTGCAATATAAGCATGAAAACATTAGCTTTATAAAATGATAATTGAAGTTTTGTTTGTTTGCATTCACAGATAAATTTAGTTACTGGAATAGTTGTAATGGTCTACTGTACTTATACCCATACTGAATACAAAAACCACTGCTATTATCAGTGTATTTTCAAGGCCTCTAATGTTGTAAGAATATAAACTATTTTCTTTATTTGGCCAGGAGTAGTGCAACATTGATATCCTTTGCAAATACCTAGTTGTGCAAGGAAATGTGGAAGAGTAAAATACAGGGATTCATTCTAATGTATCATACAGTGAAGAGTCTTACCTAATTTGAGAGCCAGCCTGGGACACCACAGCTAAACATGACTAAGGGTGCCATAAATCAGAGAGTGAAATATAAAAAAGTTGTCCTAGCCTTACCTAACCTATGGTCCCATGAGCAACTGCCCTCTCACCCCTAACCTTGGACCCCCATTGTAACATGACCTAGGGCACCTCAAATCTCAGACAGTATTTGCCAGGATCTTTCTGAATGTGAGCTAACCAGGCTCGAGGGTCATTATCAGGAAAGATATTTCTTAGGTCGTTATCTAAGATTGGACTAATTGGGGTGACTGTCAGGAAAGAATCCCGACAGATCTCTTCTTTCTGGAGTGACCCCAACAAACTCAAAGTTGTTATCTAGGACTGATATTTCTTTTGGGTCGTTATCTAAGACTGGACTACTTGGGGTCACTATCTAGGAAGATCCATTGCTTATAAGCATTGGTTATTTTCACCTTAATACTTTTTGTCTGCAAAGGGTCATTATCTAAGATTGGACTACTTGGGGTCACTGTCTGGAGAAGATCCCCACAGATCTTTCTGAATAGTGACCCCCCACAAACAGTTGTTGTTATCTGGACTGATATTTCTTGGGGTCATTATCTAAGACTGGACTACTTGGGGATCACTATCTAGGAAGATCTTTTACTTATAAACATTGCTTATTTTTACCTTAATCATCACTGTCCTAGACCCTTCCCAACTTATTTTACCAAATTAATCATGCCACTGTAGTAACGTTTTTATTACCTAACACATGGCTATTCGAAAGTTTGCCAAATGTTTGTGGTATTTTATTAAAATTCATCCAAATGAAACTATGTGTAAACTAAATTATATATTCAAAATCCAAATTTTTAAACTAAACTAACATGTACAGTACCAAATTCTGTATGTATTTAAAAAGACTTTTAATTACTATTTTTAACATCATGTCAAAAAATAACATCATCACAGCAAATGCCACATTCATGAAAGATTTAGAAAAATTTATTAAAGGAATTGGCTTTTAATAGTTGGAGATATTAGGCACCCATTGCATGGTAATATAAACCTTACATTTTCTTCGCAAACCAATAGGGTTCGTATTTTTACTGAATCCGTAATATTGTGGTGGGTTTTTGTTGATGCAGACCTCATTTAATCTGAACTATTCAGCATGAAAGTTAATGATCTCAGTTAATAGCACACTAAAGTTTAAAAATGCAGAACTTGAAGCTGAGATATAGTGAGAGGGAAAAGATAGGGAGAAAATATAGTACCTTTACGCCTCATGCTGTTCTTAGGTCCACATTTGCTACAAGACTTCCCCCAAAGTAGTAAGCACTGCGAGACATACATTCAAATTGGACAGTGTATGGTATACCTAAATCCAGGAATGGTTATACTGGCAAGAATTTGGCTGTATTATAATATCTTGTAGGTGCAAAGAAAAAGGAAAAGAGTTGATATCTGGTCCCCCTACAGTTACATTACCTTGATAGATCATACTAAGGGTCAGAATTAGTGTTACATTGCCCACCTAAATCTGTCAGAAAGTTATGTCATAGCAAATTTAAGATGGCTGTAATTTAACTGTACCACTGTCTCTAATGTGAAACAAACCTTGTTTACAGAGTTTCTAAAAATAATTTTTTACCATTCCACAATAAAATATTCAGTGATTGTGAGATAAACATGATGAAATTAAGATGCCCCCATCTATATTTCTCATTTGACCATTTGCTTACAGGAAACTCATCTAGATGTCAATACCCACTGGCCATGAGAATAAGTGAGCTGTCTTACTTGGCAGGTTTAAAGAAGCAGGAAACCGTGGAGGAAGGTCTTGCTTCTGTGGAACACAGGAGTGTCTCAGATTCCTATAACAATGGACACTCTTCACAAGCAAAGGCTGTTTAAATAGTTTGCATGGTGAGTATACTGTACATGATTCATCTATCAGCTTTCAAATACATGTTTCTTTTAGTTGTTGACTTCATCTAACACAAATTCCATTCTTTTAGTGGGATAGTACCCATAGCAAATGCAAAAAGGTAATCTAATATTAGCTGCAGCAGAAAACTATAAATTTCATTACTTGGCACAGGAGAAGCTACCCATACCTGTCATCAAACAAGACCATGACTGACATAGAGACCTCAGTGAGATTGTGTGGATAATACCATTGATTTATTAAATGGTGCCTTCACTAACTTCGCCTTACTTAAAGTTACTATAATAGCATAGGCTCTTGTCATTGACATACAACTTAAAAATTTTTAAAGTAAAAATGCACAGGCCAGTTTTGTCAGAACATTGGAATCACTTCATCAACAGTCTTCAAGACCTAAATTTCATAATCAATCAGTCAACAGTCGTGGTCAGTCTTTGTATCAGACTTCACCAGTAGAACCCCAAATTATATTATGTGGAAAAGGTGTCGAAAGTACATGTAATTTTGGCCTAATCCACAAAATTTTAAGAAACATCAAATCCTTCACAAATTATGCTATTGTTGCCTTCCAAAGGTATTAAGTAAAGAAAGGCATTATATATCCTAACACCCAAGCTAACAGAACCTCTCATATAAAAATTCATTTAGTGAAAGACTGTTTCAGCCCGATACTGCTACCCTGGACCTGCTGACATTGATGTAATACACTATGATTGAAAATGCTTCTAGAAATACAAAACTATTTACCATTAGTGTCAGAAACAGAAAATGGGTGATATAAATTTGGGCATGCTGTCAAATTACCTTGACACCTTGTTTGACAGGTACTTGATGGGAAAAACTGGTCATTATAAGACTAGAAAATGCAGCAAGGGAGAATTTTCAAAATGGGAGGTCTTCAGGGATAGTGTTCCAAATGTGACCCTTTATGGATGCTCTATCCAACTCTTTTGCAACTCTCTTCTGGTGGCATGAGTTGAGCATTAGTTTCAGCTTACCGTTAAGCAAATTATGAGGCAAACAGTTATGTTGGCTTCAAGTTCTTTTTGAAGTGAAATGACTCATTAATTTTTTGTCATATCTGTGGAGTGAACTCTGATCCATATAAACATCTGAAGGGCCAGAGGGTGTAGAGAGAGTCTGATTTCTGTGGTTGAATTTAAATTCTAACAAAACATTCCCATGGGTACCTCACCAGAAGTTGAGTTGTTGAAAACCAGATGCTAGAAGACCATGAATATTTTAAAGTCAGTATCTTACTGTTCACAAACAGCAGATTGATAGACCGCTTGAATTTTTTACCAGTATTTACCATGCTGGTATCAGGTTAGCAACAGGTACTGCTAGGTCTTCATTAATTTTAAGTGTTCTGTTTAATTATGTAGATCGTAGATAATGCAAAGGGATATGCCTTTCAGGTAGCAACGAGGCAATTCAGGTGAAAAAGTAACAAAGTTGCTCTTGTTGGAATTTTTAATAACCCTGAACTATCATACCTGGCACTTCTGAGTTAGTGATCTGGAAATGTGCATGATTCTGAATGTCGCTTTTTCCATAATTGGAGTTATCTGCGACTTAAACTTCCCTTTTCACAGAATATAGCCCCCATACTAGCCATTGTTATTGGTTAGTGAAGCCAGAAAGCAGATGGAAACCATGACTCTTATTACTCAGACCTCTACATTTTTTTCAAGACTAAATTAGCTGGAGATTTTTTGTTTATAGTCCCAAGGTAATAAACCATTGGTCAAGCTTACCTTGCCAGGTGTAGCTCTATTAAGGAAGCTGTGGCATAGGACTCCTTTTTTTTTATAAATCTTTTGATGCATTTTCTTGGAATTTTATTTATGAAATCACATTTGGGTTCTAATGATGACTAGGAAACAGACTGATTGAATTTGTGCAAAAAAAAAAAAAAATAAGTTTTGAAAGAATTCTAGATGCATAGCAAAATAACATTTAAATATGAGTTTGTGCATTTTATAGCTGTAAAGAAAATAGAGGCATGTTGTATTTGCATTAGACCTGAATGAGTTTTGTATGTGGGTCTAATTATGTTATATTTGTTGTCTTGAAAGAACGGCATTTATTTGGGATGAATCTGACCTGCTATTAAGGTAGCTTATATCTCACGCCAATATGCGAGTTGGCATTCAAACAAAATATCAAATGGCTGCCCAGATGACTGCCTACTTCTGTTATCTACCAGGTGTGTTTCCAGTGTTTTAGCTTTTGTCAAATTCTCGTTGCTGCCAATTCTCATAGGCGATTGTTGGTATTCTGTGAAGTTTTGGCCATTTTGCACCTGTTTACGGTATTGTAATTTCATTTTCCTAGGATGTCTTCCCACCGGAAGGAAAACCCATGCAGGAATGATTTTTGTTTAAGCAGGAGGTTAAATTTAGTAGATCAACATTCGGTTTTGTACCAACTGCATGGGCACAGTGTGTGATCTCAAAAGTTAGATGTGAGGAATGTAAGGGTTGGTCTGAGGACTTTATACTTAAATATGTCAGATATAAGAAAAGAAGGAAGCTGATAGATAGCTAAAGATCTTAAAAAAACTACTGAGACTAAAGGCTGCAAATTGGTATGTTCATCCAACATCAAACATACCGAGTCTTCCTCTACCTAGTGTCCCTTCATCAGTTAAAAGTTAGCCCCTGACCCAGGCTGAGCATTTCAGGACTTAAGTTCTTCCCTACCTGAGTGTCCCTTCATCTGTAGCTATCCTACTCAGACTAGGCATTTTGATAGTGCTAGTACTGAGACTTTGTAGCTCCTCCTGCTTCCCTTTTGGTTCAGGAAAAGCGTATCAATTAGTAAAACAGGACATTAACCTTATTTTAAGTTTTGTTACAAGTTTAACTGAGTTCGTGACAGGGAACCATTGCAAATCCCCCCATAGTGTGCGTTCTTTTTCACATTCCCCTGTTAGAAGTAATGTGTTGGTGCTCTCGCCTGTTTGTAGCCTGAGCCTTGGACTGCCCTGCAATAGTAGGACTTTGCAAAAAAGTCAGCTACCTGGGAACCAGGTCTATTTTCGGGGCAATGGGGTGCTCTCCAATACCTAAAACTCTCTTTTCACCATCTTATTGGCTATATTTAGAATTAGTATATATACATATTAATATCCTTCTGATGGCAATCATTTTCGCGTTTCCTCTTTTTCAAACTCTTTGTCTCGTAAAATGCGTTAGCCAAAAGAATGTTTTGGTAAATGCGACTTCTGCCATCATGGGCACCTAGTATGAGTTATTAGCACCTATAGATCTAATTATATAGGTATAGGCAGTTTTATTAAAATTGTCTGGAAGTGAGTTTTACTCATTCTGATGTTATGTCGTCAGTCGATTGTTTAACCAATTTCTCGCCTTTGTTCGTTCTAAACCTTTGTCTGCTGCCCTATTCCCCTTCTCTGTCAGAAATGCACTTTCCATTCTTTGCATGCTTTTCTTCAGCTATCAACAAATCTCTTACTTTGCCTTGATTACTGTTTCTCTCTCAAATCTACCATGGTTACAGTATCTTCTGTTGTTTCAAGCTAGATATTATTCTAGCTACATAGCTTTCAAAAGATGTGTTGTATGGGAATGCTCTCAAGTATGTTGACTTGCTTTCCCGGACAAGGCAGGAAGAGTTGTAACTCCTTCTTTCCCTCTGCCAACATTTCCCATTTTCTTTTGCTGCCTCATTTTCTTTCATTTGTGAGTCGCTTCCAGACTGTCTTCCTTTCATCGAGTCGTGGATTTGATGCAGTACTCAGCTGCTGTCTCAAATTGTCACTTCCCTGTCGCCCTCTGACAGAAGAAGTTTGAATCGGAGGATCTCCTTCGGTTTGATCAGTGTTTGCTGAGTGTTGAGCTTCACTGTATCCTCATTTAGTTGTAGAGGAAGGCAGCCACATAAAGTAGTTTCGTTTGTCTTCAAGTATTTTGGCGCCCTCTTAGTATTGAAGAAGAGGGCTCAAGCTTTTCGATTAAGGTTTTTTGGCGCCAGCGGTTTCTTGAGGAAGAGTGTTAGTTTTTAACTCGTTTCTGAGTGCTGCATGCTAATGTTATCATGTTTATACTAACTCGGTTTGGAATAAGTGAGAACACTTATGCTACACAGGTGATGATAAGGTATATGTTGGTGCACATCTTGTTTTATACCTTTTGGGGATAAGTTCAGCCCTGGGGTTCTGGTAGATGGTCAGTTGCAAGCTCCTGGCATGCTTGGAGAGACTTAGGAGTGGAACCTTACATGGTGAAGGCAGTGAATGATAGTTATGATTCACTTTTTGGTTACCCCCACTGGTTTAATCTTCTATTGCCGTTACTTTTTCTTCTCCAGCAGAAGTCTCAGTCTTTAGTAGGAGGTTGTAAAATAGAGAGAATGAAATGGACCAGGCTGTAAATCAGTGGGATTTTACCTCTGACTTCCCTAGCTCCATAAGCAACTGTAGATTGGTGGTCATTGTTGGACACATTGAGGACAATAACTTGAAATGTTTGTCCCATACTTTGGTTTTTTCCAGCATGGTTTTAGTGACTTTCAAAGAACGATCAGATGTTTTGTGGACGTGCATCCTCCAGTCACGTGAGTTCTTTGAGGTGTATTCAGAGGGAGGTATTGCTATTCAAGGCTGATTTCTTGGGTTCATGTACAATTGCCTCTATAAGTGTTCAGGAGTTTGTTGTCCATAGGTGGATGGTGTCAATTTTAAAGCGAAATCTTTTCTGCTGAATCACTGGTTCAATTGCCATCTCTGTCAACAGTATTCAAAGACCAAGGACCTGTTGCTTCACCTGGCTCAATCTCTGTACATAATGATTTTCAGTCGACTTCCTAAATCCCTCCTCATTCATATCTAGTGATGTGGGATGATACTTCAAATTTGCAGGCTTTCTGTCAGAAGACAGTAAGACACTTGCTTCTTGAATTTTAGCCCTGATGGGCTTCTAATTCGTAAAGGGCTTTCTTTGTTGGAAACATGGCCTCACTGGGGTTTATCAGAATAATCAGGCTCAATTACAATACAGTCTCAGCATAAAGAGATTATGACTTACAGATTTCTTTAAATTGACAATAGGACCATCATTGTCGCTAATGTTCTGTAAGGACTCTATAATCAAGTTGACCATTTTATGTTCTTGAAACCTACATAGGTTTTGCTTTTCCTGCAGCTGTGCAACACAGGGACAAGAATAATGTTAACTAGTGTTGTTACTTTTATACAACATAGAATGGTCAACACTACACCTGGTAAAATTTACTTGATGTCAGGACAGTGGAAAGACCATCGAAGATGCCTAGCAGGTTTATCCTTGGACAGAAACAAAGTCATAATGGAAAGTTTGCTTCTTTGAGTGAAATAAACAACATGATATTGGTTTGATAATTCATTTTTGTGGAAGGACAGTGTTTTTGGCGATTGGGGATTCAGAAGAACAAAACTACTATAGAAAGGCTATTATAATTGCAAGTTCGACAGCTGCTGTGGGATTAGAGGAGCTCAAATGTAGACTTATTAGCATGCAGATGAAGAGAACAACCAGTCGATTACACTACTCCTTTAGGCCCCTCAGGCTTCAGCAGCAATGTTTTAACTTAAATTAGGCCTGATTCAGACTCATGGGCCTTCCTCTCTATCTCTAAAGAGTATTGAGCAAATTTCAAGTTCAGAAATTGCTTTGTGACCTCTAGAGCCCTAGTAGCCTCAGAGCAAATGATTTTCAAACTCATTTCTCTCTCAGCAGAGTCTCTCTTATTCTTCCCTTTGGGAGAAATCCCATCAAACTCTAGAATTCATGCATTTCCACTAACTTCATCTCACACTTAACCATTGGAGATGCTGATCTCCCTCCCATAAAGGGATTTTCAAGGTCTCATGGGATCTGTCCTTAATCAGTGGAAAACAACCATGGCCTTTGTCAGAAGCAGTGGTTTTGTGTATTGTTCAAATTGCCATTCTAGAGGAATTTTCAGCACCTGGAACCTCATGTAAGTGTAACATTTTTCACTGTTTTCAGGTTATTGTTCCATACTTTCCTCAGTATTGCATCATTTTTAGATGTGGCTGATGATCACTAAAGTCTATTTCACTCATTTTCCAGGTTATTGCTCCATACTTTCCTCAGTTTTACATCATGTGCTATTAGATGTGGCCGATGATCAGCACCTTAAGGTGTTGGTGGAGCCTCTTCATCTCAGTATCAGTCTCTCTCGGAAATTTAGGCACAGGTCTAATTTATCTGCAGATTCTTTGAGTTCCTTTTATTTATTGATTATGAAACCACCTTTTGTTTAGCACTATCGGCAGTTAAAAAGTAAATTTATTACAAGCACTCTCCTTAAAGCTGTTGTAAAAGGAATGCTATTCTATCTTTTGCCTTAGAGCTGAGAATGATGTTAAGGCTAAGTTTTCAGAGAAATGTAAGAATTCAAATTTAACCTTTTGGTCGGGGTAAGAAGACTAAACACTTCTCTGTCCTGTTGGGCAATTAAAACTTATTTAGATTGGTTAAGTCTGGAAGAGGCAGTTATCCTTTTGTTTTGTGATTTTTGAAACCTAGAACATCTTTGAGTTAAACCCAGAGGAAGGCAAAGTTAACCTTTTGTTTTGTTTAGTTTTCTTTGTCAAAGAAATAAAGGCAAAGTTAACTGAAAACACAGTTGTCTTTGGCAATGGTTAAGCCTGGAAGAGGCAAAGTTAACTTTTGTTTTGTGGTTTAGAAAACCAGAATGTCTTTGTCAAAAGAACATGAAGTTCTCTGTAATGTATTTGATTAGGCTAGTGCATTGAACTAGCTCCATCCTTTTACTTTTATTGAAGGTGAACATTCTGTAATATGAGAGCAACTGCAACTTATTTAGTGTTGTGACAATTTGTCACTTGAGGATGGGATTAATGCGGCACAGTAGAAGTGCAGTTTGGTTTTGCCCGCTCACTACCTTAAGTATGCAGAGTCGTGTTTGAAAACGGTAAAGCCCTTAGTCCTCTACCAGTAGCAGATAGTCTTTTCTTGAACCAAAGAAAAAGGCAATCCTTTAGGCTCTTTGTTTTAAATCAGGTTTAATATTTTTGGGGAGCATGAAGGTACACATTTGTAAAGGGGCGTACCTATATCATAAAAGTAATTTTTTTTTTTTTTGTGACTGTCGTTTTATAGGGTTTTGGACCCCCAGCACAGGGTCCCCTCACCGCTTCTGTTTCATTCTGGCTGAATTGAAGCGGTTTCTCCTGAGCTGCTCTTCGCTGCACGTATGAGCCTTGCTCTGAATGGAATCAACTTCTAGTGGTAGTAAGATCCAGAAAGGATTCCAGATCAATTAAGAATATTTTAGATTTCATGCAGAAACCTTTAGCTCGATTGGTTGAGCGGATTTTTGTGTATCTGCACTACCCTCTGTCCTCTTCTCGATGTGGAATCAGCTAACTTTAACAGTATGTAGATTCATCCCAAATAATATAAATTTTCATAATAAAATTTATTATTTGGAACTCAACCTACTGTTAAAAATGTACACCACAGCCTCCCCACAACCTAGTGGGATGTAAAGGAGAAAAATGACAAAAAGCTAAAACATTGTAAACACCTGGTGAACAGGTAGAGTCATTCGAGACGCCATTCGATTTTTAGTTTGCAACGGCTATCGGCTCGGAGATATAAACTAACTGTAACAGTAGGTAAGTATCCAAATAATGAATTTTCTTATGAAATTTATATATTGCTCTTCCGTGGCAGACAGTGATATGCATTTGTTGTTTATTATGTATTCAACATTTTGGTTTCTATTATAGCTATCATTTCAGTTGGTTTTGGTTTAAGGTCTTCTCTCTCTCTCTCTCTCTCTCTCTCTCTCTCTCTCTCTCTCTCTCTCTCTCTCTCTCTCTCTCTCTCTCTCTCTCATTTTTATTTGATTATTTAGTAACAATTTTGACTGTTTCATTCTTTTCCATCTATCCATTCGATATTCGTTTGTTAATCGTATAGTCTTCTTACTCACTTGTAATTATACACCTCTTATTACAATGGACTATAATACACCTAAAAGTTGATCAGTTTATCTCTTTCTGTTAGATCACTGTGCTGTGCAAGAATCAAAATTAAATATTTTGTTTTAAGTATTATTGCAAAAGTATTTACTTTTGATAGTGTTAAATTAACGGAATATCAAAGTGTATTTCCTTTCGGGAAAACTGTCACGCTTATATTGTTAACGTCGTTATTCATTTCCAGGTTCCCTTTAGTAATATTTTATCACTCCTGGCATTTCACTGGTTTTGTTTTCCAGTGATTTAATACCTTGAACAGGCTGTATTTATTTTTCCTTTTTTATTTTTGTTTTCGTTTCATTTTGTGTTCTTATTCTTCATTCCCTTTTCAGAGGGCGAATAATGGCCAATGAGTGGTGGTGTCGATTCCTCTGAAACTTCAAGCGTTTTCTGCTTTCTGGTGAAGATCTGGAGCTGCAACATTTTCAGTCCTATGATGGAGAAATGAAGTTGCAAACGTTTAGCAGCTCATCTGAATTTTCCAAATAAGAAAATGGACCACCAAAAACGCCAGTCTAACTCGACCAGTAGAATGAAAGAAGACTTGCCTGTGTGAAGTACTAGTTTTACCAAGATTCCAAATAGGAAATTGACATTGGTGATTGGCCGTTTACTGATTATTATCATACTTTTAGCTCACATCTTGATATTCTTCATAAAAATCGAGGTTTGTTTCGTAGGGAAAAGAATCATATAACATGAATTATTTCATTGTGAAACCCTTTTCCCCATTACTTTATAATTTCTGCATCAATAGTTTGTATTCCAAGACATGGAGTGTATACGTAAGGATAATACAGTAGCATTTTATATCAACGCCATTCAAGACACGAATGTAAAAGTAAATAATTTTATATAGACGCCATTCAAGACACGAGCGTAAGTACAGTAACTATATAATAAACGCCATTCAAGACATGAACGTAAATACAATATTCAACACGAACGTATTAACTAATAATAAACGCCATTCAAGTCATGAACGTTATAATGAACAATAACATTATAAAGTACGATAACTTTGCAAACGCCATTCAAGGCATGAACGTAAAGTACAATAACTTTTTATTAATGCCATTCAAGACATGAAAGTAAAGTGCAATAATATACTTAGTAACAAAAGGCCTTTAGAGCTTCATAAATGTCTCTTAAACTAGTGGAATACACGGGTTGACCCTTGAAATTGTATTCGTGCAAATTACTACAAAGCAATACGAGTACAGAAGATAATTGCCTTGATTTCCCCAGGGTAGAGTAGCCATTACTGTTATTTATTCATTACATGTAATTACAGTTGAATCGCCTTCAGATCCCAAATATTCTTGGTCATGCAACTTTTCCTAAACTTGTAAATCTTGCCGACATTCCCGGCTCTTGAATAAATGTTTGTCGAGAGTGATATTTATATTAAAGTACCTCCGCATACGAATATAAACTTTTAATGCTTGAAGCATAAGGTAAAGTCGAAAAAAGGTTTCAGGATGAAGCTAGGTTCTGATATGTACTTTTTCCATATGATACAGACTGTAATTTGTATAGAAAGCATGAAGGTGTGGTCTGCGTGTGTTTAGTGTGTGAATGGCTTATCGCCAACGCCAGTATCTTATTTAGAACTTTGTCAAATTAACACATTATGCTGGTGGGCAATGTTTTCATTCTATTAGTTTGTTAGTTATTTTTAGTAGTTTGAAATTTCAGAGAGGCAGTATTGCTTCCGTCTTGTCCAGATGAAGGGTAAAATTGTGTTATGTACACGCACACCTGTTGTAAAGAGTAAACAATAATGAAAATTTTAAGAGAAATGTAGATTTTGAGAAAATAAAACAAAGCAAATTTCCGGACGTTCTTTTACTTAAATTTTAGATAATACCTACAAAATGTTAGGGAAGGTTACTCATATTTTTTTTTTGCCCCAAAAAAACTTGTAAATTTTTTTTCTCATGAAATCACGCTACAACGCCTCCAGGAGACGGCGAGTGTTCTCAGCATAAGACCACCAGACAGGCTGGCCACCGTCCATTTCAGAAAATGGTCCGCACTCTAAAGCCGTGAAGAGTGGGTTCAAGTTAGATACCTAATTGTTCACAGAAGGAAGGGACAATTCTCGTCCCAGTGTTTACCTTTTTAAATATCTGAGTCTGTCCTGGTAGAACTGAAGGTTAAGGCTGCGCCCACACAATCGAACTTTGTTTGATGTGACTTCAGAAGCGGGCAAAGTCAGCACTTTGCCCGCTGTTTGTCCGCTTCTGACACCACATCCAACAAAGAACGATCGTGTGGACGCAGCCTTCGTCCCGTTTTCTCTTTGCTGTAGTTGGGGAAGATTTTACCTAGAGCTTAAACACCTTAGTACTCGCCAAACCCAATGTGTTCCAGCAGTCGTAATAGCTCGAAATTTTGTATTTTTGTCATGACCAGAGCACGATTATTCACAAAGACTGTCTTCCAAATAAAAATTTATTAAACCAAATAAAATACTTTTTTATATATGGAACAGACATCAAAAGTTTCTGTTGTCCTCCGTAGTACTACAAGATACAGGCCATCACTCTCTACCCGATTTAAAATGAAGTGGCTGGAAAGCTTTGCCGTCTTGCTTTTTCGTGCATATTGAGTGGTGTCTATACCTTGTGTTTAGATTAAGCAACATAAACTTTGACATTTGTTCAGTATATAAAAATCCATATTTGTTCATTGGCGAAATAAATTTTCAAGATGAAAACGATTTTGCGGATACCTTATACAAGCATGGTTGCCTATGTTGGAAAATATTTTGCAGAACGCTAATACTTGAATTTTGTCCAGTTTATGCCCCGAGCAACTTGGGCTTTTTAATACTTGACATTAGCCGATTGTTATATTCCCAATTTAAAAGAAAGGACATAACTGATGTCCCTCTGGTTGAAAAACCTTTCAGTGATTTTTTGTGTTTCTTGCCCATTCTAAGTTTGATGATTCCGTAATTTTTTACTGTAAGTTTTTAAGCAATATTGGGTTAGGTATTGACTTTGATTTACTAGTTTCTAGCATAATGTGCTAATGACATGCTCTCAATAAGCTAAATGTTTGTGGAGTTAACAGCGAAATTTGGACTTAATCTTGCAAAAGCCATATCAGGTAAAAAAAAGCAGTTTATCATGTACATATACTCTTCAGTTGCCTTATCAAGATGGAAAATTTTGCAAAATTTGAGGACACTAAGCCTTACACATAATGAGATCTACTGTTTTTAAAAAGCTCTTGCAAGTCATCGAATGAAAATTTGCTTAAAATTATTTAGGATTATTCAGGAAAGTAAGATGTACATGATGAGATAAACTATTTAAATTCTTATGGAAAGTTATTTCCACTCTTTTCTCAAATTTACACAGGGTCATCTAGAAAAACTATAAAAGTCACTTAAACCAATTTATTTCCAAAGGGTTTGATTAACAAGTCATCCAAAAAATCTACAACAGATATGGTACTATTGGTTGCACTGGACCAGTCGCGCCAACCTCAAAAGGCAGACAAGACAGCGCAAACGCACAGGCTCTCTCTTCTCCATTGTAAGTGATTGAGTCGGGTAAAAGAGGGAGAGATGCACAGCAGATGTTCTCATTATCTCTGCTTCTCCCGCCAACGAGATAATCAAATCAGGACAGATGTCGCCTTCTACTGCACACGGACCATTGGCCTCCTCTCAGATATCGTTGCTAAAGAGATTCACCAAGTTGCATTCTGTTCTAAAAATCTATATGCTGTGTCTTTCTCCTTGTTGCATTCTATGCTGCAAAATCTATAGAATATACTGTACCTTAGCTCAGCTGCATTTTATCCTACAAAATCTATAGAATATACTATATCATTTCTCTCAGCTGGATTATATTCTACAGAATCTAACATGATATAGCATAAATTTCTCCAAATTTACAGAATCTATAGAATATCCCTTTTTCCAAAACTGCATTCTAATCTGCAATCTATAAAATATGCTAGATCATTTCTCTGGTTGCATTCTATATTACAATACCTACAGAATTGTCATAAATATGCAGTACTATTGACATGTCCTCAGACCAAAGCAGCTGATTGATAACAGGGCTAATGCATAACGACATACATTCGGTATTTTTAACAGTTGTTCCAGTTCATTTCTATATAGCCAGTAAAAAAAAACGTTTGGTGATAAATGCAAATAAGCATGTCCAAGTTAGCTTTTAATAAGTGGAGCATCAGTATAACTCAGTCCCTCTTCACAGACTAGGCATTCTAAGCTACTTACTCCGTTCTAGGCTTCATGTGCCAAAAATTGATAATTACTATAATTACTACCTTGATAATACGTTTAATAGCATCCTATGGGACAGTGAATCTTCATTTAAAAAAGTCCCGAACACTATTTTTCGAAGTTTACATCTCGATAACTACTAAGAGTGTGACTTGAAGAATTTTGATGTACTTCTCATCTGCAAGTTGTTGTACGCGTGTTGAGATAGAGTGGAGTGAGTCCACAGTTATGGCTTTTGCTATTGGAATGAAATGAGATGTGAATTTTAGGCTTAACGCCAAGCACTGGAACTTAGTGAAAACTTTAACGAACACTGTTACTTTAGGATAACGAACAATTAGACTTACGGTTACAACTACTTGAATTTACAGGTTTGTACCAAAGAAATGAAACCCATTTGCCGATATAAACTTCCCTACGCATTCGCTTGTGCTCGCCTGTCCAATCTTTTATATTCTAATTAACAATCATTTACTAAATGAAAGGTATTCGCAAAGGGTGCAAATGGAAAGCAATGGTCTTAAACTGTTCGTTTTATTTCATCTTCAAAGAATATAGGCATCAATTCAATTACGAATGAATGTTTGACTATTAGCCTGGGACTGGTTTCCGCCATAAACTAGTTGGTTAAATTAATGGTGTTTAAATTTAACTTTCAAAAACTTGAAAATTACTTTCAAATGTGACCGAAGATTTTAATTGAAAATGACGTTGCAAACACAAAGACAAAAGACTAGATAACACACATCACGTATTTCAAAACTTTAAAACACTTCATATGATCCACTATTACTTTTTATAAAACTGACTTCATATCTTGTTTCGAAATACATCTACCGTCTTATTTTGACTGAAATGATCTTGTTTTCCCAGATTCGGATTAATAGGTATGAAAGACTTTGTTTTTACAGTTAATGCCATGGTATTTTTCCAAGTTAAAAAATTTAAGAGAATAGCTGCTTTGCATACATGATTAGCTTCACCAGAAAGAAAATGGGAACGTGAACTATCAAATTCTTGAAAGAGTTTTTGGATAGTTGACATCCCAACCAATTTAATATGTTTAAATGCCGAGCTATAATTTCATAAAACTGTATCCCATAACCTAACAAGCGGCGACCTGATCTTCCTTTAACCTCATGTTTTGTTAAGTATTATCATTTCCACAAAGTCAATATTTCATCACTGCAATGGAAAGCCTTCTAGTTTAAAAACACTATAAAAGAATTGCAAGTTTATGACTCTTTGGATCTACACACCATTTGACTCAAATTCTATATAAAATAAATGAAACTGAATAATTTTAGAAAAAAAATTTACAATTTCCTCTTCACTAGAGACAGTATAAGGGCTATAGCACGTTTTTAAGGTTCTCATTGTCCACTGAAACACAAGGAAACTGGCGATCAAAATTTCCCTTTACTCCTTATACTGAGGTCAAGATTCAAGTTTTGTCTTTAGGTCAACGAAGTTTCCTGAGATAGGTAAATTAATTTCTTCATTTAGACCAAAACTATTTCCATAAAACTATATTAAAACCACAAAGGTGCATTTTGACAATAATAAAGACACTTCTAAACTGACAAGATGCACCTCTAACGAACACAAATAGCCATCAATTCGCAAAATGAGATAAACTAAAACATACATAAGCTATACTACTGGAAGGAAGAGCAACGACATGGTAAAAATGCTGATGGAAAATTTATCCCCATTAAGATCAAAGGAACCAAGTTTATCAGAATTAAGCTAATAAAGATATAGTGCTTCGATTTATCTGATTCTTCAAAATCAACTAAGCTATCAAATGAATCCAAAAATGGCGTAATCCTTTCAGTTCAGATTCTGTCAGAGAGAGAGAAAGAGAGAGAAAGAGAGGAGAGAAAGAGAGAGAAAGAGAGAAAAGAGAGAGAGAAAGAGAGAGAAAGAGAGAGAAAGAGAGAGAGAAAGAGAGAGTCAGAGAGAGAGGAGAGAGAGAGAGAAAGAGAGAGAGAGAAAGAGAGAGAGAGAGAGAGAGAGAAAGAGAGAGAGAGAGTCTCAGAGAGAGAAAGAGAGAGAGAGAGAGAGAGAGAGACGAAAGAGAAAGAATGTTTTTCTCTAAGAAAGAGAACCTACAAAGAGAGAGAGAGAAAGAGAGAGATAAGAGAAAGAGAGAGAGTCTTAGAGAGAAAATTCCGACTCGATGAGAGAGTTAGCCATTCAGAAAACCTTTTTATTCTCACATTACATAAAACAAATCAGTTCAGCTTAGAAAATCACTGACTAAGGCATGCCATTCATTATAACCATTACTTTCCTTCTAAATCAACCAGACATTCCCAAGTCGAACAGACCCAAGCCCAAAGTTTAATACTGTCTTTTGGGAGTTTAAATACAACGTTTTCTTCAGGTTACCCATGCCACAAAAAAGACCAACTGCATACTGACCCCAAGCTTAACAGGCATTGATAGAAATATCTGTTCAAAAAGTTTAACCAAGGACATTAAGAGTTCATATTACACCCCTTGCTGTCTTCAAAACCTACCATATATTTTAGGAAATAAACTAGAAATTAGAACACTAAAGAGAAAATTTACATTATCCGCCGCTGTTACTAGATAAACTCTTAGGTTTATAGATACCTATGAAAGTCTTCAAATAAAGAAAATATACTGTTGTTAACGAAACTAGAACTGAAAAGCTCCCAATTAGGCATAGGAGAGACCTTAGTAAACTTTCCAGAAATTTATATAGACCTGTGAAGTCACCTGTAAAATTTCATTTCCTATTTATAGCTACCTAAAAATCATTTTATATTGTTAATAGGAAGTCAAATGAGTGCTAAAAAGAACACTATTAGGAGTTTTTTCATTTTGGACATTGACGTCTTATTAATCATTTTATCATGCACCTTTCACTCTGTTTCTAACAAAAATCTGATGCAAACCACCACAAGTAGTGGTAAGAAAATGTTGATAGTAACGGCACCTCCCAAACAAACAAGGGGAAAACAGGACAAAGGAGCCAAACAAACAAAAAAATAAAAGACAAAGGCAAGAAAAACCCAAACAAACACTTACAGGTTAAAAAACAGAACGAGAAAGAAAACAACGAAATCTGGGCAAAATACCAAGTAAACAATCTTGTTGTAAATTTGGAATTAGGTCTAAACGTGACAATAAAAAAATATATAGTTTCCAGGCATTGAATGTTACCTGCATTGTAACATTGGGAAGTCTGAGATATGGAAAAGCACCAAATTGAACGAAAATAAACGTTGCTATATGTCCTTATGACTGCAAAGAACTAAAAAGTAATGTAACGTAAACCTGACCTGTAAAATGCTTGGTCTACCAGAGGCATTTTCTCTTCTCAAAAAAAAAAAAAAAACTTTATACTTAAAATTTCATAAACATCTGGAAAATTTTGTTTCATCATCTCGAAGTGTTTTGTCTTCTCAGTTTCATAAAAATTTATTTTATACTAGAAACTGTTTCCATCATCCCAGAAATTTAATAAAATTCAAATTAAAAAAGATTCCAACCTTTAAGTGAAATTTAACTAATCAAAAACTGATACAAACACTAATGCTATTAATAATTTTCAAATGTCAACTTCAATCTTCTTATTCCGACCCAGACAGACTATAGAATGTAATTGGAGATTCCCCTGACAAAGATACCCCAAGTTACAGCTCTTACGGTGTTTTATCCCTTCTTTATGTCAAGTACAAAGAAAGCAAAGAAATCTGGAGGCAAGATTGGTATTTACGCTACAAGCTGCACCTCCTTTTCAGGTGGGCCCACGAGCCACAAATTGCAGTAAAGGTGCCATAAAGCAAGATGTTCTGGATGACTTCAAGGATAAACCAATTTTAATGGCAAAATTTGGGGTAAGGAAGAAATTACTCTGACATTAAATGCAACTGGAAATGGTATATGTATACTTTCAACAGCTGTATCAATTACCACGAAAATGTAATATACTTCAAATTAATTGAAATTTATTAAAAGTACTTAATAAAGAATACATTATAAAGCACAGCACATTCACTGGACAAAATAAGCACGTGTCATGAGAAACTTTTACCAACACTTTCAACTACACCCTGACCAAAAAAATACACAAAGACTGAGATATTACGACTGATGGTAACGCCCATTTGATTTGCTGAGTAACTAAGGTATGTTTAGGGCTTGAAAACAAAGCCTTCCTTGACTACCACAAATAGAAAACGGGAGCTAAAACTTCAGTTCTATCAAGACTCAAAGATTTAAAGGGGGAAACGTAGGGACGAAGGGCCCTTTCGTTCTCTGAACAATTTGGTATCTAATTGAGCTTCCTCTTCTATGACTTCTGTGTGGACCATTTTCTGAAATGGACGGTGGCACCTTGTGCTTGTTGGCCCTTATGCAAGAGCACTCGCCCGCCTCCTGGAACGCTGTAGCGTTGACTCATGGAGTTTTTATTTAAATCTTTCCATTTCCGTTTTTACATTAACATGTGTAAGAGAGACTTCTGTATAAACATCAAAACACGTAACACAAAGAGTGAGTTCGTTTTCATAAATCTGGAGTGAATGCTGATAGAAAATGACTACAGATTACAATAACAAAACTGTAGAGATATTTGACTTCTGCTTCTCACTCCTAAAGCGCTTTTGGGAAACTCCGTTGTGATAGGTTCTTGCTTATTACAAACGAAGTATCGTAGAAAATACATTTGTATGTATTAAACTAAATGTTACTTTCATATAACAGTCGACACGAACTTTAGTCACATACAAAACCAGCAGGATGACAATTTTGTTTTTGCTTTTTTGAGGTCAACGTAAACATCACGATAAACAACGAGGGTAGTAAGGCGTGTACTAAGTACACAAAGGTAACGGAAGATTATAGAATCATAAAATTAGGTTCAAATAGTTAATTGGTTGGAAGTTTAATTATAAAATTAATGGACGAATATCCGAGTAATTTAGTTAACTATGGATACTGGTGGCACTGAACAGTTTTATGGTGCTTCGCGTTACTAAGAAAGTTATAACGAATCTGTCGGCGGCTGAAGGCAGCACACAACGCGTAGTTTCGAACACCTCTACCAATAACCGAATTTCGCTTAACGAACTGAAGATTTTAATCTCGAATATATTGCGTGATTCAGAGATATTGACTTCATTGCCTGAAGTCAATTTATCGATATTCAAACTTTTGGATAAGCCAAACATGAACACCTTACGAAGACCAAGATAAATGCATGGTTTGGTAGAGGGAAGTATTCTAAAACCATAGCCGATTTTCATGAAAACTAACGTATTGATAAACTAACGACACTAAAATTCTTGATAACATTCAAACATTTGAATACCGATCATTGATAAATTTTTAATCACACTTTTCCTGGTTATTGATGATGCTGAGAAGAATATTCTTAACCGTTATATCATGAAACAGTTTGCTTACGCATCAATTTTCAAAAGTTACGGGCAAACTATAAGTGTACGAAGAATTCCAGCTAGTGATTTAACTACGTAATTGAGTATTATAAAACTGACTGCTCTCAAAGGCACAATGAGAGCCGAACGTCAAACCTACCTGCACCATATAGAAGTTCTTCTGTTTACATAGAAAATAATAATACAAAATTAAATTGTAAAAACATTACACAAATTAAGTAAAACATAGTTATTAACAGTTACACACAAAACGATTATATGGAAACATTTTGAATCTAGTCTTTACTAACTACCTGAAGACGGTAAATTTTCATTATGGCAACGCAAAGGTATTTATTTTAGCAAAACTTCAGCAGCAGTGAATTATCTGTGGATAAAGTAACAAGATAAGTGTATGTCTACATATTTCAAGGTAATTGAAACTACTGAAAAAACTATGGAAGCTTAAATATTACGAATGTAGTGGAAACAAATGGATTTAAGAGAATACTGGGCGAATAAACTAGCAGGTTGTAAAATTGGAAATTGTTGAAAACCAGGAATGTGTTTTATAAAATCTATTTTTAACTGGTACCTCATACTCTACACCCGAGAAATAAAAACAATAAGGCTTAACGTCAGTTAACTGATACAGCGCACAAAAGATTTACGGCAGGCAGTAACTTTCAATGGATTCAGAAATGGATTTTTACAGGGGCTAACCGATATAAAGCAGCTCATTCATTATCATTAAAAATTAGAATTGTTGAATGGATTGGAATAATGTTTCGGTGTCTATGAAAAGATGAGCTCGAAATAATATAGTTTGGAACATCCTCCTGAGTAAATTGCTGATATTGATAATGTTAAGGACGACCTTCAAGCTGTGTAATGGACTAAATAAAATCAGTAAAAAAATTTTATAATCGCATAAAAGATGAAGGCATTTTGACACAGTAGCGGCTACTGCGTTTTACGGTAAAAGATACAACCATTTTGAATGTAGATGGAAAACACTTATGGTCAATTACGTTAACCTGCAAAAGACTAATAATCAAATAGAGGAATACAGTTTTAAGACAACTGAAAATCTATATCTGTCGAATACTAATGCTGTACAAAGCTCTTTTTCAAGAAACTCCTAGACTTTTAAAAACTTATGAATATTAAAGGAAAATTATTTCTGATGTATGCAAATATTTAAAATCATCAGAAATCTGAGCTGCTTTTCTCAAGAAAATCTTAAGACTATTTTAGAACTTTCATATAAAAATAACAAACCTATAATAACCATAAACATCTGATGTCATTTGCAGTACCAGTTTCTTTAAGAGGATAGTTTCATGCAACAAAGCAATAACACCTGTCAAGTTACTACATCCACTGCCTTTTTCCAAAGATACCTTAAAATATGCATAGCAATGTTAAAGTATTTCTGAGCACCACTAATGTTCCATGATAAAATCCTTGCTGCCAAGTATTTCAGTAAATACTCGTTTCAAACGTAATTTGTACATTGTTACGAATATGCACAAACCTGGTGTGAAAAAAATGAATCCTTAGCCAGTTAAAATTAAAGAAATTTCATAATCGATGGCTTTGAGTATTAGAAGACTATGCCCTCCTCCCCCTCCACCCCCACCCTCTCCAAAAACAGAAAGGACAGATGGCGCTGACAAACAGGAAACGAGATGGAAGATAGAGATACACAGACTTGCTAAATTGTTGACATAAAGGAAACACACGATAACAAAACGAACATGTGGACCCTCATGGCAGTCTGACAGTACAGTTTTATAAGATAATTTCTACTATACTGTTTTTTTAACGTTTGACTTTAGATAGCTTAATGCCACAGAACATCTTTCTAATCATTTAAAGTTTCAGCGTCTATTAACGAAAGGAAGCCAAGTAAATATCTCAAAATCATTCTTTCTTTTTGAAGTTCAAGAAATCCATTCAATATATAATTTTTTTAAGTGCAGACTACGATTGAAACTGCAGTTAGAGGAAAGTATCTATTACATTGTTGTGATGTTTATATAAATAAGAATCTGGATTATCACTATAGAGTTTACGTTTATCTGAACGACTAATACAATCTCTTATACTAATTGTAAATAATATTCCTCCAGTTTTGAGTATACTAACCTTAAATTCCAGTGTGATTGTAATGAAAAGTTTTTGCAAATACGGATATGTTGAATAGATTTTAAAATTTGGGAAAATATATATTGATGTTAATAATGGCAATGGAATATATGAATTCAGGCATAAGGCCAAGCCTTTGGATCTATGAATTAATAATGGTAATAATAGCAATAATCATTTAGAACTTAAAGAGACGTGGACAGGAGCAAAGGAGTATATTTCTGAATTAAAGACAACCCCAGTAGACAGATTAGAGTCTCAACAGGTAAGAAGATAAGGATAGATTGAAATGGAACCTATAACCAAAAAGTGAACTGGCTACTTTCATCATAGTTTTCACACCATATTAAAACTAAAAGCTAAATAAATTCTAGAAACCCATTAATCTTATGTATGCCTTGTATACATAACCTTGTATACATAGCATGTTTCCATTTTTATAACTTTGTCTAGAAAATTATGGTAGTTCGCTGGCATATACCTTCTAGAACCTCAACAAACTAATTCACTTTTCATTATATATACTAAGAGAGAGAGAGAGAGAGAGAGAGAGAGAGAGAGAGAGAGAGAGAGAGAGAGAGAGAGAGAGAGAGAGAGAGAGAGAGAGAGACTCTCTTATAACTGTGAGAAATCTTATGTGTTATAACACTCATCAGAAACACTATCAATACCTGAATAAACTTTTAGGCTCAAGGCTGAAATACTAAGTCTTGAAAGAGTATTTGTGTATGCCTATGGAACCCAGGTGAACACTCTGTGGATCAAAATGAATCAGAACCAAGGCCTCCCTGCTTAACAAGGAAGTGGTCGCAAGATAACCACGATATGCATACCGATGTGCTTAAACCTAATGGAAAAGTTATTTTGTCTATTCATATGAGTCAAGTCTCTTATAGCCATTGTAGTCTACTGCTTTTGACAGTGCCAAGATAGAAACGTATGGACGAGTTCACACTTTCGCCCCCAAATGGTCAAGCATGACCAACTGCAACTATCAGTCACAAAGGGAGCAAGCCCAAACATTTATGATGAACATCTATAAGATAAAAGAAAACCAATCAAGATGTTGTCCTGCTACCTCCTTGCATCTAAAATCGATGGTAAAACCATCATGTTTTAAAGGAACCTAAATAGTTCCTCAAGTCATTGTAGGCTCGAAATCTAGCATATTCTGCTCTGCCCTCTGCCTCTATCACAGTATAAAACTAAAATCAGTTTAACTAATAGGAAGTGACTTCTTTCCTCTGCTGAAAGGTGACAATGCATGAGGGCTGCACCACTCAGGCCTTGACAACTACCATGTGGTATAATGAAAGACATCAGACCAGACAAGAACTTTCCCAAAACATTACTTGTACTAGCATACCAGACATTCACAGTGAGGTGTGGTGAAAAAGGCATAAACGAGAACTAACTTCTAATCTTTGATCAATTACGAATTAGTTTTAGCTAAAATGCTAAGCTTTAAAACAAAACCTCACACACACAAAAAACATGAAAATGTGAAATTATGCACGTAACATTGAAACAGACTGGTATGAAATCAAATACAGCGAGAGAGAAATATTTAAGATAAAAAAAGTTAAGTATACTCAGATACTTGGCACCTTATAAGCTGGCAATCAAAAATTATTATACCTGCGACTGATCAGTACTTTTAAACACTTCATTATACGAAAGCTGAAAAGGTTTTAAGGATCCGATGAAATAATGGAAAATGAATAATCCAGACCTGTTGCTGAAGAAAACACCTAGGAAACAGCAATGAGCTGGATAACAGTACTACAGGTTCATAATTTGTGTGGCAGGTCTTCAGGGGCCTTAATGAAGATTCAGATGGCGCATGCATAGCGAGACTACCATTACCTGTCTGACAGACAAATTTGAACTGGGGAAAATACAGGAAATGAAATTAGACCTACAAACGACATCAATGGGGTGAGTGAAACAAATCCCCTATAGCCCTAATAATCCTCTAGTCACTCCTTTTATTCCCTATCAATAATTGCATATCAGCTCTACAATTAAGACAAAAACCTAAAAGCTCAAAATGATAACAAGTGAGTTATATCAAAGTTCTAACTTCCAACTTTGCCATACAAAAAATTAAGTTCTAGGGTATATAAATACTAACCTCTTTAATAGCACAAGTACATAACCTTAAAAATTTAACTTAAATACAAAAAGCAAACCTTCTGAATATAAATAAACATATAATGCATTCTTCTCAATAATATGTAAGAAATCTTCATCAAATTGGAATTTTGTTAATTTTAAGGAGTGACTAGAGTTTTATATTCCTGTCTTCAACACCACACTGTCCAAATAGCTCAGTGAGCGTGATTTAAATAGTGAAGTTCACTATATACAATTTCCATCTTTAGGTTGAATTGTGCAAGTATTAAAGGTGTCATTGACTTTATAAAGGAGAAGTAGAAAAAAAATGATCGTCAAGGTCATTTACAAATCTCTGGAGGAAGCCTCCAAGCTTCATTAGGATTATAGTGAACTAGAGAACTAGTTCAGTTTGAACCTCTTGAATAAAGATTAAGCTCAGTGTCATATAAAAGTTAAATTATATTTGGAATCTCGTCAGTAGTAAAGTGACTGACTGACATAACTTGCTACTTGAGTTATCAAGTCAACATATTATAGTAAAATGAAAATTCAAGCAGAGTTTTTTCTAACCTTTTTCTAGTACTCTTGAGGTCATGGCAAAACTTTTCATAATCTTAGGCAAGTGCTGCTACAGTACAAATAATAAAATTTTAGGGTTGCTAGATATTGAGTGACATGATAAGACCCAAGTTGTTGTCCCGATGCTGAAGTGGGCACTGGAGAAAGTTCAGAAATGATCCATGATTTCTTGACCTGTCTTCCTTGAAGAACACTTTAATCCTGAAAGAACGACATTTGAAGTTCAAGGAGCTAAACATGACTGTGCATCTTGAATTTAATGACACTTTCAGCAATAGCTTTGCAATGCATCTTGAATTTAGTGAAACTTTCAGCGATGGCACGGTGCATCATGAATTTAGTGAAAATTTCAGCAATAGCTTTGCAGTGCATCTTGAATTGAAGTAGAAACTTTCAGCAATAACAGCTTCGCAGAGCATCTTGAAATTGATGTAACTTTCAGCAATGGCTTTGCAGAATATCTTGAATTTAGTTAAACTTTCCTTAGCAATAGCTTTGCAGCATCTTGGCACTAGGCTTTGTTGATCACTCATTAAGACTTAGTAATAGCAAGATATACTTGAATGATGGTAGAAAAATTTAGGAGATTCAGTACTGCTTTAGCGTAGATTGTTACTTTCTAGTCAATTCAAAATAAGGAAAAAATGTTCCTAAATTTTCTAATTTTTTTTTTCTGTTGCAGTATAGCGTTTAGTATCACCTTTTAAATTTATTAAAACTTTGTAGTCTTACCACTTGTTCACACTTGAATCCTTCGTGTCTAAAGGACTGGGAGAACCCCGATTTGGACTCATGAACGGCACTGTAGTTTCTCTGGATTTGAGTCACTATCAAGAAGCCCCTAGTTTGATTTCTTATCAAATTGGAAATCATAACTAATTCGTCAATAACTGACTGTCATTGAAGCTGTTACCAAAGACAACAAAATTCTTAAGGCTTTAAGTGTCTTCTTAAAACTTGAAGATTAAACTGTTTAGTTTAAAAAATCCTCAAATATTTTCAGACTGATTTACCTAGTAGTTTACTGTCCATGGAAACGTTTAGAGGCTTTCAAGGAAAAAATTAAAACATCTTAGAAATCACGTGTATGATACAAGATTTTGATATTCACAAAACTAAATATGACCAGCATAGTCATTTAATAGACCAAATGAAGGCAGATAAAAGAAACCATCAAAAATACAACCCCAACAGTAATAACGTAAAACATAATTGATATTAAAAACTAAGAAAACAGATCACAAAATGCACCTCAATCTACATCTTAAAACTGATATCAGATTCAACTGCTTTTATGGCTGAACACGCCGTACCGTACCTTCATTCGTGATCCCAAAATCAATCACAGTTTCATCGTCAACCTCTTGTCAGTCTCCCATCAGGAACTCATTTGAGCCTGAAAGAAAATTTGAATTCTAAATTCTTTCCGATTCTGCAACTTATATAATTAAAGACGTTAAATATTTCATGTGATTTTACAAAGTTAATTCATACAAATTTGTTAGGACACCGAAAGAGAATGTAGTTAATATATTTGCTGTGAAGTTACTCTGACTGAAAAATGAAATTCATTTCTCATACATATCAATTTATAAAAAAAAAAATCTATCGTTAGCTATGTTGGTAATTCCTCATTTATAGTCTTACTCTACAAATAATTGAAAGTGTTTGGTATTACTGAAACTTTTTAAAGATTCCTTTGCAATTAGTGTTCAACAAAAATGGTGCCATGCCTGAAAATATCCAAGCAAAGTTATTGAAGGCTGATATGCTTCAAATATTATCATCTGTACTACAAAGTCCATGGAATATCAAGGGGATTTTCAGGTCAGAGCTGTCTTACAGCAATTTTTCATTCCACATGGCTCAACGTTTCTCAAAGAAGCTTTTATCTCATCTTGAGTTGAGATCTATATTTACGAATAGGCTCTTCCGTCTGGTAACTATATCCTGTCAGTATACGTTACTGTCATTGGTATCAAAACTCCATAGGATAATAACCTCACTTTGTGATGTTATCGCGTCTTATATCTTCAACTTAGTCCTTATCTGGCCTATTGAAACTACAAATTTCCTTTTAGAATCTAGGCCAGTTCTGTGGCCAACTGCCTCAAAACAAGTTGCTTACACTCATGGACACCACTGTCACACTCATTCGGACAACAGACTATCATGAAATCTCAAGACGCGTAGGTTGTGGCCACCTGCATCTGAGCTGAATGCCATTCTAAAAAATTATATTCTTTTCTCTAACCAGGAGAAATTCACGGATCCTGAAATGAAAGTTTCACAAAGTTTCTCTACCTGGCTTCTGCTTTCATCAGAAATACGAGGGTCAACATCACAACCATGACAGTGGTACGATCCTACCATGCGGCTACAACTCACAAAGCATGTAAATCCTTCAACTACAGGGTAGTATGGGAGAAAGGATTCTTGACCATGTTCCTTGATGGTAGATGATCCTGCCGCCCCTGGCATCATAATACTCCTGCAGGACTTGTCCTTTCTTTGATTCTGTAGGATAGGTGTCCTTTATCATCTTCATGACTTCACGGTGTTTCCTATCTTGGAAAGGAGAAGCATGTTAAAGCAATTCTTTCTTTATCCATCAAAAGCATTGACACTAATTTCTTGCTCAGAATCTTTGTGTAAACATGTCCCTTTAGGAATCTATGAGACCTAGTTTGGTTGGTGAAGACTGAAGGTACTCATCCATGAGATAAAAAGCTGTCAGGATATAGTGTGGTGCATTAGGAATATCAAAATACCTTTCGTATCTATAGAAATGCTGTCATCCATGCTTTTGTCACCTAAAATGCCCTCCCGGGCATCTCAACTGTAATTGATCTGCCTAGGGTACCTTTTTTCCCTTAACCTCGTTGATCTGCCTAGGTGCTCATACACATAGGATAATGAATCCAAATCTATTATATCTCATTTTGTCTTTTCATGCAATAATCAAAATTTCTAATTCGAATCTAGATACTGAAGTGTAGTTATGGAATGTAATGCCATTTTCATACTAGTTTGAGTTCAAGAAGTCTTTGAAGACCAGACTATGTTCTAGATAAATTGAGGCCAAACTGAAAAAATAAAGAATTACATTACATCTGAAATTCATCTGCTGGAATCTACATCTAATTATTAATGCCTTTGCCATTTCAAACAAAAGTGCAAACATTTAGAAATTGATCCAAATGCAAAATTTGAATACAAAGTAATGTATTAGTCATGATTTCAAAATGTAAATTAGATAAATTTTGTGCATACCATCGTTTAATTTAGTTAACGTTAGGTATAAATGCAAACAAGTTAATGCATAATGATAGATTAAAAAATGTTGAGTATAACCGTAGATTTTAATTCATTGCTGTTAAGGTTTCAGCTGAAAAAATTTACATTACACAGTCGTAAAATTTAAATTACACTGTCATCTAAGCAAAGATGCTCTATTATATTTCCAGATACATTTCATCTATGACTTAGCTATGTACAGGTCATTTCAATACAAATTCTCCATCGGAAATTCACCAGTGCAGTGCAGGAATAGAAAGCTCCACAAGTTGATCAGGCAATTTTTGCCTTCAGGACCTCGATCGTTTTGTTCAAGAAGCCTTTAACCACCCAGAAGTTCGTATCGTCCTCTGTTCTCACTGAGGTTGTACGAACATTACCATTCAGAGTCCACACTGAGTCTATAAAAAAATATTTTGAATCAGGGTGTAAGTCCCTTTATTAAGTTCACTAGAGTTTATACAGGGTTATAGAACTATTGAGGGTCCTGTCTATCCATACAGTTATTGTAGAACAAATTTTATTCTCAAAACACACTTTGGTAACACAAACTCAATACTCAGCCTCTAGGAACAAGAAAATAAACCATGTGGACTGTTCCATTCGTAAGCTGCAGCAGAACCTCAACTTAAACTTTAACTGTCTAAAGTAACAAAAGATCCCCATGCACATGAACATTTCTAGACATCATACAACTAACAACAATTCTACATAGTTCTAAACTAAACTCTCACTTTACACTAACATTCAGTTTAAGATATTTATTTAAACGTTTCACATCTAAGACAGTAGCACAGAAAAAATTATCATAATATCACAGGTAGTGGTAAGGTACAAATAGTCTCGCTAAGTAGAGGCCCGTTAACTTTTTCTTTTTGAAAACACTTCCTCTTCCAGTACACTCAGTCCTGAAATGAGAAACTTGATTCTAAACCAAGACTCATTAGGATTCTAATACCAAGGCACTTATTATTCTTATGGTGTATTGCCTGCTCCCTTTAGATGTCAATTCTACTCGTGGTCTGTTTCAGTCCTTTTTCTTAACCTTTATTCTCCTTAATTCTGGCCCAAATGAGCTAAAATTTAGATTAAATAATTTGGGTTACTTTGATTTTAAAAAAGTACAGATTACTTTGATCTAAATTCAGATTTTATATTATTTGGACTGGCACTCCAAGTTTGGATTACTTTTGTATGATTTACAGTACAAGTCTGGATTATTTTTATTTGAACTAGACAATCACTTTTGATTTGGATTCAAAGTTTGCCCCTCTTTGGTCTAATAAGGTCACAATAAGGCTATCTTCAGACGGAAAGCGTTAGCAAATACAATTGCACCTAAATATTCTGTAGAAATGAGGATCAATTAACGCTGAATGGATACAATTAGGAAGTTCTATTTTTGCTAGTTTCACATAACTATATTACCTTTCAAGTTCTAAACCTCATCGAAATTAAAATTCTTAATGCTAAGCTAATAAAGTTGAGATACTGAACAGTCCATTTTTTTATATAATTAAAAACCAACAGACATTTTAGTCAGGGTACTCAAAGAATAGAGTGCTAAATACTCTTCAAAATTTGGTAATTCTTATTCATTAAAATATACCAGAAATAAGAGAGTCGCCAATTGTAAAAATCACTGAATCAGGTATTTAAGTCTGACCCACTCTTCTGGGATTTTCTTAAAAGGCTCAAACACTCTGTTACATCAGCCAAACTTAATTGCCCTTGACTACTGCTAGCTTTTCAATATGCGAATTTAAATCAGCTATTAGCAAGCATCAATGAATATAAAAATCCTCAAGTGGTTTCTAAAAACGAAAAACTTGACATCTACGACTGCCGTTAACAAATGAATACCTACAGTGCCTATTATACCCAACGTTAAGTCTTGCTTTCACTGAAATTAAATTTCTTTCTCCTGTTACCGTACTAAAGCACTTTACTAAATCATCGTCAGTAAATCCAAAATACTTTATTTAACAGAAAATCTGACTAATTGCACTCTTCGTTACCTCTTGACAGGTTTGTTCGGTCATTGGAATAGCGAGGTCTTCTAGGCTTACACTTAGAAAATTGTAAAACAACCTGTCTTGACGACTGCTTACGAGTGCTGTCACTAAACTGCATTCAACTAGGAAACTGCTAATGCAAACTACAGGGAGCAATATTGCTATAAATCCTATATACCATCATACAGAGCAGGTTAGATAAGTTTTACACTCTTGCATTTAGTTGATTTTACCAGCATTTATTTGTAATATTAACACTATTCCTTACGAGTAAGTAGTACCTCTAGAAACTGATTACATTACATAGTCTTTAGAGGAAATTCATTGAGCCTTTAGCTCGCAGAATTAGAGATTAAAATGGCGAAATTGCAGGACTGAAGATATGCAATGGTACTATACAGATACCACATATTTGATAAATACTATGGCCAGGTATTAATTACCCCATTACTTCCGTTAATATTTATAACTTCCTTTTGTGTTACCGCTACTTGTAAAATAAAAGTTCTAAGATCTCCTGATACCATCAATCAAGATGTCTTAGCATGAACTGAATCATCACGAGAAGCCTTGCAATTGCAAGATTTATTTCAAGCCTTGCTGCACTACTGTTCCAGCATTTCAAAATGAAGGTTTCAAGCTCTTTTAAGAGATACCTTTGCAATTTATGCAATGCTATGCACAAAAGTTACTGCTAATATACTGCCTACATTTCAAGGCAAGAGTATTTGAGGCTTGCATATTACTAGAATCAATACTAATTAGACTGATTACATTAATTGTTTGACAACTGGTTCATAGTTAGTTTAATTAAAAGATATCTTCAAACAATTTGATGCAATTCATTCGTGATATATCGTAAATAAACTAAGGCCTCATTTTTCATCGACTTCAAATGTAATGCACCCAAGCAAATACATAAGGCTTTATGATATGGGGGGCTCAAAACATCGCTACTTGAAGTTATTTGGGCCTAATTTTCTGATTTGGGTCTTTAAAAAGAAATGTACACCTAGGTTACTAATCTCTATAGGATTCTGTTATGAGGGAATAAGAATGACATGAAACCCTGCTTACTATTCCTTATTGTTTTGTAGGCATTTATTACACTTATCTGAAGCATTTCATTCAGCAATAACAAAATATACTGCTTGGGATTACGTCATTAAACTAGATATGTAAACATTTACTCTAAATTCTAATTAGAAATCAGGAATTTCAAAGCGCATATTACATAATGCAAATAGAGTAGCAGGGTACGTCTGGTGCTCTTCATAAACACTGCCATTGCGTTCCTCAAATTTCTAATATCCAAACAATAACAACGATCTTCCATCCTATAATTACTAAGGTATTAAACTTCTCCTAAATAGGCACACACTAACTTCCTATAGAACTATCTGCACTTTTTCAGGCTTAGTGAAAATCTAATCGGATGTGCAATGGTTTCCATTACACGTACCTCAAGAATTTTTAAATTATACAAATTGAGCAATAAATGTCATACCCTCGTTAACGATTGCGGGTAGATTTACTCTTTACGCTTTCAAGAATGCTGCCATGATTGAATTTTTAGACCCAGTTACTTCTGTCACTAGAAAGTCTGACATTTGATAAGCACTTATGCCAGTCTGATGAAAACCCAAAAAATATTTTACAGTACCTTAGATTCACAAAACTTTACGATTGTCTTAAAAAATTTAAATAAAAATGCGGTTACAAGGAGCCAACTTCCCGGTTATCCTCATATAGGGATTAACTTACGTTTTATACCACCTTAATCAAGAGACCGTTATGGCTTCAGAAGCAAAAGACTTGACATGCAGTCAACTTCAACGAACAGATTTAGACTTAGTCAAATTTTTTAAGATAATTTCAGCATAGTCTTACGTCTTATCAGTATGACAAACTTACGCCAGCAACTAACCACATATTTACACATTTTGACGTACAAAACTCACTTCTAAACATTCTGCGAGGTGTTTGTATTTTTATCAAGACTACAGAGGAACTAGAACAGCTGTCATTTTGGTATTTACCTTGCATCTTGCATAGTCTTCCATTTACGTTTTCTGAAAAAATGAAAAAATAGTTACAAAAGTTTTACGCCAGCAACTTACTGCTACATTTGAATCATCAAATCTTGTTCACTGACATGGTCGAGAGTCATGAAATGGAAAATTTGTTCCTCAAATACGGTCTATATAGTACAGTACGTTAACACTGAGCAAAATAACCAGTTAATTTTCAGTCATGAGTGACGCTATGAACCCTTAATATGTCATAGTACAGTTCATTAACATTCAACCTAGAAATATAAACAAAGTAACAGAGCAAAACTGCTTGAACTTTATTTTCGACCACCTAATATCTCCGAGTTACTTTCCGATAAGTAATGCCTGATGATAAATTATCCTAAACAAACCAAGTACAAATAATGTTTTTAAAAGATTTTCAACTTCACTGAACGAAAATTAAATGGAGTAAATAACTTCGCCTCAGCCATTAATTCTGTGAGATAAGTTAAGTTTGTATTAAATGGCTGGTCATTGCCCACATCCCCAGAAAATGTTTTTCAATTAACTAAATATAAAACAGCCACTACATGTGAAAATAAGAAGTATTGTAAGCATGAAACTGGAATATTTGTCATATCGGCTTGCCTGAAGTTTAGTAGTAGACAAGTTTAGTAGATGGCACTTCTATTCAAGGCAATTTCCAAGCCAAATCACACTCACCATGAAGGGCTTATAGTGTTTACCTTTAGAACCATGGCCTCATTTAAACAAGTTGACGAATGTTTACTGATTTGACAGTCTTAGGAACCCAAAATTTGGTCATAACACTAGAATATCCTAAGTAATTTATATCCGGCAACTGGTATCAGTGTCTTGGTTCTGGAACACCTATTTATTGAACATGACCAACTACTATCAGTATCCTGGGTGGAGCGTACTTTGGTGGAACTCCTTTTAACGAATATGTCCTAACTACAAACATAAGCATCCTGGTGGAACGTTCTGTGAACTTTTTTAATGAAAAAGTCAAACGATAATCGAAGATTTTACCGCCAACCAGTAAAAAACCCATGTTAGTTAATAACCTGATAAATCATCGTCGTGCAAGATTTAGTTTGAACGAAGATCAGTGTTACCAGTAAACAAGAATGAAAACCAAGCCTCAATCGACTGAAAGTGCGAAAATTAGATTTATTGCTGCTGTAAATAATTTAATATAGAAAGTCATTTTTAAAAGATAGTATTTACGAGCACACAGTCTTAATAAACCAAATTGCAGTTGTTTCTTTTTAAAATACTTCAGATTTGTAGGAATTAACCAATAACATATGACAACTATACTTAAATCGAAACAGTCAGTCCAAAAGTTACCTTATACCTCAGGCACAAAGCACCCAATATTTCAAGACAGTGAATTCTACAAGCTACACAATACATACTTATTAAAACATCAAATATGTTAACACCGAATTCATCAAATGATAACTCAGTGCGCTGCGCTTCAGACTAGTCACAATCAGATGTGAAACAAGATGTGAAGCAATTATTTAAACTGTTTAATCTCGCTTTATCCTTTGAGTTTACGTAGTAAAATTAATAATACTTGTATGCTTACTGACAAAAGACTGGTCTGTGATATATTTATCATCTGTACAAGTTATAAAAACGATTTTTACACCAATTTTGAGTTACATTGCCAGCTTGTGTAACAGCGTCACTTTGAGGCTCCATTTGAAAACCTTATGTTTAGTTTAGAAAGTTGGAAATTTATATCCAATAAAAAGTTAACCAACATACCGACAGAAATCGGCTGGACCGAACTGGAATAAAATTCTATTGTTAATGCACTTGGGCAGTCAGTAATTTTTCACGCAAGTGGAAACATTTAAGGCTATCAGGACCCCCTCAATTTCAAAATACAGTCTATCAACACTAATATATCTTTACGATTCTGCCATTTTGACACCTTTACAAAAAGTCAGTATTTTGTAAAAAGCGTATATCGAAAATGTCAAGATTAATGTAATACATTTGATTATACATAAAGCACCATCTAAACATTTACACCAGTCTTCCCACAGAATGGTATTAGAACTTTTCATAGCCTATTTCAAACTTACATGTTAATATAAGCTTTCGGTTAAATCCAGTACTAAACTGGAAAAAATGGCATTCAACAGATTTAACCTTTTTTTGTTAAACTACATAAAACTTACTCAACTAGGAGAGGGCAATTTGATTCAGATTAAAAATCCTAACTTTGTGATCCACGTTACTAGAAACGCGTGGTTCAATTCCATTAACCTTTATTCTCAGTAATTTCAACTTTCTCA
>NC_089795.1:46192799-46200299 GCF_040412425.1 Macrobrachium rosenbergii
CCATAACGGATTTTGAATTTCATTTCTCCTTTTTTTTGCATTTCTCCTTTTTCGTTATCAAATGTTTGTTTGTTTCCTTCGGTTCTTTCCCATTCTCAAAATCAAGCCATTTTTCTAGGAAATATCACTATCTTCTCTTCGTTGTTTAATTTCGTTAATTCTCTTCTACTTGCCTTCATAAATTACCTTTTCTTCCATTATTCGTTTTGCAGTAAAGTCATTTTTCTTTTTCTGGAGGTTGCGAACTGAGTTCAACCTCTTCCAGACTTTGAACTTCAACTTCCTCTGTCTTGACAAAATGGTCAGGAAGGCCAGCTGTAAATGAGGGTTTGTCAATTAAGAAGTCTGTCAGTGATATATATATATATATATATATATATATATATATATATATATATATATATATATATATATATATATATATATATATATATATATATATATATATATATATATAGACAACATATTATAGACAACAGAAATTCAAGACACCTTTCATCATTTTTTTTCCCACTTGAGTGCAGACTATACTGATCATTTTTATTGCTCTGTAAATATATTTTGAAGTTTACCCTAAATTTATCAAGACCAATAAAAGTAGAATTATTTATGACATCAATAGATTATAAACTTAACTAGCCTAATATGAGGCAGGTCACAGAGATAAAATCGAGTTCGAGAGATTCTGCTGTCCTTTGAAGAGCTGGATTTCCTTCTACAAAAAAACAAGGCAAATAATGTTTGAGTCTATTTTGAGACTGAGGAAGGCTGAAGGGAAACTCCTCCCGTCTGGAAATATAACCCTGAAAGGACCCACCGACGGAAACGAAATCCTGGAGGAAATTTGGAAGGTAAAGAGATTCTGTCACTTATTGGCACTATAAAAATTCAGGAAAGGTCAGAAGGAAAAGATAGTGATTTCAGATGCAGCAGAAGAATGTTAGTTTCTGTCTCTCTCTCACACATACATAAACCCAAAAATTTTAATAGAGAACAGGTTAATTGTTATATATATATATATATATATATATATATATATATATATATATATATATATATATATATGTATGTATATATATATATATATATATATATATATATATATATATATATATATATATATATATATATATAGAGAGAGAGAGAGAGAGAGAGAGTAGAGAGAGAGAGAGAGAGAGAGAGAGAGAGAGAGAGAGAGTATACAAAGAGAGAGAGGGAGAGCCATTTCATACCAGATGTTTTCAATGTGGCTGTTTTTTTTTCTTTGCTTCTTTGGATGTCTTTTTGAAAAATAAACCCTTATCTTTTTCTTAAATAAATAGATAGATGATAGACATACATATAGAAAGTCTTCTTTTCCAAATCTCTAACAAAGATTATTGATACTTCATTTACATAACTTAGTTACCTAAGCTGAAATAATACCAATTAATTCTTTGATAGTTTTCTTTAATATCTTAGACGTCTGTTATAAACAATCTCAAAATCTTAAAAAGAAACTGCCATATTATTACGGGCAAACGCATGCGCCTGTCTTGAATATCTGCATTCACACCAGGGTAAAATCCCCTTTTCCCTTTCGTCAACAAAACTTTAAGTACAAATAGAAAAAAGTTCTTTCAGTCTATGAAACGTCCAGAATATGAATCCTTGATGAAAAGAAGGAATTTAATTTATGAAGAGGAAAGAAATCGTTTATTCTTGAGGACGTTATTGAAAACTCTCGGTACAACTCGTCGGTTGCCATCAATAGAGAAGCTTCCGTTCGGAATTGGAGTAAAAACAATGCAGCATCGAACACACAAGAACAAAACACTATTGGAATTCAGGCAGGGGTTAGGAGAGGGGGATTGGTGGTGGGGCATGTTGCCCAGGGATGGGTGCCTTGCCCAGGAAGGGGAGGGATATTGGTAGCGGAAGGTGGGCCAGGACTGGGAGGGTGGAATGAGGTCTTGCCCGTCAGGGGGCGGTTAGGAGGAGAGCCTGGCAGGGGGTGGGGCTTCCTCCCAAGGGGGTGGGTCGTGGAGGTGTGCCTGGCTCGAGGGCGGCAGTTGTGTGAGCCCTGCCCGGGAGAACAGAGTGCCAGGCAGGGGGCCTGGGGGGAGGGGGGGCGGTAGGACCAGGGTGGGAGGGGTAGGTGTGTCTCCAGTCGCCAAAATGGAACTCGGCGCCGAAAATCCCTTTTATCGGAAAACCTGGACCGAAAGGAGGGAAGAATATTCCCATTCCGATATGACCTTTCGTCCAAACAGGAGGAGGAGCAGTTGCGACTGATTCTTTTGTGCTTCCACGTCCGTCTCTCTCTCTCTCTCTCTCTCTCTCTCTCCATCACAATTATCATTCCATTGTTTCCTTCCCCCAACCTTTTGCCTTTCAGAGACATGGTCTCACTGTGCTGTTATTGAATTTCACTTCAAGTTTTGTCTTTGTTCTTCATTTGTTATAAAGAAAAAATGCACATTCCATTTTATATAACGTCTGGTCAAAGTAGGGAAGAGCATGCATAGTTAGCAGAAACTGATAACTGCTTTTTTATGCAGTATGCAGAACCTAATAAAAATTTTTTAAAAGGAGTGAAGAACCTGTGTAGTAAGAGCGAATGGTAACTATTTTTATAAAGCAGGAAAGAGCGTGCACAGTATGCAAAAACAGATAACTAATTTTTAAAGTAGTGAAGAACCTGCATAGAAAGCAGCAAACGATAACTGCTTTTTTAAAAGTAAGGAAAACCTACATATTAAAGTAGGGAAACCTGCGGAGTAAGCAGGAACTGATAACTACTTTATTAAAGTAGAGAGGAACTTGTATAGTAAGCAAAACCGATAACTCCTTTTTTTAAAGCAGTGAAGACCCAGCATAGTAAGCAGCAAATGATAAATGCTTTTTCAAAAGATTGTTAGATCATGCATAGTGAGCACCAACTAACAGCTACACTTTTTTAAAGTATGGAAGAACTTACTTAGTAAGCAGCAACTGATAACTTATTTTTTTATTGAAAGACCAAATTTGCTCTTCTGTACACGACTGCTTATTCATATTTCTTTCTCACTACTTTATTTTATTTATTTTATTTATTTATTTATTTATTTATTTATTTATTTATTTATTTATTTAGTTATCTATTTATTTACGCAAACAGTACGGTAGGAGGAGCACTCACCCATGAATATACGCAGACCTGAAACATCACTCTCACCGTAGGTAAAATTTTAAGATCAGAGTTTAGCAAAGCATGTCAGTATGCATTCATAAGCTACATTCAATCAGTCTAGCATAAAGTTTAAGATAAAAAAAAAAATACGCACAAGCAGGAAAAAGTTTTCTTTACTTCGAAAAATGTCTGTATTTAAATACACAAAAAACTTTTATAGCATGAAATGGATCTAGCACTACAGACAAACACACACATATACGCCATAAGACACTTTAAAAAACATTAGATCAGTTATTAAAATTTTCTTTTCATAAAATCTGTCTGTGAATAGACGTTTAGGATACAAGCCAGCAACAGTAAATCTGCATTACTATATAATTCATATTGCAGTGAACTTTTATTTTTTTCTAGGAACATTGATGATAATTCATGATTATTAGTAAATATGAAATTAAATATTTAGAGCCTGACAATGAAGCAGTTCAGGATGGAAAACTTGGAGTAATGCTTCTAGAATGAACTATATAAATAAAAATAGTTTTGAAAGAATCTGGTGACTGACAAACTTTAACCAACGACAAAAACCATCACGCGATGGTTTCTGTAAATTACATATATTACTTGAATTTAATGAACGAAGGTAAACTGTCATTAAATTATTAAAGTTTTCGTCATTGTTTCCCTGGTTTGCTACTGAACTTAAAAAAATAAAACTACTTTATTATTAATAATTAATAGACAGTTCTCATTACAAATATCATGCGGCTTAGGCCTTATATCATGTTAAAGTATAATACTTTGCAATACTTAAATGTTAGCGTTGCTATGTAAGGAAATTTCCTTAAAATCCCTACAGACATTTAATAGAATTTATAAGTAAGACGCAAAAAAAGATTACTGAATTATCACACTAACATATTCCCATGCCACCTGCAACAGGAATGGGATGGAGGACTCTGTTCCAGGATAGCAAGACTTATTATATTATATCAATGCAGTTAGAAGTCGGGAAGGCTGGCTCTAAAGGCGTTTAAAGAATATTTATATAAAAGTTTCTCAGGAAGACAGGAAGACACCTACGTTATCCGTAGAAAACTAAAAAAAAAGATATCTTTTTATAAGACAAAACAACTATAAAAATTAAGTCCTTTTTTGAAATAAGAACTCCTCTTACTTTGCATTTTATTCGGTAAACATGGAGTGTTCCCCCATGAGAGAGAGAGAGAGAGAGAGAGAGAGAGAGAGAGAGAGAGAGAGAGAGAGAGAGAGAGAGTGTGTAACCTAGATCGAGTTTTCAGGAACATTCCTCTCCACTATAAAATACCGCCAATTTTTTGGCACGAATAAATCTGCATTTTGGCGCGTACCTTGCGGGCTACATGTCGCATGACGAGTCCATATTCTTTGGTATCGCCAGCAGAGAAAATCTAGGTTTCTCTATAACGAAAGCTTTGTGCCAAAGAGTAAGAATAAAATTATATCATTAGTTACCCGATAATATTATTAAATAAATGCAGTATGTTGCTATATCGCGTTGCTTTTTTTTGAAACAGTGGATATTATGTTTTTGCAGTAATAGCTAGTGTTCTAGTTGGAGTAAACGAGCTTTCTTTATCTTTTTTTATCACACACACACACACACATATATATATATATATATATATATATATATATATATATATATATATATATATACATACATATACATATACATATACTTATACGTATACATATTTATGCAGAGCAATTTTCTGCGCGAATACTTTCAAATACATACGAAAGGTATTTAAGAAAAAAAATCTCAAATGATTTAATGCATACAAAACACAAACACACGGGCAAAGAACGATGTATTCCTATTCCGTCAGGAAAGCCCCATAAATCAGAAAGCAATATCATCTTGAGGGTTTATGCCATAAGAAATTGCTTTTGATACGAGGAAAACAGCCTTGAAATATGCAAATATTTGCTGGCTTCCGACAGCGTCGGGAAAACTCCATACCCTAGAGCCCTCGGCATTGCATATTGCGAGCCAAGAGCCCTGTTGGTGGAGGAAGTTAATAAAATTGACTCTGAATAACGTTTTCTATCGGAAATGTTTGAACCGTATTAAACTCCTCGTCGTAAAAGAAATTGTTTTCTTTATTGATTTTTACTTATTCGGTGTTTATGTCTACGTTTTGATTTACTTCTGTTTACTTATTCTGTGGTTTTCCCCTTTTCGGGTGTTATTTCAGTTCTTTATAAGCTTGCCACAATCATGATAGATTATGGCATTTTTGCACTTAGAAAAAGAGTAAATGAAGAAAAGTGTTGATAACATTACAGAGGTGACTGATACTGAAAGAACATATATGCGAGGTGCATCACTAAAACATTTGTGAATTATGTTGAAGGTAAAGAAGCCATTATTATTATTATTATTATTATTATTATTATTATTATTATTATTATTATTATTATTATTATTATTATTATTATTATTCAGAGGTTGAACCCTCATTCGTATGGAACAAGACCACAGGTGCCACTGACTTGAAATTTAAGCTTCCAAAGAATATGGTGTTCATTAGAGAAAAAGTAACAGAAGATAGTAGGAAATACGGAAAGAAGAGATCACCAATTAAAAAAGAAAAAAATAAATTAACAAATCAATAAATAAATAGAACAAACACTTGGAAGAAATATCCACGCCTTATTCACCAAAACCAGCCAATGAATATATCATTCTCCAGACAGATTTCCATACCTTATTTCCAAACAATATAACATATAATCCAGCCTTTCCCATCCTACGGGACTGCGCATGCGCATTGCTTCGCCTACTCTCCAGAATAGATACAAACTTTTACGTCTTACATTTCGAAATTATATTAGACGTCAGCCTAGGCTCTATTTCTCTTTACCGGAGTATATTTAATTCTTCACTGAAGGAAATAATTTGATAAGCTTTATCTACCGGTGGCAGTAAAACATTAAATATTTTATAACCTAACTAGGATCTCCATTTGGAGTGATGCGTGAGGAAAGAATTAACCTACAGGAATCAAATTACTCATTGCATTATTCATCTGTAGAAACCATTTGCAAAAGTATTAAAAAATGAAGTCTTCCAATATTCATATGTTCTTTATTTACTGCAATAATTTGAAATATTTCATTAATTAAGACACTGAAAGGTCAAAGGAATATATGAAACCATTGTAAGAAGACGAAACTAGAAATGGAAATAATGTAAAGTAAAAAGAATTGCTGTCATAAGACAAGTCGTTATCTTTGAGTCATGATTGAATTGTACGCCATATGTGTGTGCATATGTGTTTGTGTGCATGCGTTTGAGTGCATCGAGAGAGAGAGAGAGAGAGAGAGAGAGAGAGAGAGAAAGCATGTTTTAATAGATAGGTTAGAGTGTAAATAAAGATCAAGCACCGTACGGTTCAAGTTCAGGAAATTATACCAAGGCTTTCAGCAGTAAGACTTCACCTTCCTTCCTTTCTTCCTTCCTTCCTTCCTTCCTTTTCTTTCTTCCTTCCTAAAATCCTTACTTACTTCTTCTGTCCTTCCGTTTCCCCTCCCTCCTTCCCTCACTTCCTTCCTCCTCCTTCCTTTCCTTCCTTTTTTCCTCCTTCCTTCTTTCCTTCCTTTCTCCCTTCTTCTCTTCTCTTCTTCCTTCCTTTCTTCACTCCTTTCCTTCCTCCCATATTTCCTTCCTTCCTTCCCTCCTTCTTTCCTTCCTTCCCTCCTTTCCTTCCTCCCATATTTCCTTCCTTCCTTCCCTCCTTCTTACCTTCCACCCATATTTCCCTTCTTCTTTCCTTTGCCCGCCCATAGAAAGCTCCTGAGGGACTCTCTCTCCGCCAACACCCGCCGGCGTCTCCATCATACATCCACCTTCAGAACCTCATTTATAGAAGACTCTGGTGCGAAGCTCTTAGCCAAGCTCACGTTAACAAACATCTTTCCTCAGGACATGGCTCTTTTAGACTGCATCTCTGACACTAGTTGGGGACTGGCAGAGATAAGAGAGAGATGCGTTAATCTAATTTACTAGATTCCGGAAAGGAACGTTTACAAAAGGTATACCGCTTCCTGCTGCTTCTACCGTCAGAATATTTTCGTTATGACGAACTCGAGAGCAAGATGAAACAATCTGTGGTCATTTATGCATATATATATATATATATATATATCTCTATCTCTATATATATATATATATATATATATATATATATATATATATGTATATATTATATATATATATATATATATATATATATATATATATATATATATATATATATAAATATATATATAAATATATATATAAACATATATATATGTATGTA
>NC_089795.1:46202799-46212799 GCF_040412425.1 Macrobrachium rosenbergii
CTACAAAGCTACTAGCAGCATTGACTTGGAGAGAGAGAGAGATAGAGAGAGAGAGAGAGAGAGAGAGAGAGAGAGAGAGAGAGAGAGAGAGAGAGTACTCATGGTACCATCACTACAAAGCTACTTGCAGCATTTACTTGGAGAGAGAGAGAGAGAGAGAAAGAGAGAAAGAGAGAGCTGCTTATGCTACAGTCTACAGACTCTTACACTGCAAAGGTGCTAGCAGCATTCACTTACAGAGAGAGAGAGAGAGAGAGGAGAGAGAGAGAGAGAGAGAGAGAGAGAGAGAGAGAGAGAGTTGATTATGCTAAGCAGTCTAAACTACACAGGTACTAACTAGCAGCATTCACTTAAACACACACACACACACACTAACACAGAGAGAGAGAGAGAGAGAGAGGGCCAGAGTTAGAGAGAGTTAAGAGATTTTCTCATCTGAGGGTGAGTATTGCAGAGTTTCCCAATCCCGGATAACGTGGGGTCGTGTTGTGAATTTGCTATTCCGCAACTCAATAAAAAAAAAAAAAAATCAAACGTGATTTGAAAGAGGTCGTCTGGAGTCACCAAACCACAAGATATTTTTGGTGTTGATAAATGTGATAATTGCATTAATAGAATTGAATTTGAGATGGTTATCAGTTTGACAATAAATTCTTCCATTTGATTCAAACTTTATCTTATTGTTAATACTACATTATTTAATAACTCAATTTTTGAAAACAATAGTTACTGGGTAGAAAACTTTGCAATTATTATTTTCTTGGCTTCAAAGGAAGCTAAAACCGCATAGTGAAATATTTCTAATTGAGTTATATCAGTGAGTCCTGAATTTTGCCTAGCGAAAATTATAATAAACTCGATCTAACATTATTAATATTTCTGAAATATTTTTTCCACAAACAAACCTAGTTCCTCATCTGGATATGATTTCTGTGTTGTTTGGAATGTTGGATATCACTGATATCTCTCTCTCTCTCTCTCTCTCTCTCTCTTCCAGAAAGCTCCTCCTTTCAGATCATTCTTGAAGGGATTTCCATATATTCCATTGAATTCATGACATCGATGAGTTTAGCATTTATGTGTTCCTTAATACGTCCTTGAATGCAGAATAGTAATATAGAGAATAGTAAAATGACTAATATGATAAGCTTTACATTACGAGACTGAGATAGTCTGTGCATGTGGTAAGGGATGAGTGAGAGAGAGAATGAGTGAAGAGGAGCTTGGAGAGAAACCTGTTTTTCAGGAAGTAGGGCTCGAGAGAAGAGAGAGAGAAGGTCGAGAGAGAGAGAGAGAGAGAGAGAGAGAGAGAGAGAGAGGTCAAAGGCAAAGGATTAGATAGAGAGAGAAAGTGAAGGATGATTTAGATATTCTGAAAAATAACAGCAGAGAAAGACGCTCTCCACAAATAGTTGAGAACACTCATCAAGGCAACCGACCCCTTTAGCTTCTGGATAATTGATTAGTTTTCTTTAATATCCTGAACATTACATCAAATAACATTTCATTAAAACTTAATTAACTATGATTATTCTCGGCGAATGTTTCTTTCTCATTGCTGAAGAAATTTGGAATCCTCTTCATGCGTATATGTTCCTTCTTCTGTAATTGTGATATCCCACATTTCAACAGGAGGGTCAATTATTATCGAGATTGAGGATTATCGTCGCTTGAGTAAGGGACGATAAAATATGGATATTGAATTGTTCATTACATAAATAAATAAATACACGCACACACAGAAGACACACACACACACACATACACACATATACACAACACACATATATTCTGGATTGTTTATTAGTATATATATTATATATATATATATATAAGACTATATATATATAAAATATATATATGATATATATATTTTCTATATAGGAATATACATATATATATTAATAATATATATATACATATATATATATATATATTTATATATATATATATATATATATAAACAAAATAAATAATTAACAAAAAAGTATCAAAAGTAAATATTTGGAAAAAGTATATTTTGTATGTATCTTTCGTGAAGAGAAAGTAAAATTTATGTATTCTCAGTTCGTTTTCGATTTAGGGAACTGAAGTGAAAAGTGAATAAACAATGACTGTGTTCCAGCATGACCGTAGCAGCAAAGTAATAAATCAGAAGTACAAAAAATGACCTCTATATCTTGTTGATTCCAATAAATATTGGTTTTCGATATTTCAAAAAAATGCTTCGGTTTTTCAGGCACAGACTTTAACATGTACATTTTATTTATTTATTTATTTTAATTGGTGGATCTGTTACTCCTGACTTTGGTTGAAAATGAAATCCATATTCAGGAACGAATTGATATCCCTATATTTTCCATAGTAGGGAAAGATATGCTGTGATATTTGAGGTGTGTAAGTCCACCTTCAATATTTCAGGCAAATATATCGTATTCCTGATCTCTATATTCTGATCTCTAGTGTCTATGATGATAACAGATCAGCATCGACCTTGAAATTGATATTTCATGTCTAATATTATTATTTTTTCGTTGTCTCCTTGTCAACTTCACTCAAAATGAATTGTAGTTAGTTTTAATGTTTCCACACTGAAGAGGGAGCATGACACTCCGAAATTTTATGTGGATTTCTTAAATATATTTTGTTCTCCAATTTGTGGTTTTTCTCTAGTGCCTATATTGCTTTAACAAATACCGTTCATGTAGAACTTAGCCAGCCATAAGCTACATGACTGGACTGGTTATTCTGATAGTTTTTTTCAAGTTACTGCCATGAGTATGTCCTTCATTTCTATTGTCCACGCTTTATTTGCTCATTATCCATCCCGTTTTCACTCAACACGGAATGTAAATAAGTTGATGAATTGACTACAGGCTTGCACCCTAAATAAACCTAAACGAAACTAACCCAACCTAATCTAGGGTGCCACGTACTACTGTACTTTAACCCAGGGAGTCACCGATTTGCAAGGAAGCCTTAAGTGATGCTGTGATGACCCACTTCATCTAAAAGCTACAGCCAGCATCACATTCTAGAATATCTGAATGTGTAGCAAGGTTCTATGCACAGATTCTGCCTTTACAATAAGCTGGGTTACATTCCAGAAATCCGAGTAAGCATCTACATCATAATTTTTAACTATATATCTTAACTCTGCTCCTTTTCCCTATAAAAGGGACGGTTCCAGAGAATCTTCTTAACAGCCTAGTTCCTAGCAAGTCTCTCTGAGTTAGGTTATCTGCCCTGTTCCTTTCACCACTTTATTTTTGACGCACCACAGTCAACTAACGTACCCTTTTGCACAGAGCTACTCTTCTCTTCCTGCATAACATTTTAGCAGCAGCTTCTGATAAAATCACGCAATTTTTATCAAATATTTACCAGAGTTTCCTATGGGACCCAAGACTGACATTACAACCAGATGGAAAGGCAAAAGGGACGGACAAGGAAGAGTAGGCGGGACAGAACACCGGAAAAGGAGAATTATTGAAAGATTAATATCATAAGTCTGCAAAAGAACATAACTAAGCGACTGATATAATAAAAGTCATCAAATGCTGAGGCAGTCATATATCAAAATATTTTTGTAAAAAAGTAAGAGACTACTGATGAAAATGTTCAGCGAACATATTTTCCCTTCAGACTTCATCAAACGTCTACAGTTTTTTTCGGGTGTTACTGAGAAATTCGGGGACTTCACAAGGGACACAAGTAAACATCCTACGCAGTCTTTTTCTCTCCTCTTGACTCTCCTAGATCCGACAACACTGTAAACATCTTTGTAAACAAGAGCAACTCCATTTGAGAGTGGATTTTGGAATGGTCCCTCGGGAAAAGGAGCAGAGAGAAGCTTTCACGATCCAGTCCGAAAATAAAGCTATTTTCAACAACTTGGGCTATGACGAAATATATAAAGTTTTTGTTAGCTTATGTGGTTTACGATTTAATGATTCTGAAGCTCTCACTTAAGATACTCCAGTGATAAATAGCAGATTTTTTTTGTTAAATATAGGTAAGTCACAATTTCTCTCTCTCTCTCTCTCTCTCTCTCTCTCTCTCTCTCTCTCTCTCTCTCTCTCCCCACGAAAGCAAATGTACATTACTTGTCAGCACACCCACTTATGTGTTTGTGTGTGTGTGTGTGCCAAACTGTATATATATATATATATATATATATATATATATATATATATATATATATATATATATATATGTATATATATATTTACATGTGTGTGTGTGTGTGTGTGTGTGTGTATAAGTTACAGGTGCAGAGTATAACTCTTCCCATGTCATATCAGAAGACCTATTCCATGAAAGACTTTATACTAACCCTGTCGTGAACAAACATTTGATCCTTTGTGGCCCATATAAAAGTTGAACTTTGTCCAGTCGTTGGATGACAAAATAATGATAAAGAATAATGGTCAAAACTTTTTCTTAATTGCCAATGGAACCTTTGAGGTGTTTCAATCTCAGTAATGCAGTATTGCACGATGTTATGAAACTGGGCTTTGGGTTGTCTTTCATTTTAATCTTTCTGAACACAAACGAATGTTTTATCTGACAGATGAGAGCTACCTGGTAAGTCTCTTGGCAAATGAATATAAATTAATGAAATTTTTCAGTCGAATGACTGAGAGGTGGAAAAATATAAATTCGATTGGTTCTTAATATATTATTGATAAATTGACTGATTTCTCCGCCGTCAGCTTAATCTGTCATTCCATCATCACGAGTGTGGTAAAAAATTTTATTACTTTTTGGAATAAAAAAGTACAATCACAACAATAAGGTTAACTGGAAGAATCTATTAATTTACGAAAGGTTAGTCCCAACCATGATATTTTTTAGAAAATATTTGATATTATCGAATCGCTATATCCTTCAGAGAGAGAGAGAGAGAGAAACGAGAGAGAGAGATTAGAGAGAGAGAGAGAGAGAGATGAGAGAGAAGCAATATGTCAGGAGAATTTTTCAAATTCTATGGAAATTAAATGACAATTTCGAGTAATACTGTGTTTCGACCAACGTTTTTTGAAGACATCGATCTGCTTTTCACTTGAGTATTGAGAAATTCCTTTTGAGTTCGTGACTATTATTCACGATGAAGAATATTTCCACTGAATTGGTTTAGTCCTTACGTGTCCCACAAAGACGTAATTTTCCTCCCATGAATTGCACAAAAGTATCTATTTCTCTAGAAATTAACCTCTTATTTTATAAAATCTATCTTCATATTTCAAACAATCTTAGACTTGAATTGAAATTAAGCATAAAAGTATGGTTTCTTGTTTAAAGTTTCTTGAACAGAAGTGTGTGTCATGTCTGTTAACACTGCTCTTGCATCCAACTGCGTAAAAACATTATTTCCATTTATTCCTTCCGTTCAACATTACGACGAAGGAATCCCAAAATGTCTACCACACCTCTGAATGTACATCTCCATCGTTTCCCCCAAGAGAATTATGCCAACACGAGCCTCGACGTTCTAAATTGCAACGACACGAATATCCGAGCGATATAAACAGGTCCGCGATGAATGTGACAAGGAGATGTGCCGGAGGGATGGAGATATCGCCTGGATATCGAGGAGATATCGAGGAGGTATCGCTTGCGCGAGAAAAACCATTGCGGGAACAAGCCCCTTTGGGGCGGACACTTCGTGGGGGTACGTGAGAGAAAGATGTACCCGATTCTGTCAAGTGATTTATAAAAGTAAAATACTAATCAAGTTACTGGATAGTTAATCATATAAGGTAAAAGTTAGATCCTTGCTAACTTTTGGAAAACTGTAATTTAATTGAAAAAAAAAATAAGTAAAAACAAATCCTTCGGGCCAGCCCTGTTAGAGCTCATAATTAGATTAGTGGCCTGGTAAAATTATTTTAATACTTTTAACAATAATAATAATAATCAAACTTTTTAAAATGATTTCTGACAATTCCAGAGCTTCAGAATTATCCATTCTCGTAATAATTTTTCCTGATTTTTCTGTGCTTATTATGTTACATTTACATAAACACATTGAAGAAATAGCATGACTGTAACTCGAGTGATTTTTCAGGGTCAAATCGGAGTTTTCCCTTAAATAAAGTGGCTATAACGTAGTATTTTAGTCTGCTGCTCTCGAATATCAATGCACAATAATAGTATGTCGTAATTTGTATGCAATCAACGACGCTGCTTGGAGCTCAACAAGATAGCCAGTGATTGCAATTCTTTGCGATACAGTAGTCTGTAAGCAGCCTAACAAATCGACAACTGGGCTTTTCCATCAGTGTACGTGAACCGGTCACGAATAATAACGCCTAAAAGATTTTAAAAAGGAAATAATTTGTCTGTCATCAAAATTAAAGTACTGCAGTTTTAGATGAAAAAGATTTCTTTAATCTTCATGAAAGCCTGATTGTTTTTCCTGTCTTAGTGATGGTATAAAACACGGTTGAAGATTAATAATGACAGAATCTTTATTTTGCGTTAGTCTTTGCAAGACTGAAATATATATGAAGCCTCTATAACTTTAAAAATGCCATAAAACCCTTTCAACTGCAAACCACATAAAAAATTTAGTCTCTTGAATATTCGCATGAAACTATTCATGTCCGAGAAATGGGAGGTACAGAATGGAGGCTTAGATACTAAACCTTTACTGCTACTCCTATCACCTTTGACAACGCCCTTCAAAGGGTCCTTAGGCAATCTACGGAAAAAGAAAACCCGGTTCAACCCAGGTTATGTCTGTCCAGTTCATCCGAGCACACTGTGGCCCATATCTTATGGCGCCACGGATCTGATATGAGTCAGTTCCGTGCGTGTTTACGGGCACCAAATATGAATACAAATATGAACTATAAACAACGGCGTACTTTGTACAAACAAAAGTAATAAAAAGTAACTTAAGTGATCTTTTCTTAAAGTGTTGTTCTTCTCTTAGAAGGTTATGTGTGTATAAATATACAATACATACACATATATATATATATATAAATATATATATATATATATATATATATATATATATATATATATATATATATATATACATATATATATATATATATATGCATATAATAACACACACATGATTGTTCTAAGAAAAAAGCCAGCACTTTTAAGAACGATCACGGACGTCACTGAAGTCAATTCGTGATGTACAATTAAGCAGGTTTGACTTTTTTAGGGAAACATATAAGAAAATTTGTTTGTTTATGTTCCCGAGAGATTTTTTTTTTTAAGAAAAACGTCTATACCTATAAATGCAGTCCTTTACTTGCAATCCGTAATGCTTCACATGTTTTGTAGGAGTTCTTAAACGAAAAGAAATCTTTGAAACTGTAATGATTCTCATATTTTTCCATTTTAAATATTATAATTTTAAGTCATCGGAAATCATTAAAAGCTAAACGCCTGTTTCTAACATTGCGCCACATCCTCGCTTCTTCTGGGAAATGGAAGAGAAAAATAAAGTCTCCTGGAATCTGGGTTTCGTCTTCCAACAAATTCATGAGATGCAACACGAGAAGACAAATTCCCAGACCCGGCAAAATGCCACGAAACAGAATTATTACTTCAGATTCTCGTCCAGTACAACACTGACCCATTCCTGGCTAGAAATGGAAAGAGGATAGAGTGGGGGGGGGGGCGGCCGAGGTAATGTTTAATTCTGAAGAAACCGACAGACACGCCTCTTGAAACAAGGAAGACTATACTAAACAGGAATCAGAAACGAGGAATACATTTAATACATTTCGGTGACAATCAGCAGTGAGTTGGAAAAAGCCACCGAACAGGGTATTCAGAGAATAACGTTGTCACGTGTCTTCAGTTTAATCATTCATCAATCTTTCTTGCATTGCTTTAATAAAATTAATATCAGAATTGTCCACCAAGTTACTGGGAGAATAACTCTCACCTGGCAGCCTTCTCCAGTTAAACTATTACATGACAGATTATGTTCTGAATTACAAGAAGCATTATTATTATTATTATTATTATTATTTTATTATTAATGAATTATTATTTTGGCATATTGGTTGTGCATTAATCTGTAGATTATTCGTTCAGCCTCTTCTAATTAGTCTTTTCTTATTCAGTAACAGAATTTAAGTAAAATGTTGTGAAACATTGCAGGGCTTAATAAACCCTGCACAAACTTTAACATTTTACTTAATTCTGTTACTGAAGAAGAAAAAGACTAATTAGAAGAGTTGAACGAATAATCTACAAGATTAATGTGCAACCAAGGCTGCCATCATATTCAAATAAAACATGTTTGAAAGAGGTTTGCCTGAAGTGTATATTATTATTATTATTATTATTATTATTATTATTATTATTATTATTATTATTATTATTTATTATTATTAACCAGAGTGATTCACTTAAGCCCAAAGAGAGAGAGAGAGAGAGAGAGAGAGAGAAATAGAGAGAAAACAACTTAAAACAATCAACTTCAATATCTACGAGACGTCAGTAATACTCACTCCTGACAGGACATCAGTTATCTGAGGACATTAGGATATCCTCCTCTACTCCTCACGGTGCCCTGCCGTCGTTGAAATTCCTTTGATGACTGACAGTCAATCAAATCCCTTTGATAGTAAGATCATTCCGTTAATCAGAGGGTTAAGAGGATTACCGGATGTCGAGGGTCGATTACACTTGGCCTTAAACGGATTTTTTTTTAGATTTTTTTTCCCGGCAGGTATAAGATGGCTTTTACGGATTTCCTTGGAGATATAATGCTTCTCACTTAGCGCCAAATGGCGTGATGATTACAGAAGTCTTAGTAATGCATTCTATTTTTAACGTCATGTGACAGAATCCCCACAAAAAATAATAACTCCTTTTCGCTAGTTTTTATGCACTGTATCGTATACGCTATCTTGTTATATTAACTATTTTTTCATATATTCTCAAGATTTAGCGAGCTGGGAAATTTTACAAAGTATCCAAATTTCTCATTTCTTTTGTGGCAGTTTATTTACTGTTCCTTCTAAACTGAAACTTAACAGGGGAATATGGGAAATATATTTACTTTTATTAATTTGTTACTTATTTTTTTTCTTTTTCAATAATGTATCTCTTCTCCCTGAATTTCCTATTACCTTCTGTTACTTCTTCCGAATGAACACCATAATATTCTTTGGAAGCTGGAATTTCAAATAAGTGTCCCCTGTGGGTTGCTCCATATGAAAAGGGTTCATCTTCTGTATTATAATAATAATAATAATAATAATAATAATAATAATAATAATAATAATAATAATAATAATAATAATAATAGTATGTCTACATCACTAAAAAGTTTCTTGATCAGATGCCACCGGAGGCTAAAAAAGTGCCAGAATTCATTGACTGAATTATTCGTCCATGAAAAATCAAAATAATGTTTATTTTCCATTAAAAACTATTTTTTTTTACTTGGCATCTCCTTAAATGGTTATTTAACGCAAATTCTTCGGAGTGAAATATCAAACAGCAAGAGCAAAGTGACCATGCGTTACAGATACAGTACTTATATTTCCTAAAGCGTTAAAGAATCTAACAAAGTAAACCACTCTCTCTCTCTCTCTCTCTCTCTCTCTCTCTCTCTCTTTCTCTCTCTCCAAACATCATTGTTTAGAGCGGTTAACTTCACTGCATCATTGTTTAGAGCAGTTAACTTCATCATTAAATTCCTTACAAGTGCTGAACTTCATCATTGGAAAATAAATAAACAAATAAATAAATAAATAAATAAATAAATAATGAAACCAATACTTCAGTGTAAGTTCAAGCGCGGTAACTCAGCTGCATGATGTAATAAGGTCAAGACTGGTTGCTTTATAATACAGAGCGTTCAAACTTATTTTTTTATTTTTACTTTCGAAAAATCTTTCTTCGTTCTACTGATGTTGAATATACTTTTCGAAGTTTAGTCATACTTTTTTACGTTTGCAGGTAATGGATGTATAGCCTGAAGACACGTAAGCAGACAGAGAATTGAGAAAAA
>NC_089795.1:46217799-46270299 GCF_040412425.1 Macrobrachium rosenbergii
GTGGTACTCCGAAATGCTGCGATAATATACGCCTACATCTAGACAGCTTACAGAAAAAAAATGATCATAAATTTTGGCAGCATCAATTACACACGCTGCTTGCAAATTATGCTATAGTTTTTCTTTTGCACAATTTCGTTGTAAAATGGTACATTAATACATACACACAAAAACACACACACACACACACACACACATACATATACACACATATACACATATATATATATATATATATATATATGTATATATATATATATATATATATATATATGTATGTGTGTATATATATATATATATATTATATATATATATATATATTATTTATATATATAGATAGATAGATATAAGAATAAGCCATCCACCATTTCAGAAAGTAATCAGAGACTTAAGGAAAATTACTAATTCCCCCACACAAATACACGAGCAATGAGTTACAGAACGTCGAGTTTAGCCAATGATTGAACGGGTAACCGCCATAAACGCCAGACGCCGTTGCCCCATAAGACGCTTAAGGACACGGACACCCGTTTCCGTAACTGAGTCACTTATTTAAGCGGCACTCTGACCACAATAACCGACCAGGAGTTTACGAGATGAAATCTAAAGGGCATCCGTGTTTACGGGCAGGAATTTAATCCAAAGGCTGAATATATTCCTTCCGTGTGTTCAACGACGAGGTCCCTACCCCCTTGCCTTTACGACCGCAATTATCAGAGATACGGGACAGATGCAATACGATATTGCTGCAATAAATGGGACTTGTTCTCAATCCCGTTACTGATAAGCCTATGTTTCCGTTGGGCGTTCGACCGACTTTCGACATTTCTGTCTACAGGCGAAGAAAATGATGGTTAAGGTTTTTAACTATATTCATATATATATATATATAAATATATATATATATATATATATATATATATATATATATATATATATATATGTATGTATATGTGTGTATATATACATGTATGTATGTATGTATACATATACTGCCGTATGTAATATACAAATAAATAACAAGATATATATATATATCATACCATATAGATACATAAGGAATATATTAACATATGATATTAAGCTTATAAATAAGGATATATAAGGCGCCGGATATATCCGTTTGAATTATAAACTGACGAACTTCATTAAATCTGCTAATGGCAACAAATTACTAAAAATGCGACATAAAGTTGGACCCTTGTCTGATATGTGTCGTCATCTCTTGGAAAATCCATTTAAATAGGGGACTGACCAACAAAGAATAGTAAAGAAATCATTTTTAAACATTAACACTAAATCATATAATATAAATTAGCAGATAGGCGCCATATATATATATGTTTATATATATATATATATATATACATATATATATATCCAGTTAGCCTGATGCAGAGACCAAGGGCAGATGGAGAGCTTCTGTTCAACAGTTTTGATGGCCGACACGCAATAATCATCTTTCAAGGCTGCAAATCCATTTTAATAAAAAAGGACGTCACTATAAAATCATAAAGATAAAAAAAATGCATAAATTTCTTAAAATCTTAAAACAAACCTGCAATGAAGCTAATGGCTAAATAGTGACTAAACAGAAAAATTAAAACTAGTCCGATTAAATATAACAGCAGAGAAATTACAAAATAAACAAAAGGTGTGTGGAATTCATTGCATTAATGTTGACTCTAAAGTTAATTTCTGGAAAACGCAGATTGATATGAAAAATCTTTTAAAATAATAGCCTCAGCCCAACACGAGGACGAGCTTACGACTTCCAGAGTCAATTTTCAATAAACCAACTCGTTCCCTCGTTAAATGCCCAGACGTCCTCCACACCTTTGTTTATTTTGTAATTTCTCTGCTGTTCTGTTTGTTTTCGACTAGTTTTACCTTTTTCTGTTTAGTCACTTTTTAGCCATGTAGCCTACTGGGTAGGTTTGTTTTAAGATATTTTAAGAAATTTATGCATTTTTTTTATCTTTATGATTTTATAGTGAATCGTCCTGGTCACTTTTATTAAACAAAATTGTCATTGCAGCCTTGAAAATGCAATGGATTATTCGGAACTTCGTTATGAAGAATAAAAACTGTTGATTGTCCGTATTGAAATAATATATATTATATATATATATATATATATATATATATATATATATATATATATATATATATATATATATATATATATATATATATATATATATATATATATATATATATATATATATATATATATTAAATAAATTCTTAATTGTCCAGGTTTCCTATCAAGTGTCAGAGACACACACCAAGAGCAATCTCTGTCTAATCTGCTTTGGAGGATGACACTGGACGAGATATCTTCCTTGTTTAAAAGCCAAGACGAAATAAACAAAGAGGAGACCACAAAATTTCCCTAATGCGCAAAGGTCAGATTTCTGTTACGCAATCTCTCTCTCCTCTCTCTCTCTCTCTCTCTCTCTCTCTCTCTCTCTCTCTACACATGTCTCACGGAGAAACTTCAAAATAACATGGTGGAATATGTAACCTGTATTTCTCCGTGAAGTTCACGTCGAGAATAAAAAGAGATTGCGAGTTGCGTTGGAAGCTAAGTGGTAAAATACACAAACTGTATCCTCTCTCTCTCTCTCTCTCTCTCTCTCTCTCTCTCTCTCTCTCTCTCTCTGTACATATAACCGAGTATATCTTTAGTCTAGTGAAAGAATAGAGTGGAATATTCATATATTGTGAACCTCCACACTCGTTCATTCAAGCGATTGCACACGAGGGCAACAGCAGCTGGACAGATGTGAAAGGTATTTCAAATGACACTCAATGGAATGGAAAACGAATGGAACAGACTGTTCCACGAATGCAGTGATTTATAATGCTGTTATTTCAAGAGTCACTTCAAGCATGTCCGTTCTGTCAATGGTTCTGGGAAGGCGGAATGCGGAGAGAAATCTTTAATGATATGTGAATATATTTGCTGAGATATTTTCTTCACAAAGCGTTTTCATGGAAGAGCCGTTTTTAACTGGATGTACATTTGTGAAGCTTGAATAATGTAATACATAAATTTATGGAAAAAACTGTTTAATTACATATCTGTTATTGATGGTATGGGAGAGTATGTCATCATTCATCGAGTGACATTAGCATATTTTTAGTCATTAAAACTCATCAATTTTGGACTTGAGTTAAATTAAAAGCATTGACGAAACGTACATTTGTTATCCATCATATGAAGTCAAATAAGATTATAATCTAAAAATAATGAAGAATTAAAGCATTGTACTTTTTTTATACGGTCCTGTATACATTTTCTTTTGTTGCATATTTTTTTTGCAAAACAAATAGTTAAATAGCATGACAAAAACCTTCAGTTTCAGCTGAAATGTAACCAAGAGGCTTAAACTTCTTTGGCAAAAAGACAAAAATTTGCAACTTTCTGTCAATGTGTAATCGACATTTCCAGAGCACACTAATTAGAAACATGAAAATATACTGAAGGCATAAACATTAACATTTTTTATATTATATATATAAACAAAATTATTTTCCATTAATATTTTAGAGAAAAAGCTGAATTCAAGTATATTAAGGATTCCTTCCAACAAAAGTCACGTTCATAAGATTTGTAAATATGTATATACATTATATGTCTACTATAAACACTTATAGAATAACAAAGGACATGTAAAGTACAATGGTAAAAGAATTAGAAATAAACTCAGCCAATATAGCAGGCAATGTACCCCCGAGAACCCATGAAATGGATTTGGAAAATTGCACATAAAATCTGGCAAACAAGTAGTCACATCCAACCAGAGGCAGAGAAAGGCACAAAAATGTGGGGAACCTTTATCTGTTCTTCTGTTCAGATTTAAAATCCCCCTCTTTCATTATAAAGATTTAATGTACAAGAATTCTTTTTACAGTCTTGCTGTGCTCATTCTTTATCAATGGAGAGAGAGAGAGAGAGAGAGAGAGAGAGAGAGAGAGAGAGACTCTGTGCAAGAATACAATTAGAATTTTGAGGTCCTCACGAACTAAATGAAAATAGTTAGGATAAGGATTTTCATTGCCTCTCGATCAAGGAAATATAAGGGAAGAACGTAAAGTCTCTCTCTCTCTCTCTCTCTCTCTTTAATGGTAAAGATCGAATTGAGACATTTCGTAAAAGTTGACTTTTTTGTGAAAGAAGACTGCTTTTTTCTTCACTGGGAATGGTTAGAGAAGATAGAGAGTGAAAGAAAACGATTCTCTCTCTTTTTCTCTCTGTCAACAAGCTAGCTGGAATTTTATTATGAGATTTAATGAAAGTATGTTTTCTCAAGAGTTTAAATGTTTGAGACGAATAAACGCGGTAGATTTTTAGTATATATTAAAGTATCATTTATGAATAGGCCGTTTTAAGTTCATATTATCTACAAATTTCTGATGAATATTGAAATTCTTATTCATTGAATGATTTCCAAATGTATTTATAGCTTTGTATGCTAAATGAATTAAGATCTTAAATAGTATTTTCTTGTTTATTTACTCTTGATAAATTTCCATTATTTTTATCTGTATTTTCTTCTATCTACATTATACTCCAGATATATTATCTCATTGATTCGTTCATTTATTTTTCCTGTTGGTTTGTAAAATATATAACAGCTTACTTCATCAAGCAAGATGAAAGACTTATTCGATAAAAAGAGAAAGAAAATTGTCATTTGAGACCACTGATGACTTAAAAATGACTCTCTATAAATGATTTAATATGGAGCCCTGTGAGGGAATTTGACAGTTTCCTGGAAAAGATAAAAAGTGTCTTATGAAAAAGGAAGGTAAATACAGTCTTCCAGAGCACACATTTGAAATGTCTTCTTCAATAAAAAGGGACATACACAAAACGGTCTGGTCATCAGGCCAACAAAAAATAATAATAATAATATAGAGGAAAATAATAATAATAATAATAATAATAATAATAATAATAATAATGATAATAATAATAATAATAATAATAGACCAAGAATATCATAAACTGGTAATGACGTTCTCTAAAAATTCATGAGACTGATTGTGGTCTATATTCTTTCTGAAAATCCTCTAAATTTTATATAAAAAGTGTCTTCCGAAAAATGAATTTATGACAATTGACTGAACATCGGTCAGGGCCTTGACCCACTCATAAAAGCACGAACGATTTATGTAGATTTTTTATTTAGATTATTTAGCTTTATCTAGATTATTCTGCATACTCTCACAAAGTATTTTTAGCAAGAGTAATAACAATAAATATCTGCCCTATTTATTTTTGAAAATGACGGCAGACATGATTACAGCAAAGAAATCATTATGAAAGTGCTTCACGCCTGGTGGATGCAAAAATACTTTGCAATAATCACAAATCATATGAAGGATGTGATTACTCAACATGCAACTTTACTGTCAGTATAGCATCTGCAATAGAAAGAGGAGAACAATAAAATAAGTAATATGTTATTATCTCATAAGTCAGGTTTTTTTTTATCTAAGTAGAAATTAAAGCTGTTGATATACTTTTGTTTCATAAATACTGACTATATATATATGTACTATATGTTATATATATATATATATATATATCACCAATGTCGTATGGATATATATATATATATAATATATGAAAGTGCTTTTGGTGCGTGTGTGTGTGTTTGTGTATGTGTATATATATATATTATATATATATGTAAATATATATATATATATATATATATATATACATATATATATATATATATATATATATATAATATATAGGCTATTTGTATATTTGATATTTATATATATAAGACTAGATATCTATGACTGTTTGCTATGTGATATATACTGCTAATCATATCCTCTCTCTCTCTCCCTCTCTCTCTCTCTCTCTCTTTATATATACTTTCAATTTGCCAGAGGCAATCGATTACTCTTTACAGTTTTATGCAGTTTTCCTGCATTCATGCCTGGGATAGATTTCAGCATTAAGATTATCTCTGTACATTTACAGGTGTACTCTACACATCACAAGTAGCCTACACCTGTAAATAGGATTATGTATAAATACATCATATATAAAACTGAAAATCATACTGACTTCACAAGGACAGCCGACTACTTCTACTCTGTCCAATTTTGAGCATCTAAAACCCACCACAAGAGAAACAGAATGCAGATTTTGAATATGAGGGATATATATATATATATATATATATATATATATATATATATATATATATATATATATATATATATATATATATATATATATATATATCATTCTGAACATAAGGAAATGGCTCACAGCGAAAACGAAATATATTTCTGAAAGACGAATATTAGGTCGGTACCGATGCAGGATGGAAGATTTCGTCTTCCAAAATTCGTAAATCAGAAAAACTTGACGATAGAGAGAAAGAGCTGGGGAGAGGGAACGGCTCCGTTCTTTTTTCTTTTTTGAGATATTTTCATATCTACTGAGAAAAAAATCAGGATGCTTCAGAGGAAAAAGATTTGATAAAATGTTATAATCGGAAAAATTGCATTCGTATGTCCTATGTCTTTTTCAGTTATTTCCGTCAGATTTACAGTGCACGTTGATCTTGTTCATCTCTCTCTCTCTCTCTCTCTCTCTCTCTCTCTCTCTCTCTCTCTCTCTCTCTGAAAAATTCTCTCTCTCTCTCCCTCCAAATCTCTCTCCAGATTACGATGCAAAGTTTCAAAGAAACAAAATGAAAAAAACTAAAGATAAAAGAAATCGTTGTTGTTTCGTGAATAGAGGTGACCTAAAGGATTCTGATTACCGTTTATGATGACAAGACCAGGTGCAATAAAGCAGGTAAGAAGTATACAGTATTAACCGATATCCTTTAACCATCATTCAGTATTCTTAACATTTCTACCTTCCATAAGCAGCCCTAAGTAAAAGGTAGACAATATCCAAGACAGAAGAACCTTTAGATTAAAACTGTCAAAATCGAAATGATTCTAAAAGGTGTAAGAAAAAAAGAATAAAGAGTAGCCACAGTTGAAAATGAAAGAGCGCCTCTTAACCAGTAAAATTAAAAGTGAGATGAAAACTACATAAGTGGAGGGTAGAAGGACAAGAAATGATTAAAATGGGATTTAAAGAAACGTAGATAAAATGGATTTATCTAAATTCAAACTACAAGAAGAAACAGGGTAGATGCATAGTATGAATATTAGTTATGACTATGATTGCATCAATATAACAACCAACAACTTTTTATAATCAGAAATATGCACACACAAAAACACATTTACACACACATATATATGTATATATATGTGTGTATGTATGTATGTATGTATATATATATATATATATATATATATATATATATATATATATATATATATAATTATATATATATATAATTATGTGTGTGTGGGTGTAAGTATAATTCAATAAGTACTAATAAAATATTCAAAAATCTCATTGCTTCTCATTTCAGGATCTCAAAAGTATATATATATCAGCTCTTTATATATAATATATATATATATATATAAATATATATCTCAGCCATGCCATATTCACGATCTGAGGTCTTGCAGTTTTCAGAATCTAATCTGACTCGTCTATGAACAAAACTTCAAAAAATGGTACAAATAAGTAAATCCATTTTATAACATAAGAGGAGTTTTTGAAAAGACTGAAGAAGATTAAAAAGATTTTTTCCCTACAAACCGTTTCCTGAGACTGATAATCCAATGAATATTCTCATGTAAATACATTTTTGTTAATGAACGACTAACTTTTAATTTGCTAGGTATTAATCTGTACAATGTCTGGTAGATTTCCAATTTTAACATTGATGAGTGGAAAATATATCATATAAATAATATGACTAATTCAAAAACATTTGAATACAACAACAAAAACTACCATGATTCTTTGCATTTTTAAGAAAGCTACCACCAAATGATTTTAACTGAAGGATGATTCTCAGTGAGATTTTGTTGAATTACAGTCGACGCATTTAAGAATATCATTTGGCCACGCCTTACATCGTCCCTACCCCACCCGCCACCCCCGCCCAATCCCCTCCCATCTTTCACGATATTACTCAGCCACGGTTGGCAGCGCTGTCCTTTATCATGAGCCGAGTTGGACTGGGATGAGCAAATTGCAGTGGTCATTGACCTACAGCAGACTATTTGTGCTGTCGTGAAGAGGAAATTTTCAAACGTGTTGATAGAACAGTTGTACAAAAAATAAGTTCCAATTCACAGGTTCTAGAGCCCCTTTATTGAATGAACGACCATCTGATGTTATCAGTGTCAGCTAAGCAGCAACTGATATCGTCCGAGAATGTGGTACGATAATGTCACATTATCTACGGTTGCCAAGGGAAGGGAGCGTGAAGTGATTTTCTTAAAATGCTTCGACTTTTTTTTATAGAACAATTTATTGTGTCTAACTTTATCAATAAAAAGAGAAAAAATATATGTGAGTATATATATATATACGCACACACACGTTTATATATGTGTGTGTGTGTGTGTGTGTGTGTGTGTGTGTGTGAGTGTGTATGTGTGCTTTATCCCTAAGCCAGAGAAGTTTTTCTGCAACCGGACTAACTCCGACGTTAATTAGCACCTGTTGCTACACGATACGTAAGCGTTTTTTTTTTAAATCCTACTTAAGGATAATTATCCCGAGCTTATTCATGGGAGGATTGTCACGCAAGCCCTTTTTTAATTATAAACCAATATACTCCAGTGCTCTTTTGGAGGTGGAGTCGTCATTTGTGGGATAAAACACAAATCCTCTAAATTCTCAGAGAATATTCACATTCTAGTGTTTTGTCTGAAATGCATTTTGCGTGAGATCTCTTCTTCGTTTGAATTCGTGTCTGGCGACTAAGAACAAAGCTATTACAGAAGCTGGGTTTCAAAAATATTTCTTATTTATTTGAAAATGATCATGACTTACCTTCTGCAATGTTTTAAGTCATATTATGCGCTATAAAATCAAGGAATGTGTATGCAGTTCTGTACAGTTTTTTTCATCATTAAATGAATTCCACCTGTGGCTCGTAAAGGGAGGGGAAAGAGTTTAGAGGGTCTACCGTTTTAAATTTGCATAAGACCTTAAGCTCCAATTAGTATTTTAAAAAGTAATCAGACGACATGACCCTTAGTTAGGAATTTTGACGATGATAACCTATTTTTTGCTTATTCTGTTGCAATGACAAGTCCCTATCGGAATATAATTCCAATCATGTTTCTTCTAATCACTCAATGATTACCTGCTCGTTGCAATATTAATATCATTCTGATTAATATTCCCTAGGGTTTAGGAGAAACAGTTCGGTTTCTAGTGAAGTTTCTTCTAATAGATGAATCAAAATTTGGTAAAACAACCAATATCTAAGTTTCAGTACATATATTGCAGTAATTACAATTCTGTAATTACTTAATGCTGGACTCTTGCTGAGCATTTCAAAACCAAAACATAATCTCAACACTCAAAATCCAAATATAACTAGTTATTTACTAAAAATAAGTCGACATCAGTGACCTTGCGGCACCTGCGACGCCAGGTACCTTTCAATCAATCAGTCTCAAGAGAAAGAAACAGGAAAGTAAAGCAAGAACTGGCTTTATTACAATAAAGTCAATTAATTTTCACAAGCATAACCTTTGTTCTATTGGCCCTATCACCCCTCGTCCTTTAATTTTCTCAATTCCCTCTTTGGATCAAGAAAAGAATTCTGTTGCTCTTTCGTCCTTCTTATCCAGAGAGACTGAAGGCTTCTGTTCTCTTTTTCATCACCGATAACTGGATGAAGCACTTTGCCTCGCTAAAAACGATGCTTCTTTCATGTTGCTTTCAGTACGTGTTTGGTTTTGAAGATCAATAGAGGGGAGAAGAAATAAGTAAATTGTTTGTGAAGAATGGAAGAGGAGTGAGAGAAGGAGGAGGGAGCAAGAATAGAGGAGAGAGAGAGAGACCAGAGAGAGAGAGAGAGAGAGAGAGAGAGAGAAGAACCAACTGGTTAGTAATCCAGTCCCACATTATAGCAAGATACATCTATCAGCTACTGGTTCATTAGTGATTTGTTGACCTTATAGAGAGAGACAGACAGACAGAATCAATAGATGAGATACCTGCCAGTTCAAATAAAAGCGACCTGGATTATTAGACGAGTTCAGACTGGAAGTTGAACCTGTTAAAAGCTTTAAGTTGAGAAACCCTTTTTTCCCACAGGTGGGCGAGTTTTCCTTCGAGATCAAATTCTCTTTTCTCTTAGACGTGGCGTCGAGGATATGAACTCGACATCAAAGGATTACCTGGGGGGTCCTCTCACCACCCAAAAATGAAATTTCGAAACCCTTTCGATGCAAAAATAACTAACCAAAGAACTGATACCTTGAGAAATTTCCAGCATGAAAATGTGTTTTCCAATTAAATACACGAAGAAAGAAAAGAGAGAGAGAGAGAGAGAGAGAGAGAGAGAGAGAGAGAGAGAGAGAATAAAGAGGAGCAGCAAATCAAAGGGTGGAGAAAGAGAAGAGGAGATTTTTTAATCTAGATAACGAACATTTCCTAGAAATGAAATCTTGGTGATTTTTAAAGACCAACGATTGATCCGAGTGAACAGGGGAGGAAGTGGAACCTTACATAATGTTTTCAAGTAAATGAATTGGTGATTTCTTATCTACATGCTCCAACAGACCTCTGAATATAATGTATCCGATGTGAACACAAAGTGAACCTCATGTAAACCCTCCTCACCATACAGTGACTGACGGAATTTCTAGGTACTATTTTTTTTTTGATCTATAGGTAGTTTTAATATCTTAAATGCATAATCCTTTTACGTCTATAGTATGTCGAGGTAATACGCGAGAATTCTACAATTAAACCCTCAAAATAGATTCCTTTCCCTCTCTTTGAAATATATTTGGACTTACGATAAAAAAAAAATTTAGACAGAAACGCATATATATATTGACATTGAAACATATATAATAATATTCAGCTAAAACTATATTGAAACAGAAAAACGTATACAGTAATATTTTGTAACAATAATATTAATATTGTATTGAGATAGAAACGTATGTTCTAAAAAATATATATTAAGATAGAAGGTATATAATAATATTGAAATAACCCTAATAATGTTTACAACAATATTGAGAAAGATCCGTTTCTAACAATACTGAGACAGAAAACGTGTATAATAATACTGGAGCATCAATGGAAATGGAACAGTTGAAGAATTTAATGCGCGAAGGCAAAAAATTTTAATCACCATTTCAGAGACTAATTTGCACGCTAAGCCTAACTGGTAAATACAAACGACCATACAAGCACACCCACATTCAAGTTATAGAATGTCGAATTTATTTATAATTGGACGTGTAATTACCAATAAATCCCAGACGCCGTTGCACCATAAGACGCTGAAGGACGGACACCTTGCTCACAATTAAGTCACTCATTTGCGCGGCACTTGAACCCCAATAACCGACCGCCAGTTTAGACGGGAAATAAACGCAGGTGTCTCGGGTTTATGGGCAACTGAGTCTAAAAAGCTGATATATTCCTTCAGTGTGTTCAACAACGAGGTTCCCCTTCCCCTTTACGACTATACGAATTAGTGATATGGAGCAGACGCAGGTATACGTTGTTGCCGTTATAACAAGATCTCCGTGCACCTTTTGCACTGATTTAAGTATTTTCACAGGTACATTAAATACTTTATATATATATCGATAGATATATATATACATACACATGCACATAAATACACATATACATATATATATGTCTATATATATATATATATGTGTGTGTGTGTGTGTGTGTGTGTGTGTGAGTGAGAAGTGAGTGAGTGTAAAGAGAGAGAGAGAGATTAACATCTCGAAAATCAGAGAGATAGCAAAACATCTCAATCAATCCCCAAAATCGTAAGCAATGTAATTCATGTTTAATGCAAAAATTTAATGTTCACTTTCCTTCCAGTTACAGACGAGGATCAACAAATGTTGCGCTCTCAGTAACTGAGCATCATGGGTGAGACAGGTCATTAGACCACTAATTCCATTTAACGATTTCTCTCGCTTTGTGGATAATTGCCTTCATACGGAAGTCTCTGATGTTTTGCAATTTTATGATGACGTCAATGCTTGAAACGTAATGTTAAGTAACATATATTTGCGCATTTATATCGCCTGGTTTGCACATTAGGTCAAAGACAGAAACTAGAGAATATGAGGCCCAGAATAGAAAGAACAGATATATATATATATATAATATATATATATATATATATATATATATATAAATATATATATATATATATATATATATATATAGCTGACCATATATATATAAATATATATATATATATATATATATATATATATGTAACGAGAGAGAGAGAGAGATGAAGATGAATTTTATGATCATTTTGTAACACTGAAAACATCAAAAGTTAATAACGCTGAAAATACAAATGAGCCTAAATCAATCAAAATGAATTTCCATTCATTTCTATCGACATTCATTGACTTTTCAAAAGTTGTAATTGTTTTTATACACATCAGCGAGATTAAAGAAATAATATTACGCCTTCCGAAATTAATATCAGCCAGTTAAATTTCTCTTAATTGAACGTTAGGCTCATACCAATGGGACCAGTGGGACATTGTCATCAACTCCTTCCTGGTCATTTTCCCTTTTTTGTTGTGAACTTAAATTCCAAGTTTTTATAAACAGTAAATACCAATTATGTTCTTGAAATATTGGTGTTAGTTGACATTTCTCTTTCACAGAAAGTTAACAACTGGACTGCTTAACATTCTCTCTGAGTACTGGATTTACTTTCAATTATAAATTGTATGAATACATTTGTTCAATGAATAAAATGTCGTTAATTTATAAATTCAGTAATAGATGACTGCATTTTGATTATGACCAAGAGTCATTGTTAAGTGATGTTGTACATATCAATTGTTTTAAATATCTATATAGGTAGGAATATAAACACTGAGCTGAGAGAGAGAGAGAGAGATATGTCAAAGAAGTAGCAGTCTCCTGACATCCACAAGCAATGAAAAAAACTATTATATAGAGAAAAACTATGTAATGTCCAGAATATTTATTCAATATAATCATTTTTATATTATCAATGTAACTATCGTGTACCTGTATGTGCAACAAACTTAAGAATCTTTATATGTATTTACTTTCAGTTATCATTTTTCAGGCTGTGTACATCTTTAAGTCTTATTTTAAAAGAAAATTAGGAAGTTGTGAACAGAATTATAATTATCCTGTTGTTAAAACGTCCACTTTTTTCTTTTTTATATATAAATGCATTTTGTTAAGAGCTTATGATAATTGAAACCGTTTTTATTGTACAGTATTCTAATATAACAAAAATTAGTAGATATTTAAAACCACATTGACAACCATTAAATCTTTCATGGCCATTCAAAATGTCGTCTCAAGCACGCATGGCTTCCCAGAAAATAAGGACGGCAAGCTAACAAAAATTCGCTTCAGTTCCCTGAATTGTCCAGAAAGAGTCCGTGCAAGACTCTTTTAAGTCAGTGTCAGAGACACACCAGAACAATCATCCACTAAACTTCTTTGGGAGAGGATGACACCGACGTGATATCTCCCATGGCTTAAAGGCCGAAATTTGCTGGGACGTAAAGAGGATTTCTGTTGGGCGTCTCTCTCTCTCTCTCTCTCTCTCTCTCTCTCTCTCTCTCTCTCTCTTCATAACATTTATTCTTTAGATTACAGGGATGCTGTGTTGCCCGGCATCACACAAGTATTCGATTATATTCAACTTTAAATAAGGAATATGGCCATATAAAGTTATTATTATTATATTATTATTATTATTATTGATATATTATTATTATTATTATTATTATTATTATTATTATTTTCCAATGGTGCAGAGCAAGCCAAATTTATTAATAAATCTAATATCAGGAGATTAAAACTTACTAGCATTTACTCTTTGTACACTTAAAACAAAAAACAATTACAAAATTGAAAATTTGTGCTTTGAAAGTTACCTAATTAAACCAGAGTTGTTAAAAACATATTTTTAATTTGAATATATTTTGAACTTTGTTACAGTATTATACTGCGCTTGTTTGCATAAAGGGTATTCATGAAACTGAGAAGTTGAACCAAACTCAAAGTCGAGTAACGGCAAAAAGTGCTTCCGGCGATAACGAAATTTCCACTCGCTTTAGGCTGATTGTTTGCAAGTAGAATATTGTAATACAGGGGCAAGTGCGTAGGCGCTAGTTCTTTTTTTTTAAACATGCGTCACGCAAAAAGACTCAGTTTTAGGAGACATACATACACACACACACACACACACACACACACACACACACACACACACATATATGTATGTATATATATGTATATGTATATGTATGTATGTATGTATGTGTAATATGTGTAAATTTGTATTTATATATGTGTATGTGTATATGTGTATATATGTAAGTGGTCATCTGCGGAAAATTATCAGGCAGATTATAAATAGTCATCTGCAGTTGGAAATGAGAGAGAGAGAGAGTACAGAGAGAGTCAGAGAGAGAGAGAGAGAGAGAGAGAGAGAGGGGGTGGATTATTTCAGCGGGCCATTCAAAAGAAAGAGATATTTGGGTTGCGTGAACCAAGCGAGGTGTGACAGAACTAGGAAAGGAAACGATTTCAACATCATGCGTTGCACTTGATCGTAAATGCAGTTCTCGTGAACAGAAAGGTGCACAAAAACAACTTAATTTACAAGGAGAATCAAAGCTGAATGAACACAGTCTAGACACAGTTTAATTCTGTATTGGAGGAAGAAAGTTGTGGAAGAAAGTTATGGGATGTAAAAATCCAAGAAATCTACTGCTGGAAATTAAATCTACTTCGGAAATAAGTATTACAGCGGAAATTAAAACTGTGGGAACAGGAAAAACATAAAGAAAAATTGAAACAGTGAAGATGATAATAGCAGATGGTTTATAATCTGAAAACGTTGAATGAATATATTTTTTGAAATCTTTTAGACGTGTAGATTTTGAGAGACTTATGAAAAGTTCAAGTCTGTATAAAAAGAAGAGTATAACATTATATTTTCACCCAGAGTCAATATTTTGAACTTTTATAGTCGAAAGTCCTTAAATTTGGTAAAGTAACATCAATTAAGAGATTTTACAAAATGAGAAAAAACTTGGGGACATAAGCGACAGACATTTGATGTAATCAACTGTTTTCAAGAAACCATCTTCCTTTCCTATGCAGTGATTTTAGATCTAAGAAAATGTATTCAAGAAATAGAATTTCTCTTCGAAAGAGAAATTTTACTCGGAAAAATGAGTCTATTAAGAAGGAGCTGTATGCACCATTTAGTTATAGCGTTATTTTTAAAATATCAGTTCACCTTTGGATTATATATTGCTTCCGAAATTAGAAAGTCTTTCTTTCAATGATTTTCTCAAAGTAAATTAAAAAATAACTGTCTATCATGAAAACATGTTTCTCAATCAATTATAATTCACTTTATCTTTATCAGGTACCTTCAGATATCATGAATATTTCAACATTATACTTAAAATTTTGGTCAACATGCATTGCAAAACCAGAGAATGAAAGTGGGTATTTCTGAAAAAGAAGAAAAAAAAAATTAGTGGAAATTGGGGGATATTCAGGCTGAAATTTATTATTAATATTCGTTCTTCCTGTGGGCTAATAACTGTTTTAAAAGCAGTCCCATGGAATTGTTAGGTCACGTTAATGAACTTCCCTGACCATTAATCATATTTATTCACTCCGTCTTTATCTCCTCCAGCATGTTCGCTCCCCATTCCTTCCATTATACTTTTCTGGTTTTTATAGCTCTGCTCCAGATAGGTTAGTCATGTACTTTGTTCAAATGGCTGGGCATTATAACTATACGTATCTCTGTGTGTGTGTATATATATATATATATATATATATATTTATATATATTTTCATTGTGTTGTGTGTATGTATGTTTCATCTCATCAAATTGTTTCATCACAGCTTTGTTCCTCCATTATCGAAACAAAGACAAGGTAAAGAAAGTTAGGCTTTCCTGAGTCAACATCCAGTATAGAAGTTTATCGAGCAACGCGTTATGTATCCGAGCCACTTGTCTTTCTATAAATGGCATCCTTATTAGAAATAACTTTTTAGGATCGATGTTCCGCTCTCTAACTTCCAACGTCTTTTGTTGCACCAGGACGCAAGCAACAGTAACTTGCATTGTTACGATATCCTAATTCTTACGTTAGGGTCTCTTTAAAACTCTCCACATTTCACTCCATGCTTGAGTTCATATCGAAGGACTACATTGTATATTGTCGATCGTTGGGATTGGTTAGATTAGGATGGCCTTATTTATTTTTATAATGACCAGCTGGCTATAAGGTACGTTGGTTGCATGATACTGTCATGCGGTATCACTAATAAAATTATTATTACTGGTAAGGAACGTTCATTATTATTATTATTATTTATAATCCATAATGAACGTGCTACGGTTTTACTGAAAGATCAAATGACAATACTTGCGGATAAAGAGAGCGACCGATATCAGAGGTATGTATTATTATTATTATGGTTTACATTATACATTACCATACGATTTTCTTTCCGATGAAATTTATTATTAAAAATTATTATTAATCAAAACAAGTGTAAGAGAAAGAAATTCTTTCATGGAAACAGGTAATATCAGGCTTAAACAATGTTCTCAAGCGTATTATGGGTACAAATTCAGAGATAAGATATTACCAGTATGAAAATTTTATTTGAATCAAATTTACCTAAACAAATTCATTTGAAAAATAGTATTGCCAATCAGTTACACAAAGAGAGATAAGATTTTTGTTTAATTAAACCAGAAAAGAGAAAATTGAAATACATGAATTGATCACAAAAGACATTTCGGAATCAATATGATTCAATTTCATACCTACAAACTAATATTCATTTTCAATTAAGACATTGGTTATAAATTCAGAGAAGAGATGTTAGTATGCCTTTATATATGCAATACAAGATAATGGCGGCCTCATCTCTTCCAATGATATTTCGAGTCCATGAAAAGAAAAAGTGAAAAAGACAGAAAAGTATAAACCACAGAATAAAAGAGGATCTTTATAAGACCTGAAAGATCATCTCTACACCAACCCTTGACAGATATTTTTAACGACGGAGCTGAGCAGGGAGAGTGTCAAAAGGAACTGAGTTGAGTGAAGAGTTTTCTGTTGCGATGAAGGGACGGGGTGGGCAGAGGTGAGGGGGAGGGAGGATTGGGAACTGGGGCTGGTGGGAGGAGGGGGAAGGTGGATCAAGAAATGTAAAGCGTTAAGGTGTGCTTGACCGCGGTGCTTTTCTTCTTGAAAATGTATACAGAAGGAAAATATGTTTGTAGAATTGAAGCTGGGTAGATGAGGTTTCTGATAAATGAGAGTTTTTCTCAGATACATATTTATGTATACATATATATGTATATAAATATATATATATATATATATGTATATATATATATATATATATATATATATATATATATATATATATAAATATATACTGTATATATAATGCTGTAAGTATATATATATGAGCTAAATATATATATAATATATATAAAAACTCTAAATATGTTTAATGCTATATGGAAGGAGTTAAGCTGTCAACTATTTCAATAAGCTAAATGGATTTAGCAGACTCACTCCAGGACTGTTTCAGGGGATGCATTTGTGAATATTTTATCATTAGGAATATTATTTTTTTTTTTACTTTATATGGACTTTGCTTCGAAGCACTCCGAGATAATAAACTTTATGCTAAATTTGCACCTGTAAGAGCGGGAACACTTTATTCTCCAGCTAGTATTCTCTTCCAGTAACCGGAACAGAACATGAAGTTTGGTTGATATCAAAAATGTAGTTCGTAACGGATATCAAAATGAATAAAGGGAATTCATTCATCCTCTTCTATATAAATGTTTACAGACGATGCAGATGCCGAACTTTCCATGAAAAAAACGGTAACCTACCGATAAGAATACTGGAGCTTTTATTCAAATAAAAGAATAGAAAAATAAATTAGCTGAATATGGATCAAAAAAACACGCAATGAATAAATAAGCATTAAAGATTGTGCTTCTAATCAGAGAAAGATTTTAGGTTCAACCTGTTCTCTCGGTGCATGAGACTGGTATCCCAATTTCTTAGGCTTCGTATTGTAATCATAAACAACATAAATTTAAATGACACAAGACCAGGAAATAGAGCAATGGTGAACCATTAAACTTATATCTGTTCTGTAATAAAATCAAGTAGTTTTAAGTTTTCTCTGTTGAGACAGATAGAAATAATGAAGTATTATTGCTACATACTATTCTAGTAAAACAACAGGAAGAGAGACAGACAGACAGGCAGACAGACAGACATAAAGGGTCAGGAAAAGGAACAATAATTGTTGAATAACTTGAATGAGACAGACAGGGATAATAATTTATTGCTGTATAATATTCATCATCAAACAAAAGGAAGAGAGAGAGAGAGAGAGAGAGAGAGAGAGAGAGAGAGAGAGAGAGAGAGAGAATATCATAATATCCATATGAGATTTGACAGAAATCAGGATGTCAAAAACACAAGAAGATTTGTAAAAACCCCACAAATGACAAGCGCCTCAAATGATGATATATTTCTCAAAAAAAGTAAGACCCTGAACAAGCTTGACAGAAAACTGAGCAAGTACAAGTTGACGTGACAGGTGAATGTTAGGCCCTCACGTAACAAGACTCGGCAAACGGGGAGACTTCATATGGATGAGAAACTGCATATCATAAATAGAATATGACATTTCTTTGTTGTTTTATGATCTAACCAAAATAAACACTTGATTCAGTACGTCTTGAAGGGGTAATGCAAATAACTATTCTTAGAAGGAAGCTGAGAAAAGACAGGAGAAGACGCAAGGATTATGGAGGCAAATGCAGGATAGAAATCCTAAGCCTGATAGAACCGGGGAGAGAAACATTTAATGAACTGCAAGATATTTCAGAATATCTACTTTAAAAGAGAGTGAAGATCATAGAAGTAAAGCAGTTGTAAAATGAGTAATAATATATATATATATATATATATATATATATATATATATATATATATTATAGTATATATATATATATACATATATACATATATATTATATATACATATATATATATATATATATATATATATATATATTGTGCGTGTGTGTGTGTGTGTGTTCAAACAAAGAAGCGGAAAAGTCACAAAAAAATACGTGAACGATGTACGGACAAGAAACTGCTGTAATGAAAAAATACATTGAGTTTGTTATGTAATCAATGAGGTGCTAAGGTGAAACAATCCAGATGTTAGGAATTTTAATTAAACTTCAGGAAGAAGAAAGGAAAGACTTTCGCAATTTAAATACTGAAAAGGGACGCGTTTTTGAACAAAACAAGGGAGGATTTGTTTTCGTTCAACCATAAAGTCATGGCGTTTGAAAATGACTACAATACATTTTTGTCAAAAGTCTGGCTTATGAAACACAATAAACAAAATAGAAAATAGTTTTGACTACTATACAAAATTGACAAATGCTGGTTTGTGAAAAAAACAGAAAATAGTTTTGACTGCTGTACAGCATTGACAAATTCTGGTTAGAAAATATTAATAAGCCAAACCTGCAATAGTTTTGACTACTATAGAACTTATGAAAAGTCACAAGCTTAGCGAAGAAACAATATGCAAACAGAAAATTATTTGACTACTATATAGCAATTGAAAATTCTGGTTTAGGAAAAAAAATAAAGCAAAACAAAAACGTTTTTGACTTATAAAACTGACAAATTCTAGTTCAGCAAAAAAAACACCAATAAGCAAAATAGATAATAATTTTTTGAGAAAACAATTTTCACTCGCTATTCAAAAATATGAGAGCCAAGGGTTGTGGAATTAGAAATTTTGCTGCGTTTATTTAATGCCAACCGTCATGAATACTTTGTTTTTGCAGAGAGAGATAAATAAAAAAGAGAGAGAGAGGAGAGAGAAGAAAAGAGAGAGAGAGAGGTAGAGCTAAATCAATAGGCAAGATTTGTAAAACAACTCCAAATCTTTTATAGGTTGCCTGAATAATGAACACTTTGATTTGTCTCTGTCTCTCTCTCTCTCTCTCTCTCTATCTATCTATGTATCTCTATATACATATATATATATATATATATATATATATATATATATATATATATATATATATATATATATAAATATATATAAAATATTAAATGTGTGTGTAGTGTTTGTGTGTAAGTTCCCAGATTATATATAGCATATATAATATATAAATTTAATGATACACCAGACATATCAAAGGTTTAGCGACGTCCGCTGAATATTAATCAGAATATATTGACTGAAATGACCTGAAAAACATCAATTTATGTAAAAATCGTTTTATCAAATGAAATGTTCTTAGTTGATTTTAATGGTACAATAATCGAAAGTGATCTAAATTAAATTAAAGGTAACTAGAGTCACCTTTCCGGTTTAGAATCAAGTTTAGAACAAAGACTGGCGTCCTGAAAAGCTAATTGTTATTAGACTTTTTTTAACCTGAAACTTTTTTGTCCATGTAACAAGGTAACGTTTTTGAATGAAATGTGAAAAAGTTTTTTGTCAATTAAAACTTGTTTGTCAAATGAAAATTTTTGTCAACTCAATTTAAATTAAGGATAACTTTATTTTGTCAAGGCAAAACTTCATAATGAAAACGTTTTTCATTCGACATAGAAAACTGTCATGCAAAATTCTTTTGTCAAGAAAACTATTTGTTAAAACTTAGACTGTTTTGTTAACAAGGTAAAACGTTTGTGTCGAGGTAAAATTTCTTTTTCAAAGTGCAACATTTTTGTCAGGTGAAAACTTTTATCAAGGTACAACTTTGCAAGATAAAACTTTTTGCTGGCTTGCAAGCTTTTCGTCAAAACAACTTAAAAGAAAAACTTTTTGTCAAAAGTAAAACTTCGGTCAGGTATAACTTTCTTATCGATAAACCGTTTCTTGTCAAATTTTTGTCAAGGTAAAACTTTTTGTCAAGGTGAAACATTTTACCATGGTAAATTTTTATCAAGGTAAAACCTTTTGTCAACGTAAAACTTTTGTCAAAGTAACTTTCTGATCGAGGTAAAACTTTTTTGTCAAGGTAAAACCGGTCAGGGGTTTCGGAAAAAGGGTTTATACTTTATTTATCGGAGCGCCAAACATTTTTCAATAATAATGGCGTTATCCTTATCGATGGCGCTGCAACGTTTTCGAGCAATTATGTTGATGCCTTTTGCCTTTACGGCTCTCTGGAACGCAAGGGATCGGTTTTATGCTTTTATGGCCATCCATTCTGGATTGAAGGTTGTAAATACTAACAGGAAAGATATAGGACTCTCATTCAAAGGCAAAATGCTTATCTACTTGACCAATTATTTATCATTTGGTAATTTATATATCTATCTATCTATCTATTCTATCTATCTATCTATCTATCTATTTACTTATCTTTATCTATTTTTATAATTTTATTTATTTTTATAACTTTAAATTTATTGTTTTTGTTTCACAGATGGACTGAAAATGTGACAGAAAATTGTAATTTAAGCAGGCACTCTATAATGCTTTGTTTTTACTTAAATATACGGAAAATGAAATATGTAATTTATAAGAAGATTTTATCGAAATAATCTTTCTAACATCTCACAGACACAGATCACGAGATCGTTGTTTCATCAGAGAACATTTCATTCCCAGAGAAATAAAAACAGCAGAGGCACCTGAATGAGGGTGTCTCGATACATCAAAAATTTGTGGACATTTCCTCCACATTATAAGCTCGTCTCGAATACCAATAGTGGAGGCGAAAACTCGTTAATAGAACTTTTCAAAGTAAAAATAGTATCGAGATCTTATTTATATATATAGCGTATATGCGTTTTTTGTATTTGAATTCTGTCCATGTTTTTCATTCCATCATTAAAAAAATCATCACAGGAGAATTTAGATGCGACAAAACGTTGCAACAAATTTTGCTGGACTTATAAGAAAATCATTCAACTACAACATTGTAACAAATTTTTCTGCATTTTCTGATAACTATTTTTAAGTTCAGCAAAATTTAGTGGCATTATCTAACCAACAAGCAGATGGATGGTATTAGTTCTTCAGAAAACACCTGGTTTTGTAAATTTATTCGTTTCAGTGAAAGCATCCCTCTGGAACAGCAAATGACTCAGAAATATAGTGAGTTAAATATGGGTTGTATGAGAGTTCTTTCGCTGTTAAAACAATTCAGCTCGTTTATTATGAAATTCAATTGTATGCATTAAAAGCATAGTTACTCTCCCCTTCGGCTCCACTTTCATTTCAGAGATATTTTAATACTGTATCAATCAGTTATTGCTGTCATCCCACTCCATAAAAATTAACAGAACAATCTGCTTTATAAAGCGAATATATTTGCTTTCATTTACTACACTACAAATACATGAAAGTATACTTTATTTTAGTATAGTATTCCCAGTAAGTTGGGGATTTGATTTAGAAAACTTTGGCTGCAACTTGCCAGTTGTTTATTCATGAGATGGGCAGTTAATGTCATTGATGAGCAGCCAGATTTGGATTTAAAAATTAACATTTAAATCAATATGTATATGCCAAACAACACTTTATAATATATATAGGCAAACACACATCTCTTATATATATATATATATATATATATATATATATATATATATATATATATATATATATATATATATATATATATATATATATATATATATACTCTATATATATATATAAGTCAAGCAAAATAGATGTTGCCCCAGCCACACAGTCACAGGAAGTGATGGGCATTAACTGACCCTTCATTTCTAGTGACTTAATTCCTTATAAAGGACTCATTAGTCCATCTATGAAATACAAAATTAAACAGAGAGATGCTGATTTTCAATGCAACTTTCTGGAAAAACGATCTGTTGGTTAACTCTACAGCTTTGTGGCACTTTATTTATAATGAGACAAAACCTGACACATAAGGGACTCTGTTGTTGTGTTTCATACATTTTCATTATACCTTAAACCCTCAAAGCATATCGTTCTGACGCAACATCCATAGAAAAAGCATTCACAGTTATTACTCTGTGCGAAGATGTTATCCAGAGTGCAAAGTTCATTCAGTTTTTGAAGTAATCATCAAATTCATTTCACTGTGGCTATTGTTTTTAATGGAAATCTTGGGATAATCATATCAGTATTTTCTTTAAAAATTTTAAGCAGAAACATTCTCTTATAATTCTAGGCCGCATTCAATTTGGATTTATTAAAAAGAGTGTAAATCCATTTCGACTTTTCTGTCTGTCAGTTCAATTTCAGGTGAGAATCGAAATTGACAGAGTAATCCTAATCGTTTGTGGTTGTCTGATTTTAGTACACTTTGTTTCTTATGTTGCGACATCAGAGTCACAGGATTTAAGAAGGAGCAAAATTCTTTCAGTGCTTTATCCCCGAGATACAACACAGTTCCAAGTTTGATTGTTGTAGCTGGTTTAATTAAAGGTATCCCTTTGTCGGAAATTCTTTGAAGTTACAAGGACAGACACTCATCGATACAAGCTTGTTTATTGCATCTGGCCTTTGACTAAACATATCCCCGTGTCTTCGAAATAATATGCCAGTAAATGGGAAATATAAGCAAAGGAATTGACGTGTCCCAGATCTCGTCATTTCTTTCTTTAGAACGATGTTGCATTTTCTTGTCTATGCGATTCATATCGATAAGATAACGATTCACACTCATTTGATCACTTATAAATGTGTGTGTTATATATTTTTGTAAATACACGTCAAACATATACAAAGTAACTGTATATCCATTGATGATTGCTCTATATATATATATATATATATGTATATATATATATATATATATATATATATATATATATATATATATATATACTCTATATTCCTCTCGGGAAACGTTTAACGATATATACCCTTTGAGGTCTTGAAGGTTATCAAACGAAATAATCTAGCTTACAGTCATTCAAACGTACAGAGATTAAAGATATTCTGATTACATGATATTTGCTACGTTAATTGGTCTCGAGAATTTAAGTCCACAGTTTCCCTTTACAGATAAAGGGAATAAGATAAAATAAAAGGAAGAACTTCTCATATATGTATTGGGACCTTGGAAATATTATGTGTTAATGCAATTAGCCTTCTGATATGTAAATAAGCCACCGGAACATCAATGAACACACACACTCTCTCTTGTTTATTATCATTTTTTTCTTCTATTTAGTCTTGCTTGTTTAATTTTCTCCTAGTTTTTGCCTGTTTTTGTATATGAAGAAATGCTTGTTGGATTTGTCAGCTTTAAACATAATTGTTCATATACTTCAATATGTTTTTATTTAAAATAAGAATACACAACCACCTCCTCTCTCTCTCTCTCTCTCTCTCTCTCTCTGGAAAAAGAAAGCAGATTTGGGAATAACTTCACACAGTAGAGTTCACTTTAAATAGCATTGTTGAGTCTTAAGGAGAATCCGGTCACAAGACTCTGATTGAGTAACTGACTTGGTGTGTCCAGAGTATAGGATTATTGTGTTGTAAGTAGGTTACAGATACGATGCAAAACACAAATAGCCACAAATACACCATTGTATTTCTCTGTTATGAACGTTTTAAACTCAGATTTTGTTGACGAAAATGTATAATTATTGAAAAAAGGGATAGCATTTTACAAAATTTAAATGTATGAAACAACTTTAAAAGAAAGGTCAGAAAAGTACCTTGAAGAAAAAATGGCTTTCCATCAGTGAACTTTATAAGAACAAGATTTTTCTGTTATACAAAAATAAACCATAAAGTTGAAAATCGAAATTCATGTTTATTTTGCCTTCGTAGCGTTTCTTTTCACAGGATCTCTGTAATCCATCAGAATCTTAACTATATCTGATTTGGTATAACAACTTTGTGAATATCTGAGGCGTGATGAAAACAGTGTTTTAGTTTGGTGTATCTCAAGAAAAACCTGTAATGCAACATAATTTCAGTCTCTGAAGATAAAAAAATGAATATTTTATTTTACTCATCTCTAAACAGAAACACTTGTGAAGCTGCATACACAACATCCAAGTTGCGTTATTAAAGAGACAGAATTACAATGATTTCAAAAAACTAAAAATCATTGACGCATTCAAAGGTAAGGAATCAATTTATGGATGAGATTTCCTTCCTGCTAATCAAAGAAGCAATTGAACTAAAATTTTCTTTTTCTTCATAACAACACCTAAAAGCATATTCCAGTATCTTGAGCTCAGCTGCATTTGAACAGAAAACCAAAGCACTGAAATTACTTCTCCTTTTTATTTTGTGTAATGGAATTGATCAAGAGTTTTAATTTATTTTTTTTAGAGAAATTGGAAATGAGGATGTTTATAATACAGGGCTCTAAGCATAAAATAGTGCTGTAATTATCTCTATTTCGCTTCCCGGAAGGTTGTTAATTAACCAAACTAACATAGCAAGATTACTTAATTGCTGAAGGTAATTGAAGGAATGTTCTTAACAAAAGAGAGAGAGAGAGAGAGAGAGAGAGAGAGAGAGAGAGAGAGATGGAGAGAGAGAGAGAGAGGATGCAGCATTAAAAGCCATGGAAAAATAAAATTAAATAATAAAATAAATAATAAAAAAGTTTGAAAGTGAAGAAAATAAAAACTAACCTAGATTAAGAATCATAATAACATTGTTCTGTTTTTTCGCGAAAGTATAAAACAAGTAATCTGATCGTTATTGAACTTAGAAAATAAGGCATTAGTAGGTTCTGTTATTGCAGGACAAAATTGCTTATAGAAAAATGGATTTGAGATTTCGAACCCTACAAAAGAAAGAAAACAAAATATACCCAATTAGGATCTTCAAGGAACTGGACCTTAAAATTTCCACAACACATAATTCTCAGAATGGTTCTGTCTCTAACAAAAGGTGGACTTAAAAAGGATATAAAAACATATATCATAGGCCTTGATTTTCATCCGGTTGAGGGAGAAATGGAATAATTACCTTTTTCAGAAAAAAGCTGAGCTAAACAAAATTACAGGCCAGACAAATTGCTATGCGACTGCTTTTAGGAAGCAATTATTCCCCAAACAGACTTCAAATTAATGGACTTAGCAAGACTCGTAGCGGAATGATACAGCAATATTATTTAATCAGATCATATGGCTTGTTAATATTTTGCATGCAGCTTCCTTGTTTGTTTATAAATTGCGCGTAATCTTCTAGCTAAATTGTTGTACCAGTACCTTCTATTACAACAAAACAAATTACTGTGAAAAGTAACAGCAAGGCAATGAATACTGAGGCAACTCACGCTAACCGCTTATCGGCTTTTGATTTTCATTTCTCCGTCTTCAGAGAAACATCGCGTGCTGCCACCTACCGTGTAACCGACGAACCTACACTTAATGTAAAAACGAATCTCGGACAAAAAGACGTGAGTGGGGAGAAATAATCTGCTTGGTTAGGATCAGTGTCAGGTGAACAGGGGTGAACGTTTTTCATCGTAAATATTAAAATGTGTTGGTCACGGAGATTTAGCGGGAATACAGTGTGGTATGTTTGGATTTCGCATGACTCACGTTGAATGTATTGCACGAGAGAGAGAGAGAGAGAGAGAGAGAGAGAGTAGTGAGGTTCGATCGCACAGTCCATTCGTTATTTGAGCCATAAATTTGAAAAATAACATAAGAAGTGGTTTGGCATGAAGTTTTTTGTTGTGCAAACAATGCTTATAATATAGGTTTCACTTGTTTTCATCATGAATTTAGAAACGCCTTTTATTATCTTATGAATGAGATGAACAAATTGTGGTTCCTATCAATAATGCTCGAAGGTTGCTGATGTAACTACCTGGCTATAGGGTCCCCAGTGTCCTCTTCGTCAGATACTGTAAATATATTGTGAATTATAGATACGTCTTTGTCAGTCACTTCTTGGTTTTAAATATATCCGTGGTCAATTTTATTCTTTTCACTCTCATACCACAATCTCTCGTTCAGATGAGCAGTTCCATATTTCTTCTGGTTAACAAAATTTTATTATTTTTTTTATTAACCAACATCGACAAAGACCTCTTAAATGACTGTTTGTACAGATATAAAAAAAAGCAACAGTATGTTTACATTATGCAAGCCTTTGTGACTGTTTGTTATTACTATTTATCTGACGTTCAGTAAGGATGCTTATTCTCCCGTAAAAATATTTGTAGCTGTGTTTACAAAGCGTGAAGGAAAAACTTATCGTGAAAAGAATTTAATGTGAAATTCATGGCATTCTGTATCTTGTATTATCTCTTTTGTGTTGTTCTGGTTTTGAATGTCAATGTACATTTATTTTGGGTTGTTATGAATTCGTTATAACATTCCTAAAGTATTTTCTTTGCTATTTAAGTATGAATTTAAATGTGTTTGCCTTTTGAAAAACAGAATCCAAAGCATATTCAACATTGAATAAGAGAAAAAATATTTCTAATCAAGTATTTATTATGCATGTGTTTTTATTCCTTTGAAAATATTTTTTATGCTTCTTTTAATTCATGAAAATAATTTCTAATTGCTATGTATAACAAGACCAATCAACAGTGATTTGAAAATATGCAAATACTTCACTTTTTAAAAAAAAATTCTAACATAAAAGGGCATCCTTTAGTTCATGAATACAATTTCTAATTGTTATATTTATATAAAGACCAGTCAACAGTAATTTAAATATACAAAAATAATTCACTTTATTTATAAATCATAAAATATAAAAATGTGTTTTGGCATTACTTGCACGTTTGAAAAATACGAATGGATTTTGTCAGTCATTCCTACATTTCCAGTTGCTTGATCTGTATGTAATCAATGCTTGTAATTTGCCCTGAATCAACATTCCATTGTCCGAAAGAGTAGATAAGAAAAGCTTAGAAAAAAGAAAAAAGTTGTCGTTCAAACATTAGCTAATACGAGACTGATTTTTGTGAGTGTATTTAAAACGTATACTTACATATTACATATATATATATATATATATATATATATATATATATATATATATATATATATGTGTGTGTGCACAGACATATAAATACACACATACACACACACACACACACACACACACACACACACACACACACATATATATATATATATATATATATATATATATATATATATATATATATTATATATATGTATACCTATAAATATATAAATAATATATATAAATATATATATATATATATATATATATATATATATATATGTGTGTGTGTGTCACACAAACAAAGCCACTCAACATCTTCTAAAAACACAACAGTGACAACACCACACGTCTAGAACTGTCGACCAACCGCTCAGCTCTCCTCGCTGCTGAGAGAAGGGAGCTGGGGATTTGGTACGATACATGTACATATGTGCTACCGGGTCTAAGCGATGTCAAACAGAGCAGCCGATCGAGGCTGGCTCTTCTTAACGCCAAATCAAAGTCCTTCAAAATAAGGCATCGTGTTTTACCCATACAAAAAATGGGAAAGTACGTTAAAATGAAGAAGAAGAAGAATATATGTGTGTATTTATATATATATATATATATATATATATATATATATATATATATATATATATATATATATATATATATATATATATATAGATGATAATAACATACAAAATTACAGAAGTATGCAAAAACCAAAATATAAAATAACTTAATTGTATAAAAAAAGTCTTACGTCATTCAAGAGGACTATGATACAAAACAAATGGATCACTCATGAATGAATTATTTTTACGCCACGAAGCCATAAACATCTTCAAATTAAAGAACCTCTTTGAGTTTATGTTGTCACTCAAGCATGGCAATTTCTCGTTAATTAGCTCTCATTATTCCTCCATAGTAATTTTTTGCTGATATATAACAAGTCATATTATAAATTTTTATTTAACGGCAATAACTCTTGAATTTATGCAAGATCTGCTCGCAAACCCTTGTAAGCTGCAAATGGAATTACAATTTGCTTTACCTTAAGCATCATCACGATTTAAAGTATGTCATTACTCAAGCCCAGTTTTACAGTGGGCATAGGAACATCTTAGCCTTTTAAAGTTTTGTGCTTTCGTTTTACAGAATCTGCTTTTCATTAGATTTTTTTTTGTCTGAAATGGTGAGAAATGAACCTGCAATTATTGTAGGTATTATCGTCAGTTTAAACACGGTTTAAATAATTTAATACAGAGTTGTACTTTCATCTTATAGAATTTATAATTTCATTCAAAATAATTTTTACTTACATTCAGAATGTACATCCTTTCAGATTTCATTATGATGGTCTTCTTTAAAGTGCCTTTTTATCCACCATTTAGCCTTTCATTAAAAGAGAATATAGCAAAATATGACAGGTCCCTCTCCCAAGGGAAAGATGAAACCGGTGACCCTGGAGTCTTCTACAACAAAAATATCAGCCACTCAATCAGTTTCAACAACTGGCCATTGGGAAGATAAAAAGAGAATTAAGGAAGAATTTTGCACTATGTTTGTTTAATGTTTATTTTTGAGCCAAGATTTATCTTTATTGCCGGGCGTAATCAGATTCTTTTTCAATTTCAATTATTCCGTAGTATTTTTTCCGTGTATCTTCAATTATAGCCTTCAAGTGACACCTCTAATAAAGGTATCTGTACAAAGCGAGAGAGAGAGAGAGAGAGAGAGAGAGAGAGAGAGAGAGAGAGGGAGAGAGAGAGTGCATGATGCCTTGCTGTTTCAGGAGAAATTCAGGGTTAAACACTTTGAGGCTTGTTTGCAACATTTCTTCACTTTCCTGAGATATATTTACTTTAATCAAATCCAGAGAGGAGAGATACGTTGTTTTCAAAGAAATATTCGTCATATCTATTTTCTCTGTCAAAAGTTTAAAGATAAATTTCTCGTACGGAGGCAGAACCTCTAACAATAACATGAACTGACAGAGAGCAGAACATATTACTCTCTCTCTCTCTCTCTCTCTCTCTCTCTCTCTCTCTCTCTCTCTCTCTCTCTCTCTCTCAAGCGTAAATTTATAATGCCCTCAACAAATTTTGTTTTGAGGCCAATTCGTCCTCTCGAGTAGTCCAGTGTCCACAAAAAAAGAAGTAAAATATTTTGTCTGTTCATTTCTCTGTCTCTTCCAAATGCGGAGTTTATTCCTCTCGTTTACACAGTCCTTGAAATAATGATATATGGTGAAAACGATACGAGGAGCTATGAGGGTATTCCTGGAATATTTTGAAATTGTTAATCTATACTTATAGAAAGCTTATTGTAATGTATATGTCTACAATTGTGGGGACCTATCACATATCAGTTAAAATGGTAATTCTGCACAGGATTCAGCAATGTAATATATATATATATATATATATATATATATATATATATATATATATATATATATGAATATATATATATATATATATATATATATATATATATATATATATATATATATATATAAAATTATATTACATTTGATAGTTCCTGAATTAAGCAGAAATATGTAATGAGTGATGGACTTTCCAAGTCCTTCCTAAGTAAATTAAATGTGGCAAGAGTAAACTAATGAGGGCAAAATGAATCGAGGAATAGGAATACGACGTGTTGGCTGCAAACGTGAATGATGGAGAAATGGAAATGGTAAAAGATGATGTAGTAAGATGAGAACGAGCAAGGAATTAAGTGAGTGTAAAAGATTCGTAAAGAAAAGTTGAGATTTTTTATAAAAGGAACGGATGAGCCAACTGTCCTTTATGGAAATGAGGTGTGAATTTTATATATGAACGAATGTAGGAAGTTAAAGGCTCTTGAGACGAATTGCTTACATACTAAATTTGCCACATGAGCGACTTAAAGGAAAAAGAAACAAGGAGACACGTACATCCTGCAAAAAAAAAAAAAAAGATAGGCTAGGGATGAATCAGGAGACTTATAGATGGATGGCCATTATGGTCGTGCGGAGGGAACAGAAAAGTGGTTTAGATGTGATAGGTGGCTAATAGTGTGGAAGGCTTCTGCACATAAGGTTCACCCAATATTCAGTAATATATATATATATATATATATATATATATATATATATATATATATATATATATATATATATATATATTTATATTTATATATATATATATATATATATATATATATATATATATATATATATATATATATATATATATATATATATACACATACACATACGTACATATATTTATATATATACATACATCATTATACATATTTGTATGCACACACAAGGACACACACACACACACACATATATATATATATATATATATATATATATATATATATATATATATATATATATATGTGTGTGTGTGTGTGTGTGTGTGTGTGTATGATTTACATTCACAAGACTCGCCTCCCTTCATTGCAAAGCCAAACAAAACATCAAAGCACAATCTGAGAGGCAAACAAAGACTGATCATTTCCCTCCCCGAACAGCGCAGTCCCCAGTTCTTTGTCACCCCACAGTTGCTGTTTCCAGGACTTAATGAATTGGGACCTTGGTCGAGATGCATGTGTCTGTGTGTGTGAGTGAGTGTGTTTGTGGTCTAAATTATTTTAGTTTACGAATAAAATAAGTAAATAGAGATGTATATCACTGAATAACTAAGATAATTTGTTAAGTCAATAAATAAATGAAAAATAATATAAATAAATGAAGGAAGTAAATGAATCAGTCAGTTAATAAACTGTGGAATATATATTTCATTTCGTCGTAAAAATAGTTCATGTGTATATACATAAATAGACCCTCCATCATTGACCACACTGCCTTCAAGAGGAAAAAATTTGATTTTTAATCATGCAACAATAATAGTACAGTCACTATTCATTGATATACTGTTTGTGAGCAATTATCTTGATACTTCAATGTCTTTATATTTTCAAGATAATAAAATGAAGCTGTCATCTTTAAATATCTTCAAGAAAAATTGTTTCATAAAACGGGAAAGTCATCCAGTATGGGAGACGCTTCCACATAATTTAAGTGAAATAGATTTGTACAACGTCATGTTTATTCCACAGTATTCCAATAATTGGGAGTAACATCACCGTTTTGTTTTAATTATTCCCATACATACTCAGCAAATTTCGAAAAAATAAAAATAAATTAAGGTTATACGCCTCTATGTGAGCAGACAGAACCAAAAGCTACTTTTCTGAGGGAAAATTATCGAGCATGCACGTATAAGTTTGCTCTAACGCATCGAGAATACGACGCTTAGCGCACGTTCCAAAGGTTTCAGGACCAGAGCAATAAATCTTCGTCGAGTTTCCACTGTCTTGCATAAGCGATAGGTGTCATGATATACGATCCGTCTTCTTAACTCCTTGGGGATAAATCTAAAATGGTAGCGCCGTGAAAGAACAGCGGCGCACTGCGCGCTGACGCGAGATCTTTAGATCTTGCTCTGGTATAAAGCGTTCGAGTGTAGAAGTAATATCAATGCGCAGTTCTCTTCAGATTGTCCCAAGGAGGGTTCGGCTTTCGTTCAAGATGGTTCTGTACAAATGTCTTCTTACTCTTACTAATTATATTTCGAAGCGTAGATTATTTGTTTATCGTTAATCCATTAATTTCGATTCATTCCTTTATTTGATTTTTGTTATTGACTTTTAAATTTCATCTGACATGAAAGATTCGATGACTCCAATGGTTGGACAGTCATACTGTCTTCTTTCTATAAGACGGTTTTCATTTCTTTAATCATATGGATCAAATTCCAATCATGTTCATATTTAACACGACACATTAAACATCGAGTAACATACATGAAACAAAGGATACATGCAGTTAGCTGATACCTATTGGTATTTAATTACAATATCACATTTTTGTGATATTGTGGTTGCCTGCGTGTGAATGTGTGTCTGTCTGTTCCGAGTCCATGCGCCATAAAAAAAAATGTGCCAAAACTTATTGTAATAGATGTATGATACATAAATGATACACAAAAAATCAAATAAAACAACCTTGCAGGTTGAAAAGTATGAAAAATAAAAAGATGACAAGCAATATTACTAATATAAACAGATACAAATAGCTAATAATTATCACAGAAAAATAAATTCCTCAACAAAATTATCCCTTGCATATGATCAACACAAATTATCTAGACTCCTTTTCCATACAGGGAAAGAGAGTCATTTTCAATACTATTAAAAAGAGTGCTTCCCATACAGAAGAAGGGAGAGAATAATTTTTTATTTATTACTAAAAAAACACCAACAAAATTATCTAACTGTTGATAAACAAAAATTCTTTAAATTCCTTTCCCACACGGGGAAAGAGAGTCATTTTTTTATTGTTAAGAAAAGTGGTTCCCAGACGAAGAAAGAGACAAGATCATTCTTTGTTTATTACTAAGAAAACGAAAAAGAAGGTGGGGGGAGAATTCTATCTACTTTCTAGAGAGCGGAAGCTATTCACTTAATATAGAACAATACTGTCTATCTCTCTGAATCAATAGTTGTATTTTCACCCCATTCCCTGTATCGCTTTCTCCCACGAATACGGAATGGAAACCATTGTGTCCCGCACGTTGGTATCTCGCATAACAATTTACTCCAGGGCTGATAAATGAATGGAAATTCTCAGCTATTTTACATAGCCATAATAATAAAGGAGTTTTATCTACAAACGAAAAAAAGCCTTCCTTCTCAGTTGGGTGCATCAGATATTTTTCGTGTTATGTCTAGCAAAGTTTGGCCGCATTATACGTATCTAATTTGTTTTCCTTTTTTTTTTTTTTAATTTGCATGGTTTCTTTGTGATATATATCACTGAACAAAATATTAGGATTTATCTTATTTTATGTATTCCACACTATAGTGCCAGAAAAAAATAAGAATACTAATGACTAAAAAATCTTAATTTCTGGTTTTGAAAAACATCTTATATAAAATGGTTAAAGAAATTTAGACATGAGAGTTTCCCCTTAAATTTTATGAATATAATTGATTCGGAGGGAGTAAGATAATGTTAACTGATAAAATTCGCTTTAGAAGGATCCATTTTCAGCCTGAACTATAAAATTAACAAAATTCTTACTCCGTAGGCTCAGGCCCAATCAATCAGCATTACTTATTGTCAAAGCGATTTACCCTGTTGAAAGTTCCAGTAAGGATTTTTTTATGCATGGTGTAGGACCTATTTAACCACATAATTCTCATTTTTTTAACCAACCTGAAAGCAAGCACAAGAGGACTTCAAACTGAAAATAAAAACAAATTAAAAATCACACAATTCAAATGTTATTACATGACATCATGTAATCGTATTTAAAGTAATGCCTTTAGAGTTTTATAAAAATGTTAAAGATTATGTGATGAAATAGAATTAATTATTTTACGCTTAAAATGAATATAAAACGGTTCCCTGGGTTTTGAAGTCCTAATATATGCTTATGGCCTACGTTGAAACTTTTTCCTTTTAGTTGTTCATTTTCCGTCTTTCTCCGTAAGTTATATTATTTCTTACTGTGTCTTTTTTCACTACTACTACTGCTAGTAATATTATCCCTGGCAATAATAAAAATAATAATAATAATAATAATAATAATAATAATAATAATTACTTCACGCTAATTTTCCTTTCTGCTATTAAGTATTTCCGGTCAGTTATGGTTTCATCACGATTTTGCCAAACGAGATATTTCGTTACATTAACTTTCATGCCCTAAAAGATTATTAGGCAATGATAATACTTCGGAACTAGAAAGGACACATTTTAAATAAATCACAATATTTGTCAGCCATTCCCAAAAATTAAAATTAATTTGCGTTTTATATATGTTTGTTCCGTAAACTTTAATTTATAATTTGTGAGGTTGAAATTTCAATTAAAATGTAAACAGGTAGGCTGGCACCATTTTGCTTCATTAAATAAGCCATGGTCACTGAGCCCAAAGCAATATGGGGCTCATTTTGACTCATTCATGTTGGTATCTCTCTAACGTCGGACGCTAATGAATCCATTGCTGTAATGGATGGAAGTATTTGGCAGGTAATCATGCCTCGTAATAAGTGGCCTCCTCTTATAATATTTAATGTTTGGCAATTACTGTTGTTTCATGACATTAATCATATTTTGAAAGTATTTGAAAGGACATAGACTTGAAAAAATTACTATATATCTATTTGCTCTTTCGAAAGCTGTATTTGCCGTCATTTCTGGAATATCTGATTAAAGTATAGGATATTCCTCCGAAAATGTAAGTACAAAAATAAATAAATAAATAAATAAATAAATAAATAGATAAATAGATAAAGAAAGAAAGAGGAAAGAAATAAACTACATTCTAGAGGCTCATCAGTCTCCACAATCATCTTAAAATCTCGGATTCTGGACAAATGCATTTTAGAATTTAAACTGAAATCACTTAATTTTATAATTTTATGGGACATTGTGGACAGACAAACATGTTGCCATATAACAGACACGTGGGGAAAACCTGAGTCTGTTTGTGGACAACGATAATAAACAGGAATTGTTATTTATCTGTTCAATGATGAGATAAACAAAACTATTCTGTTTTATTATTATCTACTTATTTATTATTTATTAATTTGTTAATTTATTTTCTTGTTTTTAATAAGTGATCCCTTCTTTCTGTATTCACTACCTTCTGTTACTTCTTTCTAATGAACACCATATTCTTTAGGCTTGAATTTCAAGTCAGTGGTCCAAGTGGGCTTGTTCATATGAATAGGTTCATCTGCTGAATAATAATAATAATAATAATAATAATAATAATAATAATAATAATAATAATAATAATAATAATAATAATAATAATAATAATAATAATAATAATAATAAAATTACCCAGACTTATTCCCAGTTTAAAAAGCAAGGCAGTTGATACATTACAAGTTTCTTATGGTCGACATTTCCTTATAAATGTGTGGTTTTTCCATTGCCTTCATCAGAGCTATATTATATGTATAGTGTTATTGGGATGTTAAAAATATTCATAAAATATAGTTGCTAACTGGGTGGGCATCTTCGTTCTTTTTACGTTAGTAATTTAGTTCTTATGCTGGCGTTTAAAAACTATACATTTTCGAACTTTCCTTTATTCTGATCGGCCAAATTCATCTAGAGGAAGTGAGTGCAGGAGCCAGAGAGAGAGAGAGAGAGAGAGAGAGAGAGAGAGACTCTAACGACGTCACAAAATAAATCTTGTATTCCCTCAAACCAGAAAAACCAGGTAACCCCCTTGTCAAACTTGGAACAATGCAGTGACATGATCTTATGTCATACTGGGTAAATAGTTTCATCTTTGCAGTGTTTACTGGAGCAATGATTTACATCTACTGTTAATTCGAATGAAATGACTTACTGACACTTATTGTGGAATGATGATTTCTGTGATATATTGGTTTTTCAATAAGGAATGTCCAGAGTAACTTGTTACACTTACCTGAGGAAAGTTGACACTTTCAGCATTGTTGTTGAACGCTCAGGTGAACGAGATGAACGCGGACAGAACCTGCCTCTAGGTGACAGAGAACAGTCCACCTGTCATAACTTTGACGTCTTGAGATGCATCAACTGACCCACGCATCAGTGTACCTACCTGGGGAGAGAAAGGAATATAATCAGGTGTATCTATTGACCAAAGGATTAGATGGATATTGGGGTATCCTGCAAAAGGTATCCTGAGCTACAATAGGAATGTATTGCCTTATGGGATAAACTGAGGCATTATGTAGAAAAAATAGTTTTTCAAATAGCTGCGTCAATAGACGGAAAATTATGAGTTAAAAGACTGTTACTGAAATACTATCGACAAAATTATGGCAACGCTTTTGAAGTTAGTCATATGACATTGATACACAGTTAGAGATAATTTTGATACACAGTTAGAGACAATTTGAGCGTTGACGAACAATAAAATTTGATTAGAATATTTTTAGATATGTTCAACTAGTTATTAAAAGTGTTTTCCTGTGAATAGATATAAACATTATATATCTTATTTACAGTCACTATAATGATTATTCTCAATAAGCAAGACCTAAGAAAAATCTAAACTGAGACAGAAGAATTAAATCTATTCTTTTTCATTCCTGAAACAGATTACTGATGAAAATTAATCGTAAATGTAACAGCAAAAGAAAGACTATAAGACTGGGACTCTACCCCGCCCCCCCTCTCTCTCTCTCTCTCTCTCTCTCTCTCTCTCTCTCTCTCTCTCTCTCTCTCCTCTCTCTCTCTCTCTCTCTCTCTCTCTCTCTCTCTCTCTCTCTCTCTCTGTATCACTGATTGTTTAATATTTGTGTGAAGGCCGCATGAGATCCGGGAAAATTGAAACGGAGGAAACAAATTGAAGCACAACTGATAGTGTAATATTATTATGGATGTAGATTGAATTGACCGTCTGGAGAGCCAGAGGTCGTAGCTATCATAACACACTAGACGCATCGGTCGTTCTGTCAGACGAGAACAGGAAATTAACAATAAGGATGGCTTTGCGTTTGTACTTGTATGCCTGTATGTGTGTGTGTGTGTGTGTGTGTGTGTGTGTGTGTGTGTGTGTGTGTAGAAATACAAAAATAGAGAGAAACGAAAAAGAAAGAGAGAAAGAAAATGTGTGTTTATTTGTAGAACAGAGACAGAGAGCGGAAAACGAAATAGACAGAAAGAAATTGAGAGAGAGCAGAGAGAGAGAGAGAGAGAGAGAGAGAGAGGGCCTTTCAGTTTTGTCATAAAAAAGAGAAAGAGAGAGAGAGGGGGACAGGGTCTTTCACTTTTGTTGTAAAAAAAGAAAAGAGAGAGAGAGAGAGAGAGAGAGAGAGAGAGAGAGAGAGAGAGAGAGGGGGAGGGGTGTTGGGGGCAGCAGGTCCTTTCAGTTTTGTCATGAACAAAACCCTGGCAACGGATGTAGCCTTTTCAAAAGCTTAAAAAAGCAGAAATAGAATTTAACGCTCCCTCTTTATACAGTCTTTATTTTTCTCTCCTTTTGTCTCTGGCCTTAGAGTACAGCAACCGACTTCAGGGAACATTACCCAGAAGGCCCAAGAACAAAAAGGGAAATGGGGAAAAGAACCGCGATAATTTGGCAATGAAGAAAAAGTGTAATAAAAAGAAAACATAAGGAAAGAGGATCAATTCAATGAAAGAGGATAGTTGTAAGGAAAACAAATAAGTAAAAGAGGATTATAAGGGAAAAGAAAAATTACAAGGAAAGAGGACAAATTCAAGAAAAAAAAGGAAATTGTAAGGAAAAGAAAAATTATAAGGAAAAATGATAAAAAAGGGTAAGGAAAAAAATTATAAGAAGAAAAGCTGCAAGGAAAGGAAAATTGTATGGAAAGAAAAATTATAAGGAAAAGAAAACCTGCAATGAAACAAAAACTGCAACAAAGAAAAATTAAAAAGAAGAGAACAAAAACTGTAAGAAAAACGCCTTGTGGAATCTGTCGTCTCACGTCTCGGAATCAATACCAAGGAATGAAAGATATCAATCACAGAATTGAGAAAACTTTCAACGAATGCAATTTAAAATGGAATAGACATTTGCATGCTAATTAAAGACTTTAAAGTGTGCTAAAATCATTTTAATTTTTCTGTGAATTAATTGCATCTGACTGCGGATTCAGCCGCTTTGCATTCGTTGGAAGAATTTATAAATTTTTTTTTTTACTTAAATGTGTTAATTGAATGGCAGGTGACAGTATAGCATATTTATCAAAAAAATTTTCTTGTAATAATTATTATCATTATTACTGTAAACAGAAGTAGTGTTAGTAGTATAGAAGACAGAGAGAGAGAGAGAGAGAGAGAGAGAGAGAGAGAGAGAGAGAGAGAGAGAGAAACAAGTTCTGTCTCCACTCTTTGTACATTTCTAGCATTTAATAAGTCCTATATTTCCTTAACTAAGTTGTACAAATTTTCTCTTTTCTAAGTTATGGATAACCCCCCACTATCGAAGCCATAGAAGAATAACGAAATTGCTCTATTGATGAATAAGTGCTGAACTAATATCAGTTTCTCTATATACATATTACATATCGTCACCCTCATAAACTAACTGCCTAAGTCATTTTTCATTGATTTTTGGATTTTTGCCAAATCAAATCTCTCCATTATGTGGTGCAACTACTGGTATACTTGCCTAAGTCAGATGTAGTAAAGTGGCATAAATTTCCCAGAAAGCTTTCTGCCTAAGTCACTCAGTGACTTGAGACATTATTATCACTATGCAAAGTCATGATTGTGACTTGGGCAAAAAATGAGCAGTTAGTTTATGAGGTGACGAATATGTGTGTGTACGTGTTTTATGTGCGCGTGTTTGTGTGTGCGTATATATGCGCAAGCATCTGTGTGAATCAACAGATGGAGGGTGAAGGATCAAACAAGATTATAAAGATTGGATTCCTTTGCCATCAAGGTTATTCGATCCTATGCATAAACAAATATTGTATCATTATCTTGAAAAGAAAATCTCGCACTTTTCAGCATATATTGCTGCTGAAAAATATAATAAACAAAGAGAGAGATAAGAGAGAGAGAGAGAGAGAGAGAGAGAGAGAGAGAGAGAGAGAGAGAGAGAGAGGCTCCGCCAAAGATAAAATATCAGGCACATGGTCGTCTGATCCTCCACCAACAGCACTAGGATAATGAAATCCTCTTTGTTTTCCGATACGTCTTCCTGACAGGGCGGGAATCTCTCTCTGGCACGCGAAGGGCGGACGTCCCTGAACCTTTACTCGGAATATTGGTCCGTTACATGGTATAATTAATACTGGCATTGCAGTTTCTTACGACATACAAGTGTCCCCGGTATATGATACTAAGACGTTGAGCAGTTATTCATTTTTTTTTTTTCCTGGAATGCGAAAGTCGTTGTGCCATTGTAATGAAATTTTATTTTTCCTTTTCGTCCTCCATATGCAAAAGGATTATACTCATTTGTCTAGATTGCACTCTGATTTCACTAGCCTTTCCTTATAAACTGTCCAAGATCTCTCTCTCTCTCTCTCTCTCTCTCTCTCTCTCTCTCTCTCTCTCTCTCTCTCTCTTCCAGTCCTTTGTAAAATTTTATGAATTTTTCAATTCTGCCTTAAAAATACAAGTAAAAACGGTCTTCCATTTACCAATAAAATATGTCTACCGTTTCATTCAGCGTCTCCAATTAATGAATAAGACACTAAGCAGTTATAAGAATAAGTGTTAATTTTCCTCGAATCCTATCTACTGTTTTTAAAGGAAGCTAAAAATATGACACCACTGGAAAAAAAAGAGGTAAACATAACCATGTCGATTTAAATGAGTTGAATAGAAAACCACTTAGAAAAATAAAAACAAAACGAAGTTTTTATATAAAAATGGTGAGACTGTCATAAAAACACAAATACAAGCTTAAGAAGCATTACTCAGAGTTTAAATTAGATAAAAATTCTCTCTGACCAGTGGGAGATGAATGACGACACTCGTTCTGAAATATAAACACGAAAACGAGAAATGGAAAACCAACAGATGCCTCGCAAAGATTTATACGTTTTTTATCATCAGTGACATATATAATATTCGTAGCTACGGTTATGATCGAAACTTTGATTGGATAAAACGTATGTGAACTGCGTATGATCAAAGGATTTTCATTGAGCCCAAATTTATAATCGGAGAGAGAGAGAGAGAGAGAGAGAAGAGAGAGAGAGAAAGAGGAGAGAGAGAGAGATTAAGTGTAAAGTCATGCATAGGAGAGAGGGATATCAGAGCCCATTTGACGGCAAGAGAGACTCGTATGCATGCAAATTTGGATGCTGGCGCCTAAATTCAGCAAGTTCCGGGTCTTGAGGTGTAAATGTTGATAGCTGGTTGTCTTGTGTCTTTAAGAGAGACAAGAAAATATAGCCGCTGTTTTGAGCAAGAAAGAGGTAATATAACTTACTGTTTGCAGCACCCTTCTTGCGCATGTATCTAAACCCATCCAGGTAAAGATTGTAGTGCTATAAAGTGACTTGCTATTACCTAAAGGTGCATATCGAATAGGTTAATATATTCCAAAGGTAATTTTGCATTCCTCTATCTATGACATGAAAGCATTGATATTTACTCCACGTGTGTCATTTTCACACGAATTATAACACAATCAGCTGACAAAAATGCCAACTAAAAAAAACTTAAGGTTGATTCCAGTATAAACCACGTGACTTTTCTTCAAGTTGATTTTAATTTATCTTTATGTACCAAAGGTAGCAGATTAAAAGAACGTCCTGAAAATATATAATTTTTTTGACGAACACTAAATATAAATATTGCATAAAATATAGTTAGAATCTATAAGAGCAAGAGCAAGACCACACTGAGCAGAGTTCTCATACAGGAGAAATTTCGCTGTCAGAAGTGAGTGTTTCCTGAATTTCCTTCCCCGTCTCAGAAACTTCAACTGGATTAAATTCAAGGTAGGCCAGCGCCCTCCTGGTATTTAAAATTAAGCTTCAGGATAAGAAATCAAAACCTCCCTCTTCTTGCTCTGAAGGTGGCCCAAGACGAGACCACTTGACATGACATTTCTTGAGGCAATCATAAACAATTCACAAAGCTCTTTTGAACTTGGATATTAATTAAATGCTAAAGAGACGGTCGAAAAGGACAACTGTTGCAAGTTAATGTGGATACGTTGTTCTATTTCTGGCTTTCCTTTGAGGCTGAAATGGTAGGAACAATTCAAAGGCCTTCTCCTAACCTTTCGCTTTGTTTGTCTTTTGCTCTTGAATTTTGCATTTCTGTCAATATACTTTTTTTTTATTTCTCACCTGACTGCAGGATATAAATATTTCCCGTTCCCATTTAGTTCTTTGTTTCAAAGTGTGCTGGACCCTTTCATTTGCACTGAAACCATTTTGTTTATCTTTGGTCTGCCAGTATATATTTTTGGATGCTAAAAATATCACTGTTGTTCTGATACGATGGTAAGCTACGGACATCTAAGTTATAAAATTTTTACTATGGCCTCCCTTTAAGTAAAATGAAATCTTGGGATAAAATATTCTTTGGAGTTTCATGAAATTTAAATAAAAATTAAGTCTATTTTTCTGATGACGAGTTTTACAACACTAAGATTTGGACTTCCCTGTCTTTGATATATGGCTGAGTGAAGAATAAATTTAAACAGAGAGACATGCAAACAAGCGTCTGTCTAACGAATTTTGTTGCATTACAACCTCCTGACATTCGTTTCGTTTACCTCCTAAATAAAGGTCATGACCTTGTTTCCAAAGAATGCATGCTCGTTACAATTGATGATAATCATGATGAGAATAAAAATAACAATACTGACAAAAATAAGAAGAATAACAAAGATTTTATACAAACATTTTCCACAAAACGTTGAATGCCATCTCATCTTTCCTCTATTCTTATCAAGAATAAAAGTAACTTACACCACTCTAATGTCATAAAAAGTTTGTGGATTTGCTACACGAAGTATAAGATACATTGCTCCCTGACAAAAGGAAACATTATACTTTTCCAACAACTGCCAACTTGTTGAAATATCACTTAAATATAGGAGATTTAACAGATCCCCGACTGTGAATCATGATGCTCTAACATTCGCAAGTTTTTTTGAACAAGTTCAGTAGTTCATTTTTTTATTTTTTTATTTTAGTTTGGGTACGACATGAAGTTCTGATGAAGTTGCTCCACGGCGAAAGAACTGTCTGGAAAACTTCTGTAGTTAAATGTTTACTCAAGGAAAGCTCATAATTTATTTTGTATCCTCTCAGTTCCTGAAGTAGAAAAACGGAGAAAAAATGTTGAGGACGGAAAGTTTTAAAGTTCTCCATTATACGTATAATGCAAATAGTGACTTTCCACTGCAGTATAACGGAGACCAGTTGTAGTAATGCCTGCTGTGTTTACCCTTTTTACGTAATTCTTGAATACGCTATTTTATCCTTTGTTTCGAAATTATTATTCACCTACGCATTCGTTTTCATTGACGGATATAACCTTTACTTCATTTTTATCGAATTTTCGCTCGTTATTTCATGCTATTATCCTTGTCCTTCGCATCTTTTTTTTTTTTTGCTTAGTTCTTTTCATCATCATACGGATAATTACAATCACGTAATAATCTTTCCCCAAGTTCATGATTTAGACCTCGAGAAAGTGGTGCTGGTTTACGAGCACCATCCACTGAATAAAGTCAAAAATAAAAACAGTGGAAGAGAAGAGGATAACAAAGGAAAACACGAGACCACAATGGAAAGAAAGACATTAATGATAGATGAGGGGCGAAGATAACTGAATAGAAACAAAGGATTACAAGAGACGAGGTTGTGGAAAAGGAATAAATAAATTTACTGTGGACTGACTAACAATTACATCTTAATCTCAGAACATTTATCTCTCTCTCTCTCTCTCTCTCTCCTCTCTCTCTCCCTCTCTCTCTCTCTCTACATACGTGTTAATTTAGCATACGTGATACCCACGTGTCTGTATGTTTGCTTATAAGGTTAATAAAAGGAGGGCAGTCATCAGCTAGCTGAAGCAATAATTCATATATTTCATGTATAAAAACTAGTGATAGAAGAATGAATATTAAAGAAGGCAGGGTCGCTTAGTTTTTTTTTTTTTCGAAATTTCAGTCTGAATGCGACCGATCCACACCCAAAATTACCTGTCTCCCCGGAAATGGAATAATTTTACATAATCCCAGGGAATAGCGAACCAAAAAGCAGGAGGATTCCTGTGACGTTGCGAGAACTTTTGAAGCTAGGGATAGAAATTTCGTTGTACATAATCCCTCCAATCGTACGAGTGGAACGAGAAATGACGCCAAGGAATTAGAATGCCCAGGTTACCATTGCTAATTCTGCTGATTCTGAATACTGGTGGAAAAGTCTGTCGTGACCTGAACTTTGAATTTTAAACCTGGTAGGTAGCAGATTGCGCTGGGTGGCAACCAGAGTGAAAAAAAGCAACAGGCTAGCACCCTCATCCCAAGGATCTGAAAATAACTATTTATTTCCACCTCCATCTCAGGGGGAAATGGCTTATTGTGAACAAAAATTATATAGTGGCTTGAATTATTCCAGGACAAACCTTGATATTCAGATCTGGAACCCTGTCTCAGGTAAATATTCTTTCGTCACCAGATTCAATAGAGCGCAAACCTATTTTGGACTCGGCTTTTTAGACATAATATAAGAATATATTAAAATTTCTATATTATATTTTGTTTTGGAGTAGTTCATCAAACTTGAATCTAGATTAATGAAACAGAACTGCTCAAAAAGTGTTTAATCATTACTAATATGTATTTCAAACGAGAGAAAAAACGCCCCACATTTAATATATATTAAAATGGAAAATGTGGAAAAGATCAAATGTCTGCAACAGAGCGAACACAATCGAAAGAAAAGTTTTCGCTTTTTTTTTCAATACGAAAAGATTTCACAGAAAGAAATTTTTTTCCAAGAACAGATTTGCTTTTTTGCAGAGTGACTTTCAAAGGAGAAAATGAGTTCTGTATGTGGACAGATATTAGTTTTTTTTCTAAGTGGAATTTTCTTTTTCGAAGAAAATAAAAATTCTTGTTCCATGAGAAAGTTGCTCAGGATAAGATTTTTCCATTTTTACTTTTCTTAAAGGACAATACGTCAGGGAGGAGAGACGCTGTTGTGGGAAGGGAGAGACAAAGGCCTGGGAGGACACTCCTGTGCCCAGAAAGAGAAGGGGAAGAGGAGGAAACAAGGAGGGAAGAGAGACGTAAGAGGAGGAGAGGGCGGGAAGGAAGGAGGGAGGGGAGGGAGGAAGGGGAAGAGGGAGGAGGAAGAAAGATGGCACAGGGAGAAAAGAGAGTGAAGAGGAGGTAAGGGAAAGAAAAAGAGGAAGTTTTAGGAAGAGAGGGGAGAGAATAGGGAGGGGATGGGGAGTGGCAGGAGGAGGAAGGGGTGAGAGAAGGTACACAGGATGAGCATATATAAACATTTTCTTCCTATTATTCTATGTATATGTGTACGTATTTAGAAAATTTATGCAAATAAGCAAAGTGGAAAAATTACACCAACAGCTGAAAAGAAACACAACAAATGTGTTATGATATTTATTACAAAATCGTATTATCAATTAAAGGAAACTTAGCCCTCATAAGAGGAGAATTTTCACATAAATAAAGAAATGCTTTCTTTGAAAACAGCGATTTCTCTTTCCAGAACGTGCTTTAAGGAGGTGATGTCAATTCACTCCCAATAAAGTAATGTGATTAAAGATGAGAAGGGAAATGACATAGCCTTTGTAGGTCTTTATATATGCTTGACGCAATCTTAACCGTTTTCAAGGACAATAATATGATGTAATAAGTTTACCAATTGTAAATCATCGTCTCATTTACGATTAATAAGGTTAGTTGACAGTGGTCTAAAGAGGCTTACAAATGAATATACAATTAGAATATCTTACCGCTTTTGCTGTATGCAATACAATAATGCAGAAAATCTAAATAACGTGTGTATCGTGATAAGAGGAATTGTTTTTATAAAAAAAAACGAACCAAGCAATAAAGGGACCAGAAGAGTGTATAACTTCCATTTTTGTTATGATAATGTTAAGATTATTCATAAAGAAGAATAAAACGACTCAAGTCGGGAAAAAGATGCTCCCATACACAAGACAGGATTTCAGTAACTATAACATTAATTTGCATATGCCCCTTTTTAACACGCACCAAATTCCGTGGGTTATTGTATGGCAATTTATGATAAAATAGATGAGAATAAACAAAAGGTACCATCACCAGAATATTATACATACATACATACATACATATGTGTGTGTATATGTATACATATATTATTACATACATATATATATATATATATATATATATATACTGTATATATGTGTATATAAATATAAATGGTTATATATATATATATATATATATATATATATATATATATATATATATATATATATATATATATATATATATATATATATACATACACATTCGCAAAGTTATACGTGACCCAATCACAGGAGTGCATGCACTAACCACTACACCTCAGTCGGCGATTCCGTGTCAGGCTCGTTGGAAACCAGGAGATCATGTCTCCATTTGCATGCATGCATGCATTTTGCATGGTTTCTCTTACGTGGAATTCATACTTGCTTTTTTCCGTTTATTTTTCCTTTGGCAAAACCGCAGTTGGAAAGCCTATGTCGTGGGAAGGAAACACGTTATGGAATACTTTCTTAAATTGTATTTTTTATCTGTTTACTTTCTTCCTTTATTTTCTTCTTCTTCCTTTCTTTAAATATGCTTTTGTTTTCCTTATTTGCATATTTTTTTTATTTACGTTTCCAACAGTTTATTGAGACTGAAAGGCCTACAATCATACATACGGTATGTTATAGAAGGGCCTGAACAGAAACAGGGTCTTTGAAGATAGCTGGCGAAGGGAAACATTCAAAGGAAGGAAAGAGACAGAGATTTTGAAAGGAAAATGACAGAAGAGAAACGTTTAAAGAAGAGTGACTGGAGAAAGATTTTGAAAGGGAATTTGCATAACATAAACATTTAATGGGAAGTGACAGTAGAGAGACATTTAAAAGGATCTGAAGAAAAAGTTATATTTAAAATGAAATAAAAGGAGAGATAAACTTCAAGGAAATTGATGAAAGAGAGACATTGCAAGGGAAAGGGAAGTTATATAAGGTTTAAAAGAGATTAACATAAGAGACAAGCAAAAGTAAAAGACTGAAGGGGAAGTAACAGGAGAGGGATATGGAAAGGGACTGACGGAGGAGAAATATTTCAAGGAAATACGGGGGAGAGATTTTCAATCGGAACCGACGCAAAAAGAAACATTTAAAGGAAAGCTACATAAGAGAGACATTGAAAGGAACTTACTTCTAGCTACGAGTTTAAGTAAGTGACTGAAAGGTAACATTTCAAGGGAGTTATGGAAGAGAACCATTTAAGGGGAAGCGACGGAGCGAAATGCATAACAGCAAGTGACTGGGGAGAGATACCTGACCGACAATGACTTGAGAGACATTGAAAGGAAAGTGACGAGAGAGAAATACATAACAGGAAGTGACTGAAGATAAACATTTCAACGACAGTGACTTGAGAGAGAGACGTGTAAAGTAAAGTGCCTGGGCAGGAACGTTTAAGAAGCTAAATACATTTTTAATGAAAATGGGACAAAGGCACCGCGAATAATGCGAGAATACCTTCAGTGAATTAGTCAGTGGGCGAGTGAATGAGGTTTTATACGAGTATTTCCTGAAGCGAAAAATACTTCGGTTTTCCGATTATGCTCTTCTTCCGTTCCGAGCTAGAGAGAGTACGAGTCCATCCACGCACGAACGAACACAACACACACACACAAAGCTGAATAGTCTGATGGGGGGGATAAAGGCTTGCAGTCGCCAAAGAAAGAAAGCTAAATCCATATTTTTTATTTTGTTTTTCCTTTTTTTTTGGTCTCGTTCGCGATTTATAAAAGTCCTGGAATAGCTGCTCCGCTTTAAAAACCACTAACCGATCTATAGGAGAGCAAGCGAGCGAACGAGAGAGAGAGAGAGAGAGAGAGAGGGAGAGGGGGATTCGTGCTTTCAGTCCTTATCTATTATTGGAGAGAAAGAGAGAAATAGACAGAGAGAAAGAGTGAAACGCATGCCTTCATCATGCATCTATTATGTGAAAGAGAGAGAGAGAGAGAGAGAGAGAGAGAGAGAGAGAGAGAGAGAGAGAGAAGCTATTCTCCGTCATGTAGCACCAATACCAAAGCATATCTGTTATTAGCACTTGGCGTAAGAGAAACCAAATAAACCTATTTCTTATCTTTTCCCTTTTCTTCTCGTTTAGCAATCAAACGGTTTTACGTCAAGAATTAATAAATATAACATGAATATATATATATATATATATATATATATATATATATATATATATATATATATACTATATATATATATATATGTGTGTGTGTGTGTGTGTGTGTATGTGCATTAATGTGTGTGTAATAAATATATATATATATATATATATATATATATATAGCTCTAGTCTATATATATATATATATATATATATATATATATATATATATATATATACATATTTATATATATACGTATATATATATACATATAAATATATATACGTATATATATTACATATATATATTATCTGTGCGTAAGCATATTCAAGAAGGTTTTCATGTTATACTTATTAACTCTTGACGTAAAACCTCTGAATACGTTACATCTATGTGTGTGTGTGTGTGTGTGCGTATTTTCCTTTACGCCTGTTAAATGAAATGCTTATTTGTAAGGCAATAAATTGAACTCAGCTACTGTTCAGATCGTGTTCTCTCAGTAAATGTGCAGCGCAGATCCGATGGAAAAAAAAATTATCATGAAAGAAAATTGCTGTCTGCACCTTTAGGACTTTACACCAAAGTATTTGTAGCGAAGTAGACAGATGACTAGAGAGAGAGAGAGAGAGAGAGAGAGAGAGAGAGAGAGAGAGAGAGAGAGAGAGATTGTTTTGAGATATACAATATATGTAAGTGTAAAATACAAAACTGTCAAGAGTGACTTTGAAAAGTACATTATGTCCTTCGTTTGATCGCAAACTTCAGTAATCGCTTTCGTATCACCACTAGCAAATAGAAAACTCATCTGATGGTTCTCCCTTCTCATTATTGACAAAATTTATGTTCATTTTTAAATCACTCCGTGGTCCCTGTTTTCATTATATTCCCATTCCCCTTCCCAATTATCATTGCTTAATTGTGACTGATTTTTTCCATCAAGATAGCCTGCCGTTCATTACACTATTTTATTTTCTAGTTTTCATTCCTTTACTGCGAAACAGGGAAGGGTGGAATTGTTTAAAACAAGTCACTGTAAATCAGTTGTGGAAGGAAAACTTTGACTGCAACAATAATTAGATTGTTTATTAAAGAATATGCAAAACGGTTTAGGATCTAACTACACTGACCTTTATGTATGTATATATACATATATATATATATATATATATATATATATATATATATATATATATATATATATATATATATATATATATATTATATATATATATAGCTTTAATGATAAATAATATTGCCAAGACCAGGAAGAACATTCTTTATTGTACAGCTTTCAGGTATAAAACCTCATCATCAGTTGACTCATGGATTTTGGCAATACTGTCTTTTGTTCAAATAGACTGACCTTTTTAATTCAAGTCGCTGACTATTAAAAAAAGATGAAGCCGAATTGAACAACAACAACTCGTCTGGTATTCAACTAGCTATCGCACTTTCATAGTAGGTACTCAATTAGGTCGTTAAATATTTTACTTTGTGAGTGGTAGTTTGTTTACATTTCACTCTTAGTTTTATTTTCATATATTTATGTTTTGTTTTTAATTTTTCGTTATTTTACGTCTCACCTTTTAGTTTGTATTTTACTTGTTCATTTTATATATTTCGTTAGTATTTTTGCTGAAGATTTATTATGACAATTCATGTTATTAATTTATTGATTCTCATCCTTGTCGGTTTTTTCAGCCTGATGATGAGGTTTATACCCGAAAGCTTGTACGATAAAGAATGTTCTTCCTAGTCTTGGCAATATTATTATCATTGTTAAGATTTCCAAGTAGTTGCCCAATAATGAGTATATATATAAATATATATATATATATATATATATATATATATATATATATATATATATATATATATATATATATATATATATATATATATATATATATATATATTATTTATATTATATACTTTAAAAATTTGGCTGGCTTCCTTCCTATAAATAAACAATAACTTTTTTTTATCCAATTCAATTCAATGCATAAAATTAGGCATCAGTTTGAGTTACAAAAGTTGTGAATTTATTTGGGACAGCAAAATAATGAGCAGTAGTTGTCAAAATTTTGTGATAATAAATGAAGTCATAAGGTACATTCAAAGTTTTAAAAGTTGTGTGTGTGTATATATATATATATATATATATATATATATATATATATATATATATATATATATATATATATATATATATATATATATATATATATATATGTATACTGTACATAACACACTCACCTTACAATAATACACATATATATATATATATATATATAAGTGTGTGTGTGTATTTATATATATGTGTATATATATATATATATATATATATATATATATATATATATATATATATATATATATATATATATATATATTGTAAGCTATTCTCCTTAAAGGGGAATGGTGCACCCTTTCAGTTTAACGTTGGGTTGCAGATCGGAATAGGAAGATAAAGACTGAATGAAAACAAAAATGGATCTATTTCAGTCACTGGAATTCTCTCCAATTAAATGAAAGGTTATTAAATTTCGCTCCAAAATACAAAAAAAAAAAAAAATCCTGAAGGAAAAGCCTCTTGCATGTAATAGCCCTTAGAGAGAGAGAGAGAGAGAGAGAGAGAGAGAGAGAGAGAGAGAGAGAACATTTCCAGTCTATTGGTCAATATTGGACAGCTATGAGCCATTTTTCTTTTCCGGTTATCTGAATTCCATAGAGCTGCAGACTGAACCTAGGCACCAATAGGTTTTATGTGGAACAAAATTCTATGAGGCCTGAAACGTCCTCCAGCTGAGTGAAGTCGAGTCCAGCTGACTGGATCTAAAGGATTATCACGTTCTGGAATTATTATGTTGGAAGGTTTCATCAGCCATGAATACGTCATAAAAGTTTTTCTTTCTTTCTTTGTATTTTTCTCTTTGTCTTTCACTCTTTTTCCTGCATTTTTTTTTTGCTTCGTTTCTTCTAGTATATCTATTGCCTTTTACACAGGCACAAAAAGCAAAATAGGGAATAAATGAAAGATTATATTTAAGGTATGGTTAAGATGGAACAGGATTTCCAGTGCAATTTTCACGCAAGGGGATTGTGAAAAAATAAATAATAAAAATTCAACCTTTTAATGATACAACCAAAGTTTCAAAGATATTACTAGATATGTTATTAATAGGTAAAAAAATGAATAAGTATTTTTTTTTAATTATTTGGAAAGAGATAATTGATTGATTGACTGACTTATAGCTACTAAAACTGGCGTTACATCATCTAGGTGGGAAGAGATAAAATTTCACTAAAAATTTCACTGTGACTATTGTTGGTGCTACAATGAGTAGTAGCAGACGTGACAGTAGTTTGACTGGTCATTCCTAGAGGCGATTTTTTTGGTCGATTCTATGAAGCAGAGAAATCATGATAAAGTAATTCAGACATAATCAGTCGACTACAAAAATGGTCACTGTTGATGCACTTCTCTTGGAAGATGACACGACTCTTTCAGAGGCCACTTACACGATTTTGCTGTTTGCGAATAATTTACGTCAACATCTCCGTCCTCAGACACCCGCCACTGGCCCTGGACCACCCCCACCCCCAAACCTCCCCGCCTAATCTTGTACCTCTACAAAATTGGACCTGGGCCAGAAAACGGCGCGGAATTACTTGGTAATTACAGACACGGTTTCTTTGCGTCAGAGGAAACGACAAGTAATAATGTAGTTGACTATATGGGAGTCTAATTATGTTTACCAATAGGCTGCAGTAGATAGAGAATTTTGTAGCATTGAAGTCTGTATATATATATACATATATATATATATATATATATATATATATATATATATATGTAAAGTATATATATATATATATATATATATATATATATATATATATATATATATATATATATATACATAAATATGTATGTATATATACATATATATGTGTGTATATATGTGTGTGTGTATAACTGAATCACGAAAACATGGAACGTGATGAATATATATAAATGAAGACAAAATCCACGAACGAAAGGGAAACACTGGAGTGCTGCGAGGCCTTTCCACTGTCTGTCGTCCTTTACTTAGCAAACTGAAGAAATATGAAAGTAAGTTTACAAAGAGAGTTCATATAAATGACAGATGGAGATTACAAAGGAAAAAATATGTACCTGGAATCCAACACAATACGAATACATATATATTTCCTACGTATTCGTATGTTTAATATAATTTTTTATTTGTAAAAATGTTCATCTTGCAAAAATTGTTATTGTTTACAAAAAACGAGAATTATTTTGTTGTACTAATAATTTTTGGTGGTCAGTCACCCCCCTTGTATAATTTTTTAATTGTCCTGTCCCTGCTTCTGAACTATTGATCCTGATCCTTTGTAAAA